>NC_040898.2:4872817-5247817 GCF_900634795.4 Betta splendens
TTTTTGACTGACATGTCGCACAGAGCAAGCTGTCGCACAAAATGATCAATCAAGAGTCTGGATCGGCTCTGGACGCCACGATGGAGGACTCATTGGTGATCAGGCTGCGCTTCGAAGAGCTGCTGTTCTATGTCGCCTGTGCGTGTAACTGCTGGTGTTTGTGCCTGTGTGCCTGCGTTTGTCTGGAAGGCAGGCGGCACGGGAGAGGACGAGGCGGCAGCGGCGGCGGGATGCGTCTGGGCACCAGCTGGAGGTGGCAGCTCTCGCGAGCCATGCGACTGGCCCTGCGCTGGTGTCAGCTGTGCCGCCCTAGGAGACGGAAGGGTAGCGGGGACGGCAGGGGGAGAGTGTCGCGGCTGTGGAGCTACAGCAAGTTGCTGCTCAAGTCACTGTACTACAACAGCCTAAGCGACTCTGACACCGTGCTGGACTGTATGTTCGAACCCATCTACTGGATTGTGGACAATATGACGCGCTGGTTTGGGGTGGTAAGTTGTCTCCTCTACTTTTCTCTTCTTTTCCTCACACCACTCCCTCTTTTAAATCTCCCCCTTCGCTCTCGGCCTCTCAGGTGTTTGTCTGCCTGGTCATCGTCCTGATAACCTCCATCGTGGTCATCATCTACATATTTGTGATACCTGAAATCATCAGGACCTACCCTGTGTTCTGGGTTGTCTGGCATCTGGGCTGTGGGCACTGGCTTCTTCTACTCATTGCCTTCCATTACTACAAGGCCACCACGACCTCCCCAGGACACCCACCCAAGGTATTAAACCTACCCAAACCTCTTGCTTAGTTAGAAAACAAAAACCTACCTGTCATTCTAATCGGACACTAATCCATCTTCTTGTGTGCTGTTTGTTTTAGGACAGATTTCATATTCCATCTGTATCCATGTGTAAGAAATGTGTTACTCCTAAACCACCCAGAACACACCACTGTAGCATCTGCAACGTGTAAGAGGAATTAACAGCTCAGCTCATGAGTTTCTTGTCTTCTCATTTATCAAATGACTGTTTTTGTTAATGTATATTACAGGTGTGTTTTAAAGATGGATCATCACTGTCGTATCCTTTTCAACAAACCAAGGCTCCAAAGAAAATGTTCCTAATTGTACTTTTCACTTCGTGGCGCACTTTGCACCTATTGAACTTAACGCGTCTCTAGCCTGGTTGAACAATTGTGTGGGCAACTTCAACCATCGCCACTTCTTCTGCTTCTGCCTCTACACGACCCTGGGCTGCATCTACTGCAGCATCAGCAGCAGGGACATGTTTCTGGAGGCCTACAGCGCTATAGAGGTGATGCCGAATGACTGTGAATGACAAAACATGAATCGGTGTATGGGGATGTTTTATTGGTGTGTTTCAGTTTGCCTACAGTAGCTTGGTGCAAACAGTATGAGCTTTCAGTGTTACATAGGGACTGTAATGAATGTATTAAGACAACACAGACTCTACATTTGTTTCAGAGCTACTATCAGACTCCTCCACCAGAATTCACCTTTAGAGAGACCACTGCTCACAAGTGTATCGTCTTTGTCTGGGTGCTGACCAGGTGAGCAGCTCATTGACATGCGTTTTACGAGCCATATGGCTGTTGGTGACATTGTGCAGGCAGGTTGGGTCGTAATGCGTCTCCGTTGCAGCTCGGTGGCGGTGGCTCTTGGAGGACTCACCATGTGGCACGCCATGCTGATCAGCAGAGGAGAGACCAGCGTGGAGCGCCACATAAACCGGAAAGAGACCAAGAGATTAAAGGAGATTGGCAAGGTACACGATGCTAAGTGTGCAAACATCTGTGTAGCTCAAAATACCATTCAAATAGCTTCATGAGAAAGGTTGTTCATTTTTCTCCTGCTCTAACACAGATATTCAGAAATCCATATCATCACGGTAAAATGAACAACTGGAAGATACTGTTTGGTGTGGAGAAAAAGAGGTGAGCCTGCATCTTATCAAGCGAAACACGATCCAAGGTGTCAAAGCAGCTTCTAACCTCTCACCCAGATGTTCAGTGTTCACATTTAGTTTTTGCCCTTGCTTTGTTCCTCAGTCACTGGCTTACACGGGTTCTCCTACCGTCCAGTCATCTTCCTGCCAGTGACGGCATCACATGGGATTGCAGCTTCACCAGGAAAGACCCAATGGCCATCTGACCACCGTCAGCCTCCTGTTACACAACGGGCAGCGTGACCGGCATCGCGCCACGATCACATACGGACAGGAGGAGAAGCTCCCACTTCAACTGATGAGACCATTAGTGACCACAAGGCTTTTTTTTTTTTTTTTTTTTTTTAGAAGAAATGTGCTGCAGGCCAGCTGTTTCTAAGCCTCAACCTGTTTGACTTGTCTGCCACCATTTTGAAAGGAAGTGCATTTTTATTGAAATTTGTGGAACGGGGAAGATGCTTTTTCAGATATGTATAAATCATGTGACTTCATAACTGACAGTTTTTCCTCAGGTGATAAAACACCTTTAACAATTTACAAACGGCCTGGTCTGAACTAATGTTCTGCCAAAGAGTCACCAATTAGGAATTTGATCAGTTGCTCGTTTTATGTAAAGAAGCACATTTTATCATGTTTGGTGTTTTTGTCCTGCATATTAAATATTGCTGTGCCTCATTTGTTTTTCCAACCTTTCTAACGAGGCACTTTGAACAAATGATAAACTGTGAACTGTTTCTGATTTATCATGTGAATATGTTTACATCTTTATTAATGGATGATGAAATGGATCTTTAGTTGCCATGGGGATGATATACAGCTGTGATATCAGTTATAACATTGGAGCTGTGCTCTAAATGTTTGTTTTTTTAATAAAGAAATATCTTGCTTTTAATGTGTTTCTATAAAAATGACAAATTACACTTTGTCTATTATTACAAGTTTTAATGACATCTTAAGTTAGACATATTAAATATTGTCTATTTCCTTGGCATAATTTGCTTTGAGGTCCAAAGTCAGCTGACTTTACTGAAGCAACATTTACTGTGACACAGCATGAATATTGTTCCAACATTAAAAGAACACAAGGCAGATGTTGAACATAACTTCAACAATAATCCATTAATGAACATTAATCTCAACATAGTAAAACAAACGGTCCTTTCAGTGGATGTATGACACATGCAGAAATGGTTGAGGACAGCTTGAACATTCATAGGTTACATAGGTTACCTTGTCTTAACTCCACCCAGACATAATCACTCAGCAGGAGATAAAAAGAGGACTGAATTATCAGATTGAGTTATCTTTAATTAGACAAAAATGATCTGTTTTATTGTGTAATTAAATCAGTTATTGGTATTTAAGAAGAGCAGAAAATTGGGTGTGAAGGGACATCACCTTCCACCAGGGCTACCCAGGAGGAACCTGTGGAGAAAGAGGCACAGATACTGTAAGTTCCACTTGAACTTCTGAAGCCTCATCTGAACATAAAGAGCTGAAGGGAGATGCGCGATGCAACCATGCTTTGGCGGTGGCATTAGACTCTTACCACTCTCCTCGCGCCTGAACGGCCTCACTCCTCACCAGCCTCTTCTTGTCGTCCAGAGGCTGTGCCAACGCTCGCAGCACTCTGGCCCGAAAAGGCAAGATCTGGAACAAATGACACATGCTTTGGGCTTTGACTAGTTCTAGCAGATGAGATTGACTTGACTTTCAACAGCCAGTGTGACAAAGTTCAGTTTTACCTCGTGTGCAGGGAAGCCAGAAAGGGCGCGGATGCACCGCAGGGCAGCAATCCTTACATTCTGGAAAGTGAACAAAATAGTTTTGATAGATTTGTTTCACTTTATACATGTTTATTTCAGCAATATTTTAGGAGATATGTTTGTATTTGGTTAGACATCTTCATCGAGTCATCGTTGACCGCTATATGTCCTTTACCTCATATATAAAACAAATCTCTAGAACTGGAACTGTCACTTTAATAATTCACCTGAGGCATTTGGCTAAAATTAGATGCATTCTTTCAGTGTGCAGTTTGTCCCAACCTGCCTGTGTTTAACCCGTATTGCTTCACACTGATCAACGTACTGTACTCTATATGAGCACACAGACAGACAAGTAAAGCACTCTGAGACGGGATATCTCACTAACCATGGCTGAACTGCCAATGAGGACCAACAACCTGCTGACCAAGGCTTCCAGCTGCTGTATAAGAGCTGGCGGTGGGTCGATGAGGACAGGCTCTAAACAGGACAGGGTGGACAGCTGGACACCCTGATCAGAACAGGACAAGGCCTCCAGTAGCAGTGACAGGAGCTGAATAAGGAAACAACTTCCTATTACTCTTTATTTTCCAGGAAACAGACAGAGAGACAGAAATTGAACTATTTTAAATGCAGTTGCAGAAACCTGTTTACTCACCGCTGGTAGTTCAGTGACTTGAACCTCCTTTGGCAATTTATTTACTATGTTGGACAAAGCCTTTAGGTAGTTGGCCTTTTTCTCTGCAAACAGACAATGGTTAAACAAATACAGTGTAAAATAAGGTCTACAAACACACACTCACACACTCAACGCTGATATTTAACGTGGATGACGCTGCATTGTACCTTGTGGAGCTGCGTTGAAGCCCTCGACCAACTTGGCTGAGTTCTCGCTGAAGAAGCGCTGGCGGTACATGATGCGCACGTCAGCGTGGGAAGCTCGGTTCAAAACGTCGTCAGAGTCGCTCATCAGCAATGAAAAGCCCTCCGCTGCCATCAAACCCAGCTCAGCATCATCAAGCAGAGAGAAGAGCTTCGAAAACAGACAATAGAACACAGGTTTTCATAAACCTAACAATGACACAATGAGTTTACATGATCACTTTGATATGATGCGTATGTATTGAATCAATTACGTGGGTGACAACAACATTTACCTTGTCAGTCATGGTTGTGGACAGAGGGTGGTATCGTAGAAGCAGCGCTTTAGCAACCTAGAAAAAAAGATTACTGCACTAAAATTCAATTCTAAATATTGTCAATTAGTTTTTCTAGTTCTTTACTCACGTATTTGTCAAACCACTATTTCAGCAGCCAATAAGAGAAAAATTATGGCAAGAATAAGCAGGAAGGACCTTGAAGTGAAGTAATTCTTACCCAGACCATGAGTGTGAAAGCCTGAAGGCGAACTGGCGAAGATGTGGAGTCCAACTCACCACATACCCTCTTCATCGTCCTCTGAATCACAGTGTCAAGAGAATCGCCTGGAGAAGAAACAAGCTGTCACTAGTTTTACCGGAGGTCTAGATATTGTGTAACGAGATGGCAAAGAAGCAAACTGACCCTGAGATCTTTTGTTAACCAGAGCAGCGAAGCACTTTGCAGCAGAGGTGTATGAGAGCAGGTGGCCACAGGTGCAGCTCATGTCTTCCAGCTGTGACAGCAGATGGTCTATCTGGGGCACCTCCACCTAGGAAACACACACAGAATGCTGTCAGACACTTCAGAGGTTGAAAAAGAAGGATAAATGCAGGAAAAGGTGTTGGATGCAGATGAGACTCACGTTGCGGGGTAATGAACACACACAGCCAATGAGCAGACAAACCATCTGAGACTGGGTCCAGGAGCCCTCGTGCTGCTTCTGGAAAACATTATGTGCCTATAATTGTAACAGTGGCACAAAAAGTGCAGTATTCTTAACTACACAGTTGAATAACCAATTATAAAGAGTCATCATTTAAAGACAGACCTCATTAAATTCAAAACAAACATACACAAATGCATGTTGATACAGACCTTGAGCAGGTGGATGTTCGCTGGAAAGGAATTGTTAGGCAAAAAGGAGACGTCAGCATCCAGGAAGAGAGAAACGGCCTTTGATGCCGTCTGTGCCGCCAACCTGATGATGTGAAAGACACATTATCACCCATTATGTCCACAAATGGAAGAGAACAAAAACACAATGGCAGGAGACTGTACTGACATTGGCTGCAGCCTGGAGCATGACGTGCTGATGACGGGGACCATCGCGGTCAAAACCTTCTCCTCTGCTAGTGGACTATGACAACCAGTCGACCCTTCACCTGTAAACATTAACCAGTAGAACGTCAGTGAAAGACTCAAACAGCATTTAGCACTTATTTCTCTGTGCCTTTGCTGCTGCTTACCCTGGAGTGCTGCTTGAAGGGCCAGAGACAGCATGCGTGGGATGACGACGCCGTGAAAGCACTGTCCCGACTCCTCCGTGTCCTCAACGTGCTCCGCTATCCTCTGGAGGCTGTGACACGCCAACACCACCTCCTCCACCGTGAAAATAACGCTACCTGAACACGGTACACAAGAGGTGACTGTGTTGTTTATGTGAATATGAGCAAAAAAAACAGTTCCACCACTTGAATGTGAAGGTTTTTCAACCTCTCAAGCACAACAAGCCAGTTTCTTTCAATAACTAAGGCATGTCAGATGATATTAGGCAAATGTGAAGTGACCTCTAGCATTGATCCCTCTGACATTTCAGCCTTAGAGTACCATTACTATATTAATACAGTGTCTCATGTTTTGCCTGAGCATCAAATATTTATGTGGTGAAAAACTAAACAACCAGAATGCTCATGGGAGACTTGAGGTAATTGTTGTTCCATGTATGTTGCTAGTTTTTCAATTTGCCAAAATTAAATGGTTTAAGTAAAAATGCATAGTGGGTAATGACCTATTGGGAAAACACCCAGACACGATCTAATGGCCGAAGTCAGGAGGTCATGTGTGAAAGAGTTGGGTTACCTGTGTGAGCTGAACTCAGCACCTCCAGAATGACGGGTGTGCTCTCGTGAACGACGCTGGGCTGAGTGGAGATCGCAGCTAAAGCAGACAAACATCGCTGCCGCATTGCATGATGAGAATGTAGCTCAGAAGCTTCTCGGTTATTGTTGTCTTGCTCCATGGGCTCTGTGAAGGTGAGATGGGTAAGGAAAAGGAATGTCATCATAAATTCACAGTTATTGGACTGTTTTCACTTACCAGCAAAAATTTCAGTCTTTAGTCTTGGTATTAGTTTAGTGATGAACACTGTCGGGTGCAGCTCTGCTAATGACCCAGCACACTCCACCACAGCAAGACTGGAACCAGAAACATGACAAAGACTGCTCACAGGATAGGAAAATATGAATATTAATATACAGTACAGTATGAACTGTATGTTTTAAAGACATGAACAAAGCATTAAGGTAAATAAAAAGAACAAAAAGGAGATGGAAGTGTGTCCATGATAAGCTGACCTCACTCTGTCGTCCTCTTCTGTCAGCAACAGTCTGGTTAGATGATCCACAGCCAGCTCAACGTCAGAGTCCAACAGTAAACCTGAGGCACAGTGTATTACAATAAGGTGTGATATGTAACACAGCAATGACTCCACTATTTGTAGTGTAGCACATCCCACCTGCTTGCTGTGCCAGTGAGGTGAGCACAGAGGTGGCCACGATCTGCAGACTGGAATTAGTCTCCGACAGGGCTGAGAACACTATCCCACACAGGGACTGACGGAATGCTCCGAATACGGTCTCTTCTAATGTGAACGACACAGGCAACAAAATGAGGAGAGATGGTCAAACACAACTCCACACTGGGAGGAAGTCACACAATGCAGCACTCACCACTTTCTGATGGCTGACTGCTTTTTACTGACTGGATGAATCTTTGTATCACCTCCAGTAATGTTCGTCTATGGGAACACTGCCAACACAGACACAAGTTACAAGACATAGACTATGATAGTTAAACCAACATCTGGATGTTACTCTTCTATACGAACCTGTGTCCTGTTGTTGTACTGCTCAATGAGAGAAGGCATGACAGCCGCCGTGATGATGTGGCTCGCCCTGTTGGAGGCGCCGCAGGCGGCCTGGAGCAGCTTGGTGCTGGGCCACACAAGCTTTAAGTCTGGCTCACACAGGTGATGCTTGCAGTCTGGAACAACACCACACCGTTAATAACACGTTTAGTGGTTAGTGGGCTGTGAAAGATTGAAATCGGAATAGAACTGAATAGAGAAGTCACACGTCAAGTAAAAACCAGTCATTGTGGTTTAACTTCCTGCCCACCTATTGAAGCACTGCAACAAATCTTTTTTATTCTAACTGCATCGCAGAACTGTACTTAATATAGAAAGAATTTTGCAATTTTTTTGTCGTATTGATGAGGCGGTACTTTGGTAGGTAGCACTGTCGCCTCACAGCAAGAAGCTCCTGGGTTTGATTCCCGGGGTGGACCTGGTGCCTTTTTGTGTGGCGTTTGCATGTTCTCCCCGTGTTCGTGTGGGGCTTCCTCCCACGGTCCAAAATGCATTAGATTCATTGGTCACTCTACATTGCCCGTAGGTGCATGGCTGTCTGTCTGTGTGTGTTGCCCTGCGATGGACTGGCGATCTGTCCAGGGTGTTCCCCCGCCTCTCGCCCATAGATAGCTGGTAAAGGCACAAGCACCACTTTCAACCCCACCTACGGGATTAAGCGGTAGTAAATAGATGGATGTTGTTTTGATTTATTCTTTTAAATTGAAAAAAAAAAAACTGATGTATTGTCTTCAACTTTTCTTCACAGTAACTTGTACAATGTTTTGTATTGTCATTGCTTGGTTCTTGCATGATGCTTTGTTTTCGCTTTTGTGATGTAGTACAGTCTCTCGACATTTCACCTTTGAGAACAAGGTCCAGGAAGGTGCTAAGCGTGTCTTCAGATTCTGAGTTGAGGACTGAGCGAGACAAACAGGAAGTGAGTGCGGTAAGAGCAGTCAGGCCTGCAGACTCGATCTTCTCACTGGGTGTTTGAAAAACCTGCAGAGGAACACACAAAAACTGATGACTATAAGTGACAGGTCAGACTTTAAGCAACATATACAAGAAAACATAATACTGTGCAGAAACACTACAGCTTATTCATAGAAAATTATTTTATACAAACCTCCCTGCGCAGTGACACCCACAGCCCCTCAAGGAATTCTGCCAAGTCTTTATGCTCATATTGTGACACGCAAGAAGTCTGAAACAGTGTAAAGTGGTAAGAAATTACATAACATGATATATAAAATATATCACATAACAATATATATAACAATATAACACATCAGCTTTAAGTGTCAGCATTCAACATACAGTACAGTAGTTGCTAGATATTAATATTAGTCCTGCTGACTGATAAAAGATTCCATATAAATGACAAATGTTCATCCACAGGCACTGAAGATTTTTAAAATGGAATCGAGAATCTTACCAGAGTCTGGAGGGAATCCAGTTTTGCACTCTGAACATCTGAGTCCAGCTTCTCAATGAGAAGTGGTAACAGAAACTGTAAAACAAATCCACATTACAGTCACGACTTTAAGGGCCACAAGGTTGTGCCTAAAAGCTAAATGTAAACTTACCTCAGCAAACTTTGGTGTCCCTGTAAGGACAGCCCTCAGAGCCTGGATCAGTTCATCTTTGGTGATGCCGTGTGGATCACTGGGAGGCTGTGGTAGGTTTGGGATATGAGGGCAAACAATTAATTAGTGGTAACACACCTTAAAGCTTTTTGCCTATGACAAACAAACATGAAGGAAAAGGCATAGGAAATAAAAGTTATGCTGTATGTATACAGCAACAAAGTGCCTGAATAAACTAGATGGTTTACAAAGTCAACAATGATACCAGATTATTATCTTTAGGATGTAGAAAAGGGGAATGTTTGTGGTCAGAAGTCTTTGAGGACATTTATGTCTGCTACGCTGTCTACTTTCATCACATCCCTCTCAAAAGCAGCTGAGTAAACAGGGACTCACAGGAGTGAAGTCAATGGGGAAATAGCAGGATGTCACCTCGAACAGCTCCTCTGTAAATTTACCTGAGAGCAAACAGAGGCAACATAAAGAGGAGGCAACATAAAGTACCCACTTAGCCCAAAGTTGGTCAGCTTGAATTGTACATTGAACAAAAAGCTCAGACCGAGTGGGGGCAACATTGAGAAGATGCTGTATGTGAGCTCACCCAGATCGTATCCACGGTGAATAATGCTTTTGGCAATCTGGAAAGCCAGCAGCAGGTTGCGAGGGTCCCTCTCCCCATCCATTGATTGGACAAAACCAAACACAAAATCTGCCCCCAAACCCTTCAGCTCTGTGGAATAATTGCAGCGATTTATTACACACAAATTTGAACCAAACTATTTGGCCTACTATGCACTGATTCTATTATTACTTCAAGTTGTTAAGTAAATCACACACTTTTTATCCTATATAATAAATCAAAGAACAAGTGAGGTTACACTGTATCATTCTTCATCCCAGTCTACTATTTGTATAAATTACAACAGGTCTATGCAAAACATTTAAACAGACAAAGAAAAAGAAAAAGTGTAGTGTACTGTAATGTTTAAAAAGGCAAGCACTTAAATGTTTCTTCCCACTGGAGCATAGTTATTGTGAAGAAATTCTGAAATAGAGCCATACAGGATTAATATCTGTCTCTTACCAGACTCTCTTGTCTCCATGAGGTTGATAAGCATGTTGTAGACACACGATCTCTCTGCCAGCATCAGAGACTGAGGAAAAGTGAACACAAAAACCATATTTTTAACAAAGACGGATTGTACAATAATTCGTTGAGTGCATGAGATAGAACCTGATTAAACACCAATATAAATGTGTATCGTCCCAATAACAGGCTTTGTTATACTTATTAACACATGAAACCTGAATAAAAATCCATCTTTACTATAACACCTACTTGGACGTGAACATCCTGGAACAAAGACCGCAGCATGGACACAGCTGAGCCAGAAGGTAATGCTGTACATTTAGTCTGAGAAAGCACAAACACAAACATTTATGTGTACAGTAGAGATCACTCTGATCTTTTAAATGTCTCAAAAAAATAGTAAGCAAAGTCATTTCATTTCATATAGGGAGCTCAAAATGAGGTTTCTCACACACACACACGCACACACACACACAGAGGAACTCAGACAAAGGAACTCACCAATGCTCTGAGCCCATGTAGAACAGGTGGGGTGACAACATAATGGTCCTTTAGACGGTTTTCATAAAATGAAATGAGCACTGTCACTGCGGTGAAGGAGATATGATAAGATCATCATATAGTGTAAAGAACAGAAGAAAGCAGATCAAAACAAGAAGATGAATAAGATGTGCACCTTCTTTCTCTGTAAGATTTGCATAGCACTCCTGTAAAACATCAGACAGCAGCTGGACTCCTCTGGCTCGAGTGTGAGGTTGAGAGCTTGTTAAACTGTGTCTACAACAGAGGCGAAATATGAAAGGAAATGAAAATATAACACTTAAAGAGCATCTCTGGTTTGGCTGAACTGGTTCTTTTAATGGTCTGTGATCTCAACTTTACTTACTTTATTTTGTAGTGGTGAATTGAAGGTATAACAAATACCATTTTATATTTTTACTGTTATAGGTTTACTATGATATTGGTAATAAATCCAGCGTCAGACTGAATTATGTTTGTTTACATTATTTTCATGCCGAAATGTTATTAAAAATGAAGACAGCTTACCCCAAAGCTTCAACCAGCTGCAAAACGGTGAACTTCCCATCTTTGACAGCTAAGAAGAATTGGAATCAACAAGTGAGAAAAAATAAACGCACTTAAAACCGTCCTGGTCACACATGACCGTAGCTAAACGAATGATCGTGGGTCTCTGTCGTTTCCCATAGATTAGGACGGAGTTCAAACGGACGGAGTTCACTGACAGGCATCTTCAGCAGCATGTGGGTAAGCAGCAACGTGCTAGAATAAAAAGGCGCTGCACCAAACAAATGACAGCACATTAAACAGCAGGTTTGCAGTCTGCGTGTGGTGCTACGGTGACGAAAAGGCGACACCAGTGTCATAATGTATCCTAAAAAGGGGGTTATAATACCACACAGGATGCGAGTGGAGCTAAGTTAGCTTGTTAACCCTAATGCTGTGCTGCGCATCCTTGAAGTCCTGTAGTTCTAACCGTGCTTATTTCACCTTGAGATACTTTGAAAAGACATTAAAGGACACGCGAAGAAGCCGTTTTACCCGTTGCGATGTCGCGGGCTTTGTTGTCCTGCAGCCCCGAAACAAATTCTTCCACCAGAGATACCAGGGTTGTAGTATCCGCAGCCATCGTGTATCTGTACTGCTACTGACAATGCGCATGCGCGAAAACAAACTTGGTAGAAACGCAAAATTGAAAAATGTGACAGAAGCGCTTACGCTGTTATTGACGAACGATGCACTAATGAGAAGACATTTTTGTTTAGATGCACTTTGCTTGAAACGTAAACGAAACTTTTCCTGAAGGTTAAAATAAAAACGGCATCCTTTTGGATGTCTGTGTTGCCTTTAAGTGATGTCCGAATTCCACAATTATTCGATCAGCAACCATTTACCTTAACCGGAAATTACTATTCAACACGGGCTATTAACAGTGAAAAGTCAAATATTCTGTGTAATGTCAAATATTATAAATCAAATAAAAGCACAGTTGGTGTATATACTAGCAATGTAACGCCGCAGTTTAAAACTCATCCTTAAGAGGAGTTTTCGTCCTGGCGTAAGGGAACCTAACACCTGCCTGCCTGGTTGTGCGCATGCGTAAAAAAAGTTCGGAGGCGCTAGCTCCGTAGCTAGTCACCTTTTACCAGCCAAGAGGGAAGTAAAAACGTTTGGGGGATTTAAACGCAAAACGCCCAAGACGGCGTTGTGGGGTTAAAGCTGTATTCTTAAGTCTGTCGGGGGATGTAACCACTCAACGCATTTGGACGCAACTCAACTTCCAGGGAAAATGACCGCGGAGTGCGCGGAAGTTTAGGTTTAGTGATATTGTGGTAAGTGTTAGCTAGGTGTCTGGCCCTGTTAGTGTTAGCTTGTTTAGCGAGGAAGCGGCGCGTTGTGAGGACCGATTCAACAAGAATCACAAGCAACCCAAGTTAACCGGCAACTAGCTCCCACAGCGTTATTACCTCTTTATCTAATCTAGCGGCGTGTTGCCGTCAAACTATTTGCTGTTAGGTTCGGTGCGAACTGCACCGATACTTAAAGAGGTAAAAGGCACGTTAAGCCACAATCGATCAGTTCAGAGCTATTAAACATTCAAGCGATTCCCACTTCGCGGTCACGAATGATCTGTCAGGCTTGCAACGCTGGACCCGGCACCCGTCCAGCTCATCTGACCTAACAAGTTCACCACCTTCCTCCGTGTTGTCCGCAAACCATGGGAGGATGTATGGGGAGATACTGGCAAGGTTTGGAGGACACACAAAGCCGAGGCTCGTCCAGGAATGGTGGAAGAGGAGGTGAGTCCAGTGGATGGTTGCCTAACTCTATACGTCGTTTCGCCGAGTTGTACAAATTCTAACTTTTAAAAAGCCACTAATACACACATGTGATGCATATTACATGAAGTTAAGGCATATAGGATTTGATAGTTCTCTAGTTACTTGAACCGATCAGCCCTAACAGGGATTGTGTTTTTCTAACACCTGTTGATCAAAGCTACATTACTGTGGGAAGTCATTGTCTGTTTATCCGTGAAGGGAGTTACATTCAAAATGGATTGCACATCCTTACACATAATTGATTTTGGTCATTTCTATTCCTTTTGAGAATCTTCCTGGTCGCAATATACTGTAAATACTGATAAAGACCAAACAGGAGGAGAAGGTTATGCTGATTGTTAAACTTACTGATATCCTGGAAATTGATTTTAATTCTATTTTTATTCCCAGAAGTTATAGATTCTTCTAAAGATAAACACTGACCAAAAGCCATGTTCAGCTATTTCACACTTGTCTTTTTAAACCTTATGTGTGTTATTTTGAACATGACGCCTTTGAGAAGTAAATGCTGTATTAGGTGATATGCAATGGTAGAAAACATTGAGGAACACTCCAACAGTAAACTTAATATAAAGGTATTGACATAATTTAGAATGATAAACCTAAACAATACTTAAATTTTAAGTTTACTCAGGTTAGCTTTTTGAATAAAATTTATGTAGTTATAGTCACTGAGCATATCCAGAACATGAAATGTTATTAGTCACTGTTTAGGAATTTAAGTGTCTGTTATTCATTTGGATGCAGGTTCCGTCCCCTCTGTGTCTTACTAATGGAACGTTTGTCTTTTTCAAGCACAAACAGTCGCCAGTTTATATCAAAGAGAAAGGACTTTTTCTGTGATTGATTCCAGCTTCATATGAGGAAAAGAAGTTTCCTTTCCCCGTTGAAACTTGGAATGTATCCCAGAACAAGCATACTGTAATACTGTACAGAAGGTGACCTTCCCAGTAATGTGTCCTTGTTGTGCATGCCACGCTGGATAGTGGTGGTAATGTCCTGTTATTGTTAGAATCAATAGACTGGAGCGGGTTTTGATTGGAAAGAACGAGTCACGACATGTCCTGCTTCCTCACTGACTGGATCCTTCAACTTCTGTTTCTCTACACACTAATGCAGACAGACATCTGCTAGAGAGGAAGAGGTCGTTTACATTTCAGTAGAATAGCTTTAAATAAATGCACCTTTTGTGGCGAAAGTATAACACAAAGACACAAAGATGCATGAACTTTCTTTCATCCCTTTTGTGTTTTGTGTTCCACGTTCATTACTGTCTGCTTTTTTAGAGGAACACAGAAAACACCCCACATTTATTATTTACTTGATGACAGGGAACATGAGTGCTTGTTAAATATCTTTATAGGGCCTACATAACCTACTGGTTGCCGGTCTTTTTGTAGAGTTGTTGTCAAAGCTGCCTACATCTGTTGTGGGACGGCACGGAGAGGGCAGCCCAACATTTTGTCTCCCGCTCTTGTGTGACACATTTTGCATACTTTTATTAATAATGTAGGCTTTACTGTAGCATCATTGTGTGACACCTGCTTTTATGATTACAGTGGAAAACATTTTTGCTTAAACTGTAATAGATGCATTCATTGAATCACTTCCTCCCCATTGGATCCATAGTGCAGCAATGATCTCTCTTTCATGAGAAATTGTGTCAGAATGCAAACTTCTTAGTTGTGTCATATCTGCCAATGCTGTGACGTTGAAGCCCCTCAGAGTAGGAGATACCATGCTGACTGAATGTGTGCCTAACAGATAAGCAGTTTGAGTTGCCACTACTAGCTATCGATGCAGTAAATGCATCTCCGAGAGAAATGACTGCCGGTTTAATAATCATCCACCATAGATGAAACCATGGGCAAAAAATACCCTGAGCCTATTTTGGACATGGACATTTAAAAAGAGTAATTGCGTGAGTATTTATGCATACTCAATGCAGTTTAGCTGACGTATTGGTCAGTCACAGTAGCCCTTCAGCCCCATAAGCTAAAGATGGGAAAACTTGAATGAGAAACCAGCTTGGCTATAATTCACTTAATACATTGTCTCGTCTGTAGATACATTGTGGCCACAGGGTCAAATGGAAGCACTTTGAGGCTGCCACAACCCCTTTAGATAATGGCGTATGTCTGCTAAGAGGTATTCAGGAACGCCCCCTGCTTCACTTGGGGCTTGCTCCTCTCCAGATGCTAATCCTACACCCCTTCACGTTGGCCTTAGCCACCCACACTATAAATAATTTGTTTGTAAGAAAGTCTACCTCTCCGCTGTGTGCCGTCTCCATGATACTCATCTACATTTCTCATCACGCCACCATTCATTGAGTGGCGACTCTGCCTCTCAGGCATTTGTGAACATAAACCTAAGCGTTGTGTTTAATACTGGAAGGGACCTGTGAGAAGATTAATGTGTAGACTGGCTGCAGAAAAGTAATTACTATGTGTAGTAGCAGGTACAATATTCGGATGAAGTCCGTCAGGTGTGTTGTTGTTTTGCTGAAAGGGCTTTGAGTATATGACCCTCAGGTATATAAGGTTACATAGACCGATATAGGCTACACATGCTTCATGCATATTGCAAACTGTGAATGACCTTCTAATTTTAGATTCAGATGACGTAGTGGGGTGGGGTAGGATGTCCGCCATCTCTGGTGACAGCCAGCATTTCTCACCAATGCTACCTTTTGTTTATTGTTGTTGAGAATTGAAAATCACAGGACATCATTTATATAAAAACTATGTTCATCAATAATCAGATCTATGCTCTGAAATCATGGAAACAGATTGCATAAATTTTATGTTTATACAGATTTTGGTTCTGTAGATAACGGTTTTAGACCACTACTAGGTGTCCAGCTTATTTAGTATGTTCGCTAGATACAGTTCGCGTGAGTCACTTTGTTGAGGTGAACCAGACCTTTAGGTTACACACACACACTCTGAAGAGGACCTTTTCGTATGGTATATTACCCTGCAGATATGTAGCGCAGGGCTTGCAGGGTGTTTGCTTTGCTTATGTCTGTCAGTAACTTATAAGTAGATAAACATTTCTTTCTTTGCTTTTCCTTTTCATCACAGGACGTAACGAGCCACTGAAGAAAGATCGTCCCAAATGGAAGAGCGACTATCCGATGACAGAGGGCCAGCTCCGGAGCAAGCGGGATGAGTTCTGGGACACAGCGCCGGCTTTTGAGGGCCGTAAGGAGATCTGGGATGCCCTGAAAGCTGCCACTGTGGCCCTTGAGTGTAACGACCACGAGCTGGCCCAGGCTATAGTGGATGGAGCTAGCATCACATTACCACATGGTGAGGACTCAAAACACGTTATACACATGTCATCCACATATCGTGTGTGTAAAACAGCAGGAAATCCACGAGTAACTTCTTCTCAACACCTTTCTCCAGGTACTCTCACAGAATGTTACGATGAACTCGGGAATCGCTACCAGCCCCGTCTACTGCCTGGCTCCCCCCGTTAACCTCATCTCAGAGCGCAGTGATGAGGACCCCAGTGACAGCCCTGAACCACCTGTAGCACCCAAAAAGGAATTCCAGCTGAAGGTACTAAGACGAGTTTGTCGAGTAGTTGTTTTATTTACTGCACAGCTTGTCAACTATAATCTGATGGCATGCGAGAATGCATGCTTTGCACTGAGGTGATTTATTATGCCTTAAAACCTGGGGTTTAATGTTGCCCAAGGACACATGAAGTAAACATGTGAACATGATTCATGTCCAATGAATGAAGCCTTTGTGTGACCCCTCATTTTCCTGATTTCCTGTAGGTACGTCTGTCCACGGGTAAGGACCTGCGCCTCAGTGCCAGCATGGCTGACTCTATCGGGCAGCTCAAGAAGCACCTCCAGGCCCAGGAAGACATAGATGCTGCCCACCAGCGCTGGTTCTTCTCTGGCAAGCTGCTCACGGACAAGACGCGCCTGCAGGACACAAAAATCCAGAAGGACTTCGTTATCCAAGTCATTGTCAACCCACAGGCCCTCGAAGCCCCAAAGCCATCGCCCACCACCACTTCCTCCTCACCTGTGTCTAAATAAGGGGAAAATGGGACAATGTTAAGCTCGTCAGTGGGTGGCACACACTAAAGCACCACAGATGCCTCCTAATGCTGGATAAATTTTGAGAAAGAGTTTAAATTTGGAGATATAGATCTCTAAACTGTAACGTGCTGCTTTGTTTCGTCAACCACACGTTGATGGTTGATGTTTTGTTTTGGTTTTTTTTTTTTTTTGACTCTGCTGGGTTTTTAACGTGAATCCAAACACCACACTAACTCTGGACATCCTCTTGAACCACATGTGATAAGAACTGGACTGACTCCAGCCTCATTCAACCACGTTGTGCTGCACATGCAGAGATTCTGCTTCTGACCTTTCATTGACACTCACGTCACGTGCCAATGGAAGACATGCGGAGCGGAGGTGATTGTGTTGGTTCCAAAGCACATTTTTATTTGGATTCCCACAGACTCTGCACCACAGCGTTTGCTCCTCTGCAAAGCAGGATGGGAAGGTGTTTGGAGGAGGGAACGGCAGAAGGAATGAGACACTCAATATTTGTTCTCCATTTCATTTATCGAGGAAATAATGTAAACTGAGCTTTTTTGCACATTTGAGAATTATTTCTATACTTTTGTGGTAGTTTGTGTGCCTTCTGCAAGATGAAACCAGAAATCATGCAAGTTTATTTCTAGGCTGAGCGTTTTGTCTTGTTTTTGTTTTTTAAATTCAGAAACCTTTAGATCAATCAAAGCTATCAAAATGCTGCCTTATTTAATGATTATATAAATATTGCAGATGAACATGTTTTGAGTTTAAGGAATATGTATTTAACATATAGTTATTGTAGCTCACAGAGACTAGACTGTTTCTTTGGTGTTCTAGTCACAGCTACCAAGTGCTACATATATGGACCGCCTTTTGGATCCTTAACTAAAAAGGGGGCAGAATCACCAACTACATAATCAGTGCAGTTGCTTATGTTCATCACCAAATGAATGTAAATCTAGTGTTCCGTCACTTTTAGCAGCTCACTTTTAATCGACTGAGCTGCTTCGTAGTTTTCTAGCTGGACTTTGGTGAGAGTCGTCAGGAGCAGGCCACATCGAGCAGTGAACCAAAATGGTGAGCTGAAAAACTGCAGTGTTGTGGGTGGATCCTTATTGGATCTGACCGCACTAATGTCCTGTTTACATTATACGTCATTTGTTTTTCTATAAGAGTAAAATATAGCAAAAGAAAATGTTTTTCTCTAACCACTAATGGCTTCTCTATTGATTTAGCCGTACAAAGGCACCTCTGTTTGTTTTTGTTGTTTTGCAGCCCATTAACCTCTTAGATAGAAAACAAAACGGGTTAGATATAGTTTAGAATCTCATCAGTTACATTTCTGGACTGTCGATCACGTTTTCTCATCTTGCATCCCTAAATAGCTTATTTGGCTAATGTTGAGGCAGTTGAGATTTCTAGTACACAACTCAGTGCGGTTTTTATTCACTGTTCCTGTTGCACCTAAATTACTATCGTCTGTGACACAATGAAATGGAACCATAGTGACCGTCCATTTTTGTCGCTTCTCTTTGACAATATTTCTTGACACTTGAAAACCCATCTTCTTTGTATGTGCAATACAATAGGCCTAGATTTAATGCACTACCAGCTCCAAGTATTGTCAGACCACTCCTCATATATCACAGTGCATTCAAGGGTTACTTCGTCTTTAAACTAATGTTCATTGCACCAGCTTAAGTGTAATAAATCTCAAAGGGCTTAAAAAACCTGTGTGGCCTCAGACAGAGGAGCCCTCTAATGTTGTTCAAAAGCAATTCATTTATTAATAATTTGCTTACTCACTCACAGTTGCTGTATATTATTTACTGTTTACGTATGTTTTTGCCCAAAGCCACAATGAGAAGCTTAAATCTGTAAAACAATCTGATTAAACATCAGTGTGTTACAATGTTACATTGATTTCCTATAAGAAAGTAGCTAAAACGGATATTCTGCCTTTTTAATTCTGTGACATTTATTTTCCACAAATCTTTATTGCTACTGTGAAAAATTATGTGAACTCTAAAATGGTTCAGTTCGAAAACATTTATATTCATAAGGAATTGAATTGAAGGTGTTCATTAAAGTAGATAAATTTGTAGTTGTACAGCAGTTTATTAACTGGGATAAACTGGGATGATCAAGGCATGATCACTTCTCTTTTTCTTTCCATAGAAATACTGCAAATACAATTGAATCCCATTTTTAATAAACATGACTCATGTTTGTTTGCAGTCATTTAAATCCATGTAAATGTCTCTTTGATGACATAACATCATGTTCATGATGCACTTATGTAATTAAAGTGCAAAAAGGTTGTTTATTGTGCTGGATATATAGTAAAAGCCATAATAGCCCAGAAATTTGTCTATAACGCTTTAAACATTAAGTCTCCTGTAGGAACAGAACTCCCAGAAGATACTGCAATAATGCCCCTTTCTAAGTGTCTACAGATGATTTTCAAATGTTTGAGTACAAAAACATTGTATTGAAAAAGAGAAAGAGCCAGTCAGAATTATTTTCTTACGTGTTATTTGCTCATTTTGTTGTAAATCACCTTTTTAAACTGTTGAATAAATAAAATCTAACTGTTGAAAACAAACCATCAACTTGATTTTGTTTGAAATGGCCAAATAATGCGCCAACGTCCCAGTTTATCATTACCACTAGATGGCGCTCTGATCTTGATGGGAACCGTGGACTGCTCATAGATGAGCCGAAGGTGAGCTGAAACAGTAACGCTTCCTACATTGCCCAACATGCATTTCACCCCACTCAAACCAGAGACTGAACAGGGTAGTTTTCTGCACATATGAGCTTTGTGACTTCTATGGCCATGAGTGCTGGTGTTTTTCTGGCCTACTGCTTTTCCTGCCTTGTATTTCCCTGCAGCCTCCTACAAAACAAACTGGGTTGGAACGTAATGGGACATTTTCTTCTGGAATCTTCTCTCCACGGCTTTGGATTATCAGTAGGTGGCACTCTCTAAAAGTCATCGTCTGTCACTACATGCAAAATAAAACTGCCAAGCAGTGCTGCTCTGCCTCTGTCTGTCTCTCTCTCTCTGCAGATACAGTTAAGCCTGAGCCTCTGGGGGACCGCGGGGCTCTGGGCCTGGAAAAAGCCCCCATTAATGGTGGAATTTCGCAGGGAACGACGCTTGTGGTCAGTCGGCCATCAGGCTCGTTTCAAACCCCCCGATGGTCCCAGTATGACCCCATGTTTAAAGGGTTCAACACTGTCTCAGTTGATTTCAGGCAGTATATTAGAAGAAACCGAAAAGGCCTGTTGTGACTGACTGTTGGGAGGTTTAAGCACTTTGTCTGACTCAAAATAACCCATTTTGTCATATTAAACAAATGTGAAAGTTGCAACCGCACATCAGCTAGAGTGAAGGGATATTCTGGTGCAGTATGATGGAAAATGGCGAATCCAAATCTGACCCTGAATCTGCAAATGGAACCGTCCACTGATTGGACTGGACATACGCGCTACGACGTTCCAGCCTCATGCAGGCTGTAATTACAGCATCTGCTGAACACGGCCTTACCCTGCTGAAGCTGACGCTAAAGGAGCCGGAGCCACTTCTCCCAGGGATTCTGAGAAGAATCCAGTGCGGCCTCCAGTCACTCCTTGAACGCTGAGAATAATTTCCCTTTAATCAGGAGGGTTTTTTTTAATTTTTGTTTACATTTCTGGCACAAATCTTGATTTAAAGCATTAAAGCAGATTTTTAGACGTTCTGTTTAACTCAGAAATTCAGCAGATGCAGCGTGCCATTGTTTTCCAGTAGCTGTCACAGCTGGGTGAAGAGATGCCGCCTCACTTTGTGTCACACTGAAAAGCAGCCATGACCACTTCAACACAGATCACACATCACACTGAAGTAAATGCATCGTGGTGAGTTTGTTATAAAAGAGTCTGACAACTTTTTAAAATAATGTTGGGAATGACAACAAAAGGGAAAGTCTCGGTTGCAGTTAACAGATTCGATTCAGACACGCCAGTATATGTTAATGGTGTATTTACTGGGAACACAAGATTGTTTCCCATTTATTGGTCTTTTTCACAGCTGCTGGAACTCTTTGCCCACCATTTTTCCCAATAGCGAAACTCGCACATGTAATGTTTGCTCAGTGTTTGCAAACCCACAATAATCCGCTCCCCCGATTTACAGGAACTGGAGGTCACTCATGAGTCATGGGGATGTTTATGAAAGACGTGTGGGCTCTCTGAGCAACAGAGGCCTAGAACCAGAATAGATGAAGGAGTGAAATCCTCTCAGCTGGTGATCGGTGCGTGCGTGTGTGTGTGTGTGTGTGTGTGTGTGTGTGTGTGTGTGTGTGTGTGCGTGTGTGTGATCATCAGCTTGTAGGGCTAGCTATGGAGGCTTTAAACTAATCCCTAGACGGCCGCTTTCATCCACTTACCCAACCCTCACCTGGCTCACACCTACACTTCAGCTAATGCTGCGGTGTTTACGTGAGGAGCCTAATACCTTTTACCGTAACTAAACCTGGTCACCCCATGGCCTGACTCGCCACGTCACAATAGCCACAAGGTGCTGAAGTACCAGATGAGACCAGTTCGAGGTGTTTATGAGCGTGTGTTAGTAATCAACCGTGTAGTAAAAAATCTTTTATAATAGTACATAATATATAAAATATTTTGTATGTGTATATATATAAATGTGTGTGTATATATATATATATATATATATATATATATATATATATATATATATATAAGTGTAGTGCTAAAGTGATATGAGTGTTGAGCTCCCACTCAACCTGAAGTTAGAAGAACACAATTTAAGTTTAAGTTGAATGGGTTAAATAAACAATCAATGTGCAAATTACTACAGGTTTGCTGTGTGTCTGGACTTGACCTCGTAGGCTGTGTACCAGCCAATCCAGAGAGCAGGACACCTGATGCTCCATTCAGTCCTTCCACCCAGAGGACGGCCCATCACCAGATCGATACAGAAGCAAACTCAGATCCTCTCCTCATTTCCCGGCAGCCAATCAGATCCCTCGCTGGGAGCTCGCTTCTAATCAGCAGCTCTCTCGGGGCGTTCACTGTACCAGACGTTAGCTTAGGCGAATCTCCTGGTGGCCTTCAAGGACTTAGACACCGATATGAGGGCAGATTTTCCCACGGAAACTTGGGTAGCGTGTAGCAGTCACTTGGAGGTCAGTGAAGTTAATCTCTGATGAGAAGCGTACGAGTCTGAACAAAAATGCAGGGAAGGTGAAACGAACGCTGCAAATGAGAATCCTTTCCTCCTGTGCGAACAGACGCTTTCGATGGCTTACATTTGTTTAGTTTTAGCCACTGTGAGCTAATGATCCTACTACAGCAGGCACAGCTGTAGCAGGCCGTGCAGAACTTAAACTGAATTACTACCTACGCACGGAAGCATCTTCTCGTCATCGTTTCCAGGAAGCCACAAATTTCAGTGTGGTCTGTAAAATAGCTGGTTTTTCTCTTATAAAATGTTACATTATTTGTAAACGTTATTACAGACACAAGAAAGAATACTAGGAAGAAGCTACACACACACACACCCACACACACACACACACACACATACACTCTTAATATGGCATAAGTACCACTGGTCTATTGTTCTACCAGATCGACACGATAAAAAGATGATGGATTCTGTTGCTGTGGTTTGTCTGGTCATGAAGTAAGTTAGTTACAGTGTGAAAACGTGCCTGGATGCTAACGTCAAGGTCAGAACCTGTGTAACCCCCGTTAAGCAGCACATACTCCATAATTACACTTTATCTGCATATGGTTTAACCCCCGAGGCTCCATCACCATCAGAACGGACAGTCAGAGGAAAGTGGCTTTGAACAGAAATGGAGCCGCTCAGTCCTTGGAACCAAACGTCTGCACACCAGCAAAGCTGTGCCATGAAAACTGATCCCACGTCAGTCCAGATACAGCACGCTGCATGTCCCACTGCTCAGTTATTTATTAGGGCCTGCCTGTGCTTTACTTGCTACAGCATAAGTGTCTCCATACTTTGAGCTGCCTGCATTTTCCTGTTTTCCAGTGCTTCGGTTCTGCTACGACAGACGAGAGCGAGTGAAGCAAACGGTCATCATAAATATGATCATAATCACACTTTTCCACTTCTACTGTTTGATTTGGCAGCTACTATTTGTCAAATGCTTTATTCTAAGCCTCCGTGCTGCAAACCCTCGTATCAATCGTCAGCAACTAATAATTAAACACACAAAACAACAAGAACAAGAGCAAATATAGCCATTGTGGAAGTTTTTGTATGTCCTATATCTGTTATGATTCTTTAAAACCAGCCCACTCTGTGTGAACCAGCTCCATATGTGTGTTCGTGTGTGAGCCCTGGAACAAGCTGGGATCTCTGTTTATCTTTCTTGTTCCTCCACGTCCTGGTCGGGAGGGGCTGCATGGCAATAAATGTTTTAAGGTGCACTTATCCTGACGGGAGACAGTCTGGATCATGCTGAACTCCACCCGGGCCACCTCCACCGCCTCTTCATCAAACCGGTTGAGCTGCTAAGGGGACAAAGCAGGTTTCCTAGTTGAGGGCTAAAAATGACCCATTGTTGTGGTCATTTAAAGTGATCACAGGCCCCGAGATGAGACATTAAGTGAAATTAGGCACCATACAGTCGGTCACGGTGGACGTGGGGTAAGACGAAGAGAGTGGGCGTGTGGGGGGGGATTACGTGCCACACAAGGTGCCCCGGGGGCCTGTGGTGGTGTGGGCTCGGCAGGAAGCGGGAGGTGGGATGGAGGAGGGGTCGCGAGGGCAGCTCTCGGTGCCACGTTTGCATCACAGAACTAATCTTTTCAGCCATGAGCAGATCTACTTTCCGAAAGTCGTAGCCCGATTCATTCATGCAATCATTTTATACAAAGCTAAAGATTAAATCATGAAACCAGATGAAGTCTGATGTTTATTTAATGTGTGTCCACACACGTTAAACGCTCAGAATACGGAACTTGACACATGTGCGTTGCTTAACTATAGCAATAACCAGTTCCTAAGAAACTGACTCAAAGGGAGAGCTAAAAGCTAATGCTAGCTTTACACGCTTAGCTTTAAGCAGGAGAAGTTAGACGATACATGATGGTATAATCTTATAACAGCAACAACCTTATTTGTCATTATGTTGTCAAATTAGTATGACTCCTGGTAATTCTGACCCACAACTGCTCAAACACACATTCCCAACAAAGCAACCACCAAGCTAATGTGTGTTTTTCTCATTTTTAATGGCCGCTGCACGTCTCTAATTCATGTCATGTCATTGTTGTTGCTGCTCAGAGAATTTATTACTGTCGTTTGTTCTATTTTCTACCCACAGAATTATCTGCGGAGTTGCTCTTGTTTATTCAAACACGGAATTACAATTCAGCATGACCAAGATTATACATACAAGTACATTGCATGTATAAACCTGAGCGTTGATGAAGCAATGATGTAATGTGAGCCAGCGTAGACTTCAGAGGAAGAGCTGCTCGGCCTCTGTGGCACTTGGGGTTTTCCAGGGTCCACCACATCATGAGCGTTGGAAAAACACAGATGAAGAGCAGCAAATGTCCAAGTTGTCAACCAGGTGGAATGAATTAATCTAAGAGTGATGTTGTAACTACACTACATACAGAAATACTGTGGAAGTTGAATATTTTCCATCTCTGACATCTGCACCAATCAACAGCATTCTTAATAATGATTTAGGACCCCTTATTGATATGGCTTCTGGAAATAACCTTAGATTGGAAAGTCATGAGTCTCTAAACCTTTAGGAAATTGCTTTACTGTAACAGATTTAACCTCCTTGTACAGTATTAATGAATTAACCTGTCAGTGGCCTTAACAGTCGGAGAAGAGAGCCGAGAGCCAACAAGGCATTTGGTTTTCCCCACGTTGCAGCGTATAGAGGATCAGAAACTGCAAATGTGGTCGCATAAACTCCAGTTTAACTGCAGCGAAACCACCACCGTGCTTACAGGACAGCTTTCCATCTTTCCATCCTGCTGTTTGCACCAGTTACCCTGGAGACCCGGGGCATCAAAATACGGGCACGATGACAAATACCAGTGTGTGTGTGTGTGTGTGTGTGTGTGTGTGTGTGTGTGTGTGTGTGTGTGTGTGTGTGTGTGTGTGTGTGTGTGTGTGTGTGTGTGTGTGTGTGTGTGTGGCTGGGTCAGTGAGGTTCAGTCTGGGCGGTAATGTGAGACCAAGATGAAACAGTGAGCCATCAGCCCATTCCTACAGTATATGCCTTGGTTTTCTTCAGCTGGGAGGAGAGAGACTTTGGAAGATACAGAGAGAGAGAGTCAAAGGAATCGAAGTAAGAAAAAAGAAGAGAATGAGAAAGAAAAGTCTGTGACCCAAGCAGCAGTAAACATGTCAACCACTAAAAATGATGCATTGCTCTAATGACAACCATCACACACAGCACGTCCTCCATCTGTGATTAGAGCAGTACGTCTGTATATTCAGACTTTACATAATCATATCTTGAGCGGAGGCCCGCTGCTTGACGACGGTCGACGGTGGAATCAGCCGTCCCACAAAAACTGTCTGCTTGTTTGTGAACCACGCTGGAACTACAGCGCTGCCATGAAAGTGTTGGTGAAATCAGACTTTGAACAAAAGAAGTTAAGTTAGTTTTTTAGCTTTTTGTGTGTTGGCTTGGCTGTGCAACACTGCTATCGCTAGCATATGCTAACTGATGTAAATGCATAACTAACTATATTTAACAGGTCCGTCTGTGTTCAGGTCAAGGTGGCTGCTTGATCTGTGATGCATTCAGGTGAATCAAGTGAATCACAGCACTTCAAGTAATTTTGCCCAATGCCAACGAGTATAAGGTGAATAACGATGACTTACTCTTAAATAGAGGCGTGTGTTCAAAAGTGAAAGACACATGAAATGTGATGTCGCAGAATGGAGTTCTGCCACACAAGGCCGACGGCCATAATTGTGCGGAGTGAAGCGGTGGCATCTTGTTGCCATGTGTTTCCGCTGGTAACCATGCAAACACACGACAACGGACATTAATCAAGGTCATCGCGGCGTCATGGCCAAAGAATGCCACATCACACAGCTGCAGCTCTGACAAACTACAGTGCCACACATTGTTCGGGAGCGTTTTATCCAAATAGAACCAGAAGCAACTTTTAAAGGTCACCATTTTGAGCTCAACATGGAGAATCGTTTCGTTGTCCTTTTTAAAGACCGGCTGCTCGTCTGCCGTGATCTAGTCCTTCCTCTCATTGTCTGGTTCAACCCACTCTTTCATCGCACCACATCCGTCTCTCGTCTAGATGTGGAAGAGGAAAAAATTACTCCACAGTAATTATCCAGCTGGAACTGCTCATGGGGGCTGTTCTGACTCTATTCAATTCATTACCAAACACAGTAACACAGCCTGCATTCTCCCCAAGCTCAGATTGGGTTTCATACACATTAATGTATTAATGTGAGCCCCTGATTGCTGGGACATGCCTTGATGCACTTGAATTCATGTCCAGCGGTGATGATTCTTTGCGATTTGGGAGGTAGAGGTCAAAAGGTCAATGTTAAGCTTCGGCCTGTAGGGGGCGAGCAGTCAACCCAGCTACTTTACAGGAATCAGTTTGTCAGGGTTTGGAAGCAAACAAAGGTGATGGACAGAAGAAGCTTAGAACCTTTATTGATACTAAAAACAAAATAAAGTCAGATCAACCAACAAAGAAAGTCATATACGTCTTTCATATTTGCTTCAGTACTGCTGTTTATACATGTAAAAACGTTGATTAACATAATGCATCTCACGTCACGTGTTACATCTTCAAACGACTGCACGCGTCGCACTTCGAGCGATGACCTCCCCTCTATCCTGCATTCACACTGTCGTTCTTCGCAAATTGAGTGGAACGTGACCATCAATGAGGTGAAGATGCCGCATCCTCAGCTGATCTGTTGATATGTGTCTCATAAAGAAAGACTATTTCTGTCTTTGGTTTGTGTCATGAATAAACCTCGTCTTAAAGGATGGGATCCGCTTTGGTTTCGGTTCTGAGAGAACTCAAATCACCTTCAGAGATTGAAAGGAGCAGCAGGAGGAAGTCCAACAGGTGCAGCACATCACACTGAGGCACAACTGGTTTTGACTGTATATTCAAAGTACTTTTGCTCCTTGACCATAAAATCAGAAGATCTTATGTCGGAATTGCTAGAAAAGGCACATGTGTGATGCCAGGAAATGAAGAACGATTATGAAATATGATCGTGTGCTCTGTATGTTTCCTCCAGCTCACCGTCAAAGATGCAACTGATTGTAAATGCATGTAGTAACACACCGGCACAGGACAGACCTGAATGATATACATTGAAATCAAAGTGTGAAACAAACAATGTAAAAGAAAATTCCGAAATTTACTGCATGGAGCAGAAATACCAGGATTTTACAATCTCTCAAAGGAATCCTGTGTTTTTCCCAATTCACCATGTTTACACCTGTTTGTGTGTGTGAAGCTGAGACAAGCCTTACTGGTTTTACTGGTTTGCTGTCGTGTGTCTAAATAAGCGGTTGGACACCTTGTCCATATTCAAGTACTCTCCCGTCTTTCTCTCGGGGAGTAAAATAAATTAGATGCTCTTCGAACTGCCCTGCAGTTGCAGTGTAACCGATGGTGATTATCTGAAGACATTAAACACACGTAATGGATCCGTAACAAGCAAGTACAGTATCAGGAACGAGAATTTAAAATAAAAAAAACAATGGAGGAGAGAGGATCACCTGATTTCTGCTCGCTTCATTTAAGGAGCTTCGATGTGAATGAAAACAAATACATAGTGTGATTGCCCAGCAGTCTATGTGCGCACATACCAATAACAAACAGAATATAATGCATACTGTATGGTAACAATCGCAACTCAACTACACGAAAAGGTGGTTCAGGACAAAATCACAGATCCTAAATCTCCTTTCATGTTCCACTGATGCACGTCCCCGTCTGAACCACAAGTCATGCAGCTGTTAGTCGTGTATAAAGGGTTGTTCGGTTACAAGCAACACTTAACACTTGATATCTGATCCGCGAAAGTGTCACAGCAACGGACACATGAATCAATTCTGCTCCACCTTTCACGTGGTTCCTCCAATTTCCATCCAACGTTACGTTTCACCTCAGTCTCACTAACAACGGCACAACTCAGTAGTTGACGATTCGTTCCATTGCAGTATTTTCTCCTGTGGACGTCCCGTCCGTCTCTGCTGTCCAGCAACAATCCTCTCTGCAACACTGAGCAAAATATTCCCCATTCGCTGCCAATGGAAGAGACGACCAAGTCAATCTGACCATCCGACAAAATCAGTTTTCTTATCAGAAAATGTAGAAAATACCTTCTTGAATATTTGGGAGCTTTTCTCAATTTCAAAAAGGGTTCATTCCCTCAAAATTCATCATGCAACATTGTGGCATGTGTGAAATGACTGTAAGTGCCCGGGGCCAGTTTGACTTGACCGTCTGTCCCGTTCAAAAAAGAAAATCACAATGACCGCGGTGCAATTTGCAATTTGGCTTGTAGCAGGAGCGTGTTTGGCACTGAGGAGCCCAGCCATCAGCCTGGAATGGCTGCCTAGCAGAGCAGGGACTCTGTGGTGTAGAAGTGGGGAGTCCGGGGGGTGGGAGGGGTCCGGGCACGGGGTTCACGATCGGAGGCTGGGCGGGGGGCGCGACGGAGGGGGGCAGACGAGGCCGGGGGGCGTGCGGCACGGCGGGGGGGACCGAGGGGCGCCTGGCCCGACGGGGGCGGCCTGGGGGCGGGGCCGGCGGCGGGGGGGGACGCGGGGGGGATGCGGGGCATCGGGTGGTAGTCGGGGGGCGGCGGCGGGGCGGCGGGCGCGTGGATCGGGCCGCGGGGACGAGCCTTGGCCGCCGCCGACTCGTCCTTCACCCGCGTGAAGTTGATGCATCGACCCTGACGGGAAGGAAACGCAGCGGATGAGCATTATGATAGTGTATGTGCCACCATGCATAAATCTTCAGCCCTGAGGTTCACACACGACCCAAAATAAACCACAGTCTGGGATGAATCATCGCGTGAAATATAATCGGAATGTCAGAACGCAAGAGGTTGAGGTTCTTTAAACACAGGTGTCTAATCTAGTGAGTGGGGTTAAGGTCCAATCACTTTGTGTGAACTGAGCCGGGCCTGGTTTGTGTGTGTGTGTGTGTGTGTGTGTGTGTGTGTGTGTGTGTGTGTGTGTGTGTGTGTGTGTGTGTGTGTGTGTGTGTGTGTGTGTGTGTGTGAGCCGCCGCTGCCTCCGATTACAGTTAAATCCTGGTATTAACGCCCCTCCCCCAAATTCCCCATCCAGGGAACCACACGACCCGTTTTACCAAAGTTCTCTGGGTTCACGGAGGCCGGCGCTGCGGCGGCGCGGTCGGCCGATCCGCTAAGAAGTGGTGTCAGCAGCCGGAACCGCCGACAATTAGCAGCTGGTGCCCTTTATTCCACCCACGGCTAATTTCCACTCACACTGATGGAGACCCCACCTCCTGATGAAGGGTTGAGGTGTGGGGCTCGAAGTGGGCAGACACAGAACATACTGTAGGTGCAGGTTATATAAATAATGACTAATGTCACAGACCTATTTAATTCATCTCCACAACAGAGCTAACGGCAAAAATGTAGAAGAAGTTGGGGCGACCACTCGTTTCTGGTCTGTCTCCACTTATCCAGTCTGACATTCCTAGACGTTGATGGAAAAAAAAAAGAATCCTGTGAGGATCTGCTCGGTTTCTTGCTTTTTGTGGAAACTGGATGCGTGGACGCTGATTTAATTTTTGCATCATGTTTTTGCACATTTCAGCTACTTTTACACTCATTTTGCGCCACATGCCCTTTTACGAATATTAATATTCAGGAGCCCAGCTGGAAACGTTGGCATGGAACAGTTTGGTGATTGTTGCTCTCAAATATGCTCAGAACGTCCATTTTAATGAGCAGAGGAAATGTCCAAGGCCTCTGAAACCCAGACACAGGCTGCTGGATGTTAATCTGTGTTCTTATTTAGGTGCTGTGCAGAGAATGGAGTTTATCATATTACTGATCGTAAGCTGCTTATTAAGTGAGCGAACAAATGAGACGATACACACACAAGATGAAGATCAAAGATCACAGTGTGTGTGTGTGTGTGTGTGTGTGTGTGTGTGTGTGTGTGTGTGTGTGTGTGGCCATTACCTCACATCCTTTAGCCAAAGCTTGTATTTATATCAATTAGAGAGTGTGTGTGTGTTAAGGGCCTGACTTCGCCTCATATTGTACACCCTGACGTCATTGTAATGAATGTGGTTTAGTGGCACGCTCACGAAAATTCCCCAGTCTTATATTTATGTAACTTCATCCTGGTGGACTTAATTAAACACACACACACACACACACACACACACACACACACACACACACACACACACACACCCACACACACACACACACACACACACACACACACACACCCACACACAGCTATTGCTGTAGCCTGCACGTTTAATTAGGTGGCATCGCAGGTATAATAGAATGAAGGTTTATGCCTTCATCCATTCATACACTGTCGTCTTCTCATGAACGTTCGATAGGCGACGACATAATGAAAGTCGAAAGCGTGAGCGTCTTCCTCTCCAGACCGAAACCAAACTCTTATCTGTGGCTCTTCGCTACAAAGGCCCCGCTCATTAAAACAGCGCCATGTGGCTGATCTGACTTTTTACCAGCTCGCAAACCCGGAGCACAGGGATGCGTGCGGCTCTGCCTCCCGTCTGATTTATACTTCCTAATGCAATGCAGGTGCGAGGAGCAGGACTGAAAGCAGCCGGCGGAGGTGTTCGGCACCGCGGGACCAGCGGGAGGCCGACGGCCGGGGGATGAGTAACTGCTATGGAGGGTGGAACGTGGTCATGAGGATCAACGCGTGAGGAGGTTTTATGAGTAGTTGTTCCACAATTACGAATCAGAGAACAGTACCTGGAGAAAACATGGTGAATAGAGCAAATAGAACAGCTCCTGGGCTACTCACATGATCCCCGGGCTGAGGCCTCATCAGGGAGACCTGGTCGTACCCGCGGCGAAACAGGGCCCAGATAGCGTCCAGTTTGCCCTGAATCACAGAGTTGGGGGGGGGGGGGGGGGGGTTAGTGCTGCTCACATCTGGGAACCAAGAGGACTCTGACTCTCCTGCAGGTTTTAATCTTGCACAACGTCGCTGCAGAGAACTCTTAATTTTGCTGCTACACGTGCATATTAGCCCGCTGTGTGAAAGGATCAGTCAGCGAGCGTTTAGCCCTCCTCCTGCAGAGTGAGGCAGATAACTGCATAGGGAGCAACCGTTCCACACAGAGCTGTATTGTCTAAAACCGACCCGTCTACGTTAAAGTACTTTCATTATACTGCTGAGCTCGGCCAACAAACTCCTACAGTACTGTATGTGTTAAAGCGTGACATCTGTTCTGGGCTGAACCGGGGCTGTGTTTACCCGGATGGGCGTGTACCACTTCCGGTTCTGAGGCTGCTTCTTGTTCTGGGGCTTCTTGGGTTTGGGCTCGAAGGGCTCGTACTCCTGCTCCGGCATCTTCACCACCGCGTTCTTGGGCTTCTCCAGCTTGGCCCCCTCCTCGGTGGAGCCCTTGCCCCCCCAGCGCACCTACGAGCGCGCAGGGAGAAGGCGGTGTGAATGAGGCGGGTTTCACTTGAACGCCTTCTCGTGCACCGGTCGCTCCATCACCTCCATCCTCTTGATTCCGCCGATCCCTCGTCCTCCATAGTAGGAGGCGTCCACGGTGGGCCACTTTTTCTTCGGCAGGCCGTCCTCATCATCCGACTCCTGCAACACACAAAGGCATCCACACACTTACTCCTCTGGATACAGTACTTTTAAATAGGTTGATGTGTGTGTCTTGACTCACGGGCTCAGGAGGAGGTGGAGGAGGCGGCTCTTTGATCACCTGTAGACACATATGACACATGTTCACAGTTCAAGGCTTCATCCTGCCACACGCACATGAATCACCTCCCTTTCACACTCAGCCTCTGATCTTTTTTTCTAATAGCCCCCCCCCACAGGGCATTTGTTGGCCTTGGACAAAGCACTTTGCAGATGTGCATCGCTGTGAATTAATTAAGCGCCCCTCGTTAAGTGGCGCCCGAGCTTCGTACCACGGTGCAGCAGAGAGGCCAGAACCACCACATGAAGAGCAGCGCCAGCAGCAGGAACAAGGCCAGCAGGGTGATGAGGAGGATGGTGCCATCGAACTGCGGGGCAGACACACAACATCAGCACCAACCTGGAACAGTAATAATCCAGTAACGAATAGTAATAAGAAGAACAGCGGCAGTGATGTTGATGATTCGGGTACCGTGTAATCCCTCCGTCACCTACTGGGCTCAGTCTGAGCGATCCGAACGCGGTTCCCACGGACCAGCACGGATGAGGATCACATGGGGTTAAACTTTCCTCTATCTGTCTTGTAAAAAAAAAACAAACAGGCGCGGAGGGCGGGGGTCTGGACTCAGCCCTCGGGGTCTCGAATCCCGCAGCGACGTGCAAGTCTGCAGCTTCAGGACAGTCGACGTGTCGGCAGATCGCGGGTTGATGCCTGAGCAGGCGACGCGGCGGTCACATCTGCAGAGCGTGTTTTCCCATGCTGTGCATACTTTGTGGGCCCACTACAAAGGCCGCAGCCCCTCGATGGGGTCTTTAACAGGGGCTTGGAGGAAGGATCGCCGAGGATTTCTTGGGTTTATAAAGTCTGCTTTCAACAGTGATTGATGATTAGCTCTGCTCTGTCTCAGGCTCCGTCAGAGCCTTTATGGTTCAGCTCAAGCAGATAATTGCGTTGCATGTGTAACGGAGCCCCGTATATAAGAAACCCCAACACAGGCCAAATGCCTGTGACATCACACGGACTGAGGGGGAGCAGCTTCAAAGAGGTCCCGACCCATATGTTCCACCACATGTGTTTGTTACATGAGGACTGGGAGATTTGAAGCTCCGCCATGTTTTCTGCTGTCACACTTTCATGCTCCAAATATCTCAGCTGAGAAGTTAATGGACGCTCTCTAACATCTTGTCTTGGTTTGACGTCCTCCACCAGATGATGTCATCAGGCTTTTTAGTCCACACACACACACACACACACAAACACATGAATGCATGAATGAAGACTTACACACTCCGTGGTGGTGATGTGCACGTTGCTGCTGATGAAAGACAGACCGTCATTCATGCTCACTTGGAGATAAATCACCCTAAAACACAACAGACACAGGGGAGAAGTGAGTCTCTGCATGTTGGGACGTATCTTGCAGTCCAAATCAAGCAGGTTTATTTAGTCTGGGGCCTTTTCTTCCTTAGGCTCAGCTTGTTTGATTGGAATGATGTCACGTGAACTCGGGTTAACATCAAATAACGTCATAGAATCAACTTCAAACTGGCTGGGCGTTGTTTTTAGAAGTGGGGATGTAATTTGAACCAGGAGGAAACTAGCACATGACTCAACAGAGCAGACGGAGATCTGCCAGGTACGAAGGAAAACCTGCTTCAACTCGAATCCCGTGAAGCAAATGTCTAAAAACCCGCAGGTGACACAGACAAAATGGAGGCTAAAATAAATATGAACCAACGGATGGAAGTAGAAAAGTTCAGGTTTGGATTTTGGGCTGGAACCATTTCAAACAGCTGGCGCTTTAAATGCAGTCAATCTGGTTACACCGACCGTAAACAGATTTCTAAGACTTATGCAACAGGGGTGTTTCTAGGTGGTCTGGATCTATTGCTTCCTTCTAAGAATGGGGCAAAAACAATTCTTAGAATTTCATGTGACCTGTTCACTGCTTAAAAACATGTGGATGGAAGACGTGCTTTCGAAAACACCCTCATCTTCCCTGGCCAGCGCACGCACGCACGCGCGCGCACACACACACAGACATACACACACACACACACACACACACACACACTGAGGGCCCGGGATGATGTCATGTGGAGTGAAGTTCATGGGTAACAGCCACGATGGACTCCACACCAGCAGGTTGTAGTGTGTGAATGGAAGGCGGTGGTGCAGATCCAGAGGAAATGTTGGATGTAGAGCAGCGTGTCAGACACTTAAGGAAATGAAAGAGACAGAGAAGACAAAGGAGACGAGGAGGAGACAGACGTCCATCTGCCACTCATTAGCTGCTTCACCACGAGGAGCGTGACACGGCCTGCATTCCTCTTCGCTTGTTGTGTAGATCTGGCCAACCGTACTATATAGTAACTGTACTGTATAGGTGACTCACATGAGAGCAGGCTGATCATGTGATACATGCCTTGAAGACTGCAATAAAGGCATGTGTTACAGTGTGTTATAAACCGTGCCATTATTCTCCAGCAGATGCTCTTCTCACGTCTTCCTCTGTGTTTTACGAAACCTTATATTCTGTCTGAAGAGCAATTCACGCATTCAATCCAGCCAGAAAATGACACCGACTGTATTTCCGACACATACAGCCTCCATTCAGACTGAACCGAAACTCATTCATTATGCTGTTTCCAAGTTGAGCTCAGCTGCCGTGTTTTTAATCCAGGGCAGAAGTAGAACATATGCATGCGTTGGCACGACTACACAGACCCTATATTCTGCTCAGCTATACCAGAATATATAAAAAGGAGGAATGCAGCCATGAGCACAATAAAAAGGCCAACGTATGGCAGGCTGCTCATGCTCTGCACGTCTGCACAGGCCTGTGCCTCCTGTGTTGTGTGTGTGAACACTCACATGGCTGATCAAGACGCACACAGTGTCTGTGACGGAGTAAAGTAGAGCCACTTACTTCCCAATTTCACCGATGACAGGAGCTGGACACAGTAAGAAGGTGTTTTCCACTCCGGCCGGCTTTTCATCTAGAAGAAGATCAGACGGACACGATGCAGCGAAGGTGACGGAGCTAAAGGTCGACCGGTAGAAGCTTCGCTGCATCAACATGTTGTTGTTGCTGCTGTTCGCTTCATGTGCGCGACATCTTCAACAAGCAGAGGCTGGACTTCACTCACTGACTGTGACGGTGTCGTTGATCTTGAAGCTGCAGAGGACCTGGTGGATGTTTCTAGCGTGGAGGAACCCGTTGCCTCTCACCACCACTTGGAAAGACTCTGGTCACACAACACGCATTGGCATTATTTCATTTTTTTTTTATTTGCTAAAAAAACCTCAACCAACCAAACACTTGTCTATGTCTGTGATTGTGTTGTGATATGTTATGACCCAATCACAGCCCAGACCACCAGTCAATCCTCTTAAGGGGACGCTGTAATGTTATTCCACCCTGCAGTCCCAGTGGATTTCCTGTATGTGACCTGCACGTTCATGTGTGCTCACTTTCAATCTGGGATTGTCATTATGGACGTAAAAGAAAGGGAAACGCTCACTGAAGCAATTTACTCAAGTGAAGAAACGATACAAGCATCAATGTTGATGATGCCAGAGGGGCCTAGTCCAGTCATACAGGCACCGAGTGTGTGTGTGTGTGTGTGTGTGTGTGTGTGTGTGTGTGTGTGTGTGTGTGTGTGTGTGTTTGTGTGTTTGTGTGTGTGTGTGTGTGTGTGTGTGTGTGTGTGTGTGTGTGTGTGTGTGTGTGTGTGTGTGTGTGTGTGTGTGTGTGTGTGTGTGTGTGTGTACCTCCTGCACACACACTGGAGGGCTCAGCTGCCAGAATTTCAATGCAGGACTTCTTGATGATCTTGAGGGGAAACAAAGACACAAAGACAGTGGACTTTTTTTTTTATTCCGACACTGGTCATCTTGTAACAGGAAGAAATGTCTGGAGCTGAAGAAGAGTTAGGAAGCCTATAAAAATGTCCCGGGCCTCTTTAAGAAAGAAGTTATTTTCTTTAATAACACAGTATCGTTGTGGCTTTCGCTCTTGAAAACTCATCAGTTCATACCTACATGCGGAAAAGGTTGCCAAAAAAAAAAGCTAAGGCAAAGGAGAAGACGGGCTGCAGCGACTGCCTCTCTGCACAGAGAAGCGTTTATTTACCGAGTCGATGACTCCTCGCAGGGCGTGGAAGCCTCCCAGCACAGGAAACACGTGGTCGATGGTGTCTGCGATGGTGGCCAGCTGGAGGAAGAGGAGAGAGGTCACAAAACAAAGCAAGAGTCCAACGATGGGTTTCTGGACTGGACAGAAAATGTACATGATAGAAGGGACATTCCTGCATCATTAATTTGTTATCTGAGTCATTCTGCTCCTCAGCATTTGGAAATATTTGTTACAACCTTGTGTAACGGCATCTGGAGCAGCTGAAACAGCTCAAGGTTATATACTGTAACGTATGACAAGAATATAATTATAGATAGAAGATAATTACAATGAAGTGTACTAGCTTCACTGGTTTTACCTGTGTCTCATTGAAGTCTTTGACACCAACACAGTAGACAATGGCCCCCAGAGACCGCGCTGTCTCCGCCTAATCACAGGAGGCCATAGGTTTATTCCCACATAAAGTCACATCAGCAGCCTCCGCTGTTCCTCACAGTCACTTTGCTGTTGCTACTGTACCTCCTGCTGTGCAGTGATCAGCTGATGCTCCTGCAGCTCTCCGTCCGTCAGTGCGATGATCACGCTGGCCGGACCTGGAGACAAAAGCCGCGAAGTCATCACCGAGCAGCCTGAAACGGGCTCTTAACCTGAATAATGAACGGGAGGCTTACCGAAGTTCTCCTTCTGGATCTGCTCATTTGCCTTCAAACAAAATATTCCAATAGTCATCAAGGCAGAAAATGAAAAAGGCCTCACGTTTCATTTCGGGGAATAAATGAATAAAAACGTACCCTCTGCAGCCCAAGATGCATGAATGTGTCCCCGCCGGGAATCTCTCTCTTCAGAGCATTCAGACCCTTTCTGATGTCCACCCTGCAGAGCACGCAGCACAGTGAGCTCCAATAGCACTTGTGTGAAATAACATTAAGTATTAATTGAACAACAGACGTGTGGCGCCAATTTAACGAACATCTGCCTTCAGTCTCTTACGCAAAGCCTCAATTTAGTCGCATAATCAGCTGGGTGATACCTGTTTTCTGTCAGCTTCATGATGGTGGATGCTCTGGAGGAGAAGGTTATGAAGGACATTCTCAGCATGGGGCTGGAAGAGAAAAAGTTCGGAGACTTAGCAACGTCACCTGCCATCATCTGTTTTGGTCCAGTGTTGCCCTCAGCAGCCTGACACTCAAAGAGCTTCCGGCTTGTAAACACAGGGAGCAGACATCAGCCCAGCGTCTAGAGAGACCGGACCTAAATGCAGCCTGGACACTGAGTGACTGAGCATATGGACAGTTGTAGCTGCAGGGACATGTTTTATTCTACTTTACTGGCTTCCTGCTGAGTAAAGTGTGGGTTTCTCCTCGGTGATCTACATCCTGTCCACTGCAGGAGCAACGGGCCGTGTGCTGTGTCTGGAGACCTTTGGGTCCAGCTGTGAAACCTTTCAAATGTTACACTCCACCTACTGTATGTTCTACGGGATTTACAATATAAAGGTTTAATCTGTGTGTTCTGAAATTCTTACCTTTTGAATTTCTCTGCTAAATTCTCCACAAAGTAGTAGATTTCATCCCAGTGATTCGTCACGCTGCCAGATCTAAAAGGGCAAAGAAGCAAATATTTAAGGCATAAAACAAGAGTTTGGAAGCAGTTTCGAGGTAAAATAATTGTCTTCACAACATAAAGTCATAAAGTGGCATAGTATTTGTGAGCTGCTCACGCCTGGTGTGTAATTGAGTCTCCCTGTATCCTGAATGAGCCTTGAAGTCTGAGGAAATAGGTTCGGGTCGCTCCAGGGGAACCATAAAGCCGACCTATTATCCCTCTGTGTGTGTGTGTGTGTGTGTGTGTGTGTGTGTGTGTGTGTGTGTGTGTGTGTGTGTGTGTGTGTGTGTGTGTGTGTGTGTGTGTGTCGTTTTATGAAGTGTGGCCCGATGTGACCGGTCGCGGGTCATGCTGGGACCACAGAGCTGACACAAGGGAAATTACACGTAGCTCACTGACTGTGGCAGCTCTGCTTGTCCAGTAGGAGGAGGAGGACTCAGATTTAATGTAGGGACTTGTTATTCCAGGTGTGGGCGACTGATGTAACAGCATTAAACATGTTGCTGTCGCTCCAATGTCGCTTTAATGAATTTATCACTGTAGCTCCGGGCTGAAGGAACCCAAACACTAGACTGGAAGCTTGTAACAGTGGGATCCAGATGCAACTGCAGCTGTTATGTTGTTTCCCACAGCACATAAAGATTAGAGGGGTCACACCTGGACATAACAAACAGCATGAACTAATAAACTATCTGATCTTCTAGGAATAGGTTTGAATCTTTTCGGCTCATTATTTACAGTAAACTGTGCTTGGGTTCATTTTAATGAGTTTGGTTTATCTAAACCCGACATGACGCCGGACTCTGGATTAAATCGCTCATCACTTGGCCGGGCAAGCAGCAGTAGCTGTGACAGTCACTTCACACTTAAACCTCATCAGCAGGAAGTCCAGCAAAATAAACAGATTGATTTACTGCATCGGGGCGGAAAAAGGAAGCGACTTGCAAGAATTATTATTATGTGTTATGTAAGCTCCAGTGTTTTCTGAGGAGACGCACATGTTGGTCACCTTAACATCCCAGCTAAGCGTTTTGTTCTTCATGACTCACTCCTCCACATCAAGGCTTTACATTCCTGTGAAGCTGACTGTGCAAAAAAAAGAAGCGAGGACAAGACCTTTTTGGCTAAAAAACAAAACAAAAAAACCTGAAGGTTACAAAAAAAAACAGGGTGGAGGAGGATTCGTGTTTAGCTTGGATGTTCAACAAATGTGCAGCTCAAACAGAAAGAGTCACACACACACACACACACACAACCTCAAACCTGAAGGAAGTGCAGGAGCCAGTTTTATTCCGTTACAGCAACAGAGGAAAAAAAGAATCAAGTCTAGTGAAACTTTCCTGCAGTTACCTGAGGTGTGAGGCTCATGTTGAACTATTTGCTTAACAGCGGGTGAATCTAAGGGCTCTCAACCACTGGTTTTTAGCAACTTGTGTGTTTTTGGGGGGGGGGGGACCACAATGGCTCTTGTTTGCGTTGGAGCCGCCTCATTGTCTGAGGCGGCTGCAGTCGTGGGACGGAGGCCTAGCTTGCATTTTCTCTCACCTGTTTAAACAGCAGGAAAGGAAGTGGGATCATTTTATACTGATTCTCAATAAAGGTCTCTCATGCAACGCTCTCCTGCCCCCACTCCATCCTTTGATCTCACCTTTAATGGTCTGACTTAAGATCTAATGTTCGGTGGTTTCGGGCCACGGCAGTCTGAAGTTATGTCACAGCTAATCGTCAAATCCCAGTGACAGCGCTTTCTTGATTCTCAAATCTGGGCGCGAGATGCGAAACATGTGTCTGGCTCCGGTCCACGCAAGGTCGAAAGGGAAAGAACGGGGAAGAGAAGAAAGCAGAGGGGAGACGGAGAGCCTCCTTGGTGAGATTACAGTAAATTCAGCTGCGTGGGAGTGAGATAATGTGAAAAATGTGTTGGAGACACTGCAAAATGTAAATCACCGCATCATTTCCACAATGCATTGACTTGGCACCGGGCGCTGATGGGAATCCAGACCTGTGGCTGCTTTTCACAACCAAAGCAACGCTTCAGCAGACAAAGTAGAGACAAAACAGTAAAACCACAAATAGCAACACAGTGAGACGGCAGCGGCAGACGGTGAGGCCTTCACGCTGAAATAGTGGTGGGAGTGACTGGAAGCATCAACAAAGGTTTGACCTGAAGCAAGTCTGGTGTTTGGAGACGCTTTATTGTGAAAATGCAGCACTAAGAGTTGGCTGCACCACAAAACCGAGTCTAGGTTCAGAACAAAGCGCTGACCTCTTGACCCCTGACTATTATCATATATAAATCAATGACTACAAGGATCCAGGTGAGCAGCTGTGGGTGCAGACTGATACAATTAACCTCATTTGCACCTAAAAGTACCTGTAACACAGCTGAAGCATTTGATTTGAAAGTTCATATTATTCCCACACCACGTCCTCGCTCAGTCACCTACTAGCACACGCTTCTCTCCCGACATGATGGAATGTTGGAAAAAAAAAAAAGTTCCATGTGTCCGAAGGCTCGGCTTCATTCTCACGGTTGAAAGTGTTGAAGAAAGAGCGAAAGAGGAAAAAAAAATGCCTAACTGTGCTCGGGAGGCCGTCCGCCGTCCCAGCTGGGCCTGCCCTCACCGCCTCAGCCCGCAGCCAATGACGCTGCTCCCATTTTACTGACTGGGCGCTGGGATGTGTTTGTTTAAAGCCGCTAACCTACTTTTACAGCCAGCGAGAGCGGGGAGTCGGCGTCTTCGGCCCGCGACGGCTGAGCTCCGGCTCCGATCCCAAACTGGGGAGGAACAGTTTGGAAAAAGTGATTGAATAAGTAGGTGGTGAAGAGTCGTCTGAGACGGGGCTTCTTCTAATCATCTAAATATGTACTTTACACTCGGCTTCATCCGTCTCTTTTAGCCCCTCAGCGCCCGAAGGAGCGACAGCGTGAGCTCGTTTAACGAGACGTTCAAAGCGAACGCGCCGCGACAGAACCGCACGTGTCCACAACATTGATGGAGCGCAGCCGGGCCCCTTCCGCGGGCCGGCCCGCGACAACAAACGGGCCCTGAGGCGCAGACGTGGGGATGACGCTGCCACATCACACCCCTCACGTTTCTACTTGACCCTGGAATCGATCCGTTGCTTTCATTCGCCGCTACGGTCGCATAAAATACAACCTGGCAACCGTTCTCCCACCTTGTTATGAATAACAGCCTCTTCTTTCCACTGTTGTTAATATGAACACACACAGCTCAGTTAGATAGTGTTTTAACTTTGCTCTGCTTGTATTATAATAAGATTTTCATTTCTGTTCTTCATTTGAACTAAGAAATGAGATTGAGACGCACTAAATTAACATTGCTGACACTGATATTGTGTCGTTGCTCTTAACCCCTTTGACCCCTACTGCATATTGAGGAAATTTAAGGTTGATGCACACTGTTTCATGAGAGGCCGGGCTGTTTGTCTCACTAAGACCCAGATTTTCCAGCGGCTGCCGTCTCAGGCTCAACCTGGCAACCAGGAAGCTATTTGCCACCTTCTGCTAGCTCTGGAGACCCTGTCCTTCATCTCTGCGCCACACGCTGACATCATCTGGCCGAGGCTGCAATAAACGACTTGGGAGCCGACGCCGCGAGCCAACGCGGCCGTCACCGGCGCCCATTAGTGTGAAAACGATCACCTCCACCTACAGCGCGGCCGCTTTTTTAACAACCCTCCAACACCATCACGTCTCACAGCTCAGACGCGAAGACGCTGGCCCCCAAACACTTGAAGTCAACAAGTGATGAGTCAGCATTAGTCAGCGGACACTGGCGCACGCAGGGGCGCTAACAATAGCATCTGGGAGGAGCAGCGCGCTTGTTTGTGGCACGTGTCGCTGTTTATCGCACGACAGCGGCCGGAAACGCTTCTCGCATACGGGGAGCGGTCCCACTTCTCAGCGATTGGGAATCAGGCGCCTTGAGAAATGCCAAAGGTTCCACTAGATCCACTGGGATCTGTCAGTGTAACCTGGTTGCATGACCTTGTTGACCTGGAGGAGGAAAAGCTGAGGAAACCTAACAAATTTGCCTAACTTTATTGCTTCCTGTTTTCTTTTGTGCCTCATCCCTAATTGAATGGAACCAATAGCTGACACAGCAGCTTAGATGATCTATTAACAATATTAATCACTTTGGAGCTTAAGAATAAATGCAACAAGTGAGTCACTGATTCCCGATCCCTTGAGCAGCGGGCACTGCAGGACTTTCTTGCTTTTCACTGACCTTTTATTTTCTGCTCGGCGCTCGGTCCAGCGCCGAGATGTCACACGCAACCACAAACATTTTTCCAGTGTGGGCGTAGAGAGAGAGGGCGTGCAAATGAATGAGTAAAAGGTGAGCATTCACCAAGCGAAGGGCTGAAAAAGTCCCTCCAGTGGGATGTTTCCTCTTAGGAGAAAAATCCCGTTTTCTGTTTTCATCCCGTTTTCATCCTGAATCCGTTTTTTCTTGAGAATTAAGATTAATTCTTAAAAGAATTAAGATTAAGAAAGAGCAAAGAGCAGGAAAAGTCCCATATATATATATATATATATATATATATATATATATATATATATATATATATATATATATATATATATATATATATATATATTCAGTGACGCATCTTTTTGCTGAATAAGCAAATTGTATTCTGCGACCGCAAGTCAGAATACGGCGTCACTGCGCGCGTGCACGTGTGGAGACGTGCGGCGCGCGCAGCTGCCGGGCGCTTCGACCCGTCTCATGAGAATCAAAGGAACGACACCAACCATAAGAATAAGAAACTCGACCTCTCCTCTCACGTTTAGAAAATAAACTTTAGATCACTTTGTCCGCGACGCGACGCAGCCAAACACAGACCGCAGTAAAAATCCTCAACAGCAACACCTAAATCACATGCAGATGTTTCTGTGGCAGATGTTGTGCCGTCGGAACAGAGCTGGAAAAACAGCACCGCTCCACTTACTTATCGAGCACGAAATAGAGGTCAAACTCGCCCTGACACGAGCTCTCCTCCTCCTCCTCCTCCTGCAGCTCCGGCTCGGCTCCTCGCGCAGCTGGACAGCAGAGCGACAATAATCCGCACGCGAGCAGGACGAGACGCGCGTTGAAGAGAAAACTCGCCATAACTCGTCTTTGAGGAGGAAAAAGCGAGGCGTTAATTCCCTGGTGGGCGAAAAAAGAGCGAGAAACGCGCACAGGCCGGCGTTAAGAGCCTGTTACATCCCAGGGACCGAAACGCGACAAGGATGCGGGCGATGCTCCGCCGTCTCCGGTGCTCAGACGCTCCGCATCCCGGTCAGGATGCCGCAGCTCAGATGGGAGATGCTGTCTGTCAGCGCTGCGGAATTCGCTCTCAAAGTGACTTTTAAAGAGCCAAATCCGAAGCAGAGCTGGGGAAATCATAAAATGCGCGTCGTGTAAACGAACGGTCCACGGGCTCCTGGCAGAAAATTGTTTTGGTCTGTAAAAGTCAAATGGAGCGGCGCAATGGACGGCGGTGTTGGCGCTGGAGGAACCGGGAGCCCGAGGGACAGACTTGGCTGGAATGAAGCCGGTTTCGTGTTTCATCGCGAGGAGGAGAGAGAAGGAGCCTAAAATGGGTCAACATCCCGTCTTGCGCCTCCCTCTCTTGGCAGAGCGCAGTGTTTTGCGGAGGACTGGGCGCAGCGCAAGACGGGACGACACGCGGGCGCGTGCCCGCAGCCAACGCGCTGCGTTGAACGTCTGAACGTGCGAAGTTCCACATGCAAATCCTGTGTGATTACAACAAGCATAAATGTTCAACAATACGACGAGTTTAGCGGCTTTGCTCTGTTATTGCTCGGTCTGATGTTGTTTCTTAATTCACGTATCGATGGAACACACGGCAGATGTGTCTATCAACAGCTAAAATAAAACCATTAAGGTCAAATCACCACTTTTAGTTTAGTGCAATTAAAAAAGCCCTGGACTCAACTTGCCTCCCTTTGGCTCCGCCCACTTTGCGTTCCAGAGTCGCTCTTCCTCTAAATATTTGTGGACACAATCTGATTTTGTGTCACTTCTACACAAACCAGACAGAGAAACAAATAAAAAATATGCATGTGAGCAGTGTCATAGTTTGTCTATTTACTAGTTATGATTCACTTGTACAGCAAATCAGTCATTTATTTAATAGTTCTGCTCCACAGACGGTCCAGGGTTCAGGTCTCCCTGTGTCTGTGTGGACTTCCTCCTTCCTCAACCTAAAAACACGCACTACTACTGCTGCAAACACTGACCGACACAGGTTGTTGAGCAAATGTTGTTTAATGTGTTCGCTGATTCTTCCTATTGGAATTGATACAACCCATCTAAAGGCATGCACATACAGCGTCGTTCAGAGACAACGATGACATCATGTGATGTGATTGAAGGACAGTTTCCAATGCTGAAGAACCTTTGCTCTACAAGGTTGAGACGACTACTAACAGATTATAGTTTTCACATAACCTACATCCTTAAGGGTTCTAAATGTTGAACCCGCTGGGCTCCCAAACCAAAAGGGACCGTCCCGTTCACTTCCGCCCTCCCATGTGCTTGCTGAGGATGCCCTTGGCCGTCTCCAGGGCGACGGCGGCTGCTACAGGTATGTGCGGCGTGACGCCGACCCGCTCCCAGGCCGGGCCGGCGGTCGTGTCCGAGCGGACGGTGGGGATGCTGAGGAAGACGCCGGTGTGGCCCACGGGGAAGGTTCTGGCCGGGTGGGAGGCCCCGGCGGTGGTCTCGCCGACGACCATGGCGCGGCCGCGTTTCTTCAGGATGTGCACGAACTCCTCGGCGGCGCCGGCGGTCGCGCTGCTGGTGAGGACGACGAGGCTCTTCTTGGAGCCGTATCTCGCCCCTGGGGAGGGGAGAGAGAGCGGGGTGATCCGTTAAAGGCGCGGTGTAGTGGTGGCGGTCCGACTGGGGGACGCCGTGTGTTACCAGTGAGCTCGGCCAGCGTCTGGAGCTCCGTGGTGGCTCCAGACGACCGGTCGTACAGCTTGTCCAACACCAGCTGCTTGTCGGCGTCGAAGAAGTAGGAGCAGAAGCCTGCGATGGCTGTCGTGGGGCCTCCGAGGTTGTTCCTGGGAACACAGTCGCAGAGGCCTTGATTTGAACGTTTTAAAGTAGGAAGTCACGGGGACCGACAAACCCTGGCTGTATATTTAGACACAGCCTTTAGCAGCTTAGCAGGTGAGTAGAACACAAACGTACCAGCGCGCAGTTTCCTGACGGAGCGCGAGAACGCACCTGAGGTCAATGATCAGCGCGTCAGTGTGGACCACTTTGTTCCACACGTGCTCCACGATGATCTGGGCGATGGGCTTGACCTCCTCGAAGTCCCCGAACATGTCGAAGCGCAGGTAGCCCACGTTGTTCTCCAGGACGTCGGTGTGGAAGGACACCTTGATCAGCTGGATGTACGTCTCCAGGGAGTAGTTCTGGTGAGAGAGACGAGGGCGACGATGCTGTGATGCTCTTCTTTACTGTATATAATAACTGACGTTTTAAATTTCTTATGGAACAACTAGACAATTCTTTAGCACTTTCACATTTAGTTTAGTGCCTTCATGGCGTCACTTCATTTTATATACATAAAATTTACAGTGGAGCTTTTAATAATCAAATCAGCAAAATGTGCTAATTTAAAGTGATATTATTGTGCTATTATTTCAGGTACTGTAGCATTAAGGGCCTCACCATCGGTGGCAGAGGTGGAGTGTTGCTGGTGGTTTTCAGCCCTTTGTCCCCAGACAGCTTTTTCAGGTCCTCAGACAACTTGGCCTCCAGACTCTCCACGGACAGAACCGAGCCGTACTCGCCGTTCGCCAGCCGCTCCCGCAGCTTCTCTGCGACGTCCGCTCCGACCTCTTCGAAGGCGTAGTTGTCGGCAACCAGGGCCGCCGCGCCCTCGACCACCGCCGGGACCCGGCTCCGGAGGTCCACGACCTTGAGCGCGGCGGCGAGCGCGTCCTCCTCCGTGACCTCCACGTCCGGGGTCACGCCCGTCACCTCCCACGTGGAGCCGGTGACCGGATTGATGGACCTCGCCGTCGGCACGGTGACGTAGAAGGCGGTGTCGCCCACTCGGATTTTGTCGACTTTCAGCGAACCCCCGGCCGTCCTCTCCCCCACGACGGTGGCCCTCTTGAGCTTCTGGAGGCAGTAGGCCACGTCCTCGGCGACGCCCCTGGTGGAGCCGCCCGTGAGGACGACGAGGGGCTTGTCGGGGCCGTAGCGCTCTCCGAGCAGCGTGGGCAGCGTGAACAGCTCGGTGGTGGTGTTGGACGGCCTGTCGTACACGCTGTCAATGTGGATCAGGGGCTCCGCTTTGGAGAAATAGGACACGATGTAGGCGATTCCCGTGACGTCCCCGCTGGTGGTGTGGCGCAGGTCGAAGACCAGCGCTGAGGTGGGCAGGACTTTGTTCCAGACCAGCTCCAGGAGCTGAGGGCCCACTTTCTCAGCCACGTCCTCCCCGAGGATGTGATCGATCCTGAGGTAGCCGACGTTGCCCTCCAGGATGTCCAGCTTGATGGAGGCTTGGAGGACGGAGACGAGCTGCTCCGGAGGCAGCGGAGGCAGCTTCCGGGGAGGCGCGGGGACGTGGTTGGGCTCATAGGAGACCTTCAGGCGCGGGTCCCTGATCGTGGCCTGGACACCGGCGCTCAGGACTTCAGCCATCGATTCGCCATCAGGGGCGTTCAGGATGCTCGTGTTGTTCCGGGCGGCTTCAATCGCCGCCTCCATCCCCGCCAGCTTCTCCGGCGAGCAGTAATTGTCCAATATTATTTTAGCCGTGTCGACAACGAGGCTCGGGTCGAACGAGGCGTGGATGAGGACGCGTCCGAACGCCGACAGAGCGACCACCAGGAGCAGAGCCTGCGACATCTTCATCCCTTGGAGGGCGCGAACAGGAGCTGCCGATGAGCCGGGCCTCCTTCTGCGGAGAGGTTCTTTGTCAAATGACACTGTTTTCACTGCAAGGGTTCTGGTAACGCACACATAAGAGGATTTAGCCCACAATAAACCCCTAATCTTATTATGATTAGTGCTCCCGAAAGAAATAACCAGGCAAATGGGTAAGTGGCCAGAAGAAGGGGTTGCTGAACGTTATCAAAGTATTTTGAGAGTCTGAGCTAAGCTCTAAGCTCTCAAACAAGTTAGACAGTTATCTAATAGTATAATATTAGCAGAATATAATATCTCCGTCTGTCTGTTATTTATAAGTACAAACTACACAAGTACAAAAATCACATAAGTATATGTAGAGGCAAAAAATGTTGGGAATTGATGAATTAATAAAAAAGGTTAATCAAAGTTGTCTTTCTGTTGGTTTATTCTTGCAAGAAGAGTAGTACACAGGAAAACAAGTGCAGTTGCCCTGAAAGAGTGTAGTTCTGACATCTCTCCTTAAAATCTCCATTGTCGCTAAGGAGTCAAAATGTAACAACTCCGTGAGAAGTGTAACATAGTGTTCATAGATTTGATCATTTTATAATGAATGCAATGTTTCACATCGAACCAATAACGCTACTCATTGGATGATATAAATATATATTAGTTCTATCACAACAGAAAATACTTTCACATACATTATTTATTAGCTTTTTATTATTTATTATTTGGTGCCATTAAATATGATTCCCACAAAGCTGATATTGGTGTAAGACATTTTAAAATAGGAGAAGAAGCACATAGTTGTTGTAGCACCATTGTTTTATTGTTCCATTTGTTCCACCTTCCTCATCGTTACCCTCCTTTGAAAAGTGTGAGTGCACAGGTTTGACTCAGGTTTACTTGGTTCTTGCTCCCTCTGCTGGTTGACATTCACAAAACACCTGCTAAGACTAAAAACCACACAAATACATAAAAGAGACTATAATACTGAACCTACAGCCTCTTCCCTCAGTGCTTCGTTGAACATGTGAAGCTGATACAGTTCTGCAGATAAGGACTTTCCCTAACATTCAATTGGTTTATTGCCTCAGTTGATTCAATCCTTTCCTCATCTCTGTATGTATTTAATCTGCAGTGGTGCAGATTTCTCTGATGACGTCCCCTTTTATCGTTTCTCCCTGTATATTGATTCCATTTTTATTGTTAATCTGGTAGATACATTTGCATTTTAGGTTTCTTTGTCCTGTACAGATTCCGTGTTTAAGGTTTCTTCTTAACTGATCATTTGTAAATGTTGTAAAAGTACTGATTTTGCGGTGCTCCTATTTGGCCTTGAGTCACTGCCTTGATCACAGGTCAGACGGATGAAAAGGCATCAAGGTCTCCAACCCACCGCTGTTGTATCCTTTGTGGTGCTGCTGGTTCTGGAGCTTTAAGGGTCAAGTCTGGGGTCACTCCTCTGTTGACATACAGTAGTTTTTGGACAAGCTGACTTAAGATGAAGATGGTCTGCTGTACATGTTTGTGAAACAGGGTGAACTGAGCGCTGGGCAATAAAAGGCAGAGCTGCAGGTCCAGACAGATGTTGGAGCAGCAAACGGCAAACAGATGTGCAGAGATAAACGCTGGATACTGCTCATTTGATGCATTATACAAATGTTAGTTAATATACATGCTACTGTAATTAACATGTTCGTCCAGATGTTTGGTTTTAGGTTGTTTGATAAAATATTTATGTATTATATTACGTTACTGTCAATTAATCAGGTCAAATGCATCCAAACATGTCTCACGCACCGTCAACTGCAAACTGGAGACGCCGCGGTGGCGTCAGACGCCGACTGATGAGATGAGACGTACAGTAAAGGTCAGTAGAAGCACTTTGATTTCAGGGTTGACATCTACGCCCAGAGGGGAGACCGCTTTATTTTAGGCTTACACGATAATAACATCATCCAGTGTTTTACTTTATATAATAGACAAATTACAGTAATGCACTGATTACATCTTAATATAAAACAAAATGTTTCTATATGCTGTAGTTTCTTTTATACAAAATCTCTTTAGAATAACTTTACTAAAGTCTGAAAAATAATTAAAAACAGGTACTAGTACTAGAATAATGAAAATACAGATGTTAATGGGCAAACATATTTATATATATATATATATATATATATATATATATATACATTAGCATTCTTTGACATTGACTTCCTGTGTTTTTCATAATGAGGTTGTCGACACAGTAAACTCCTGTAGGACCAGTTGAAGCACAGACACCGGACAACACACGAAGAAGCAGCAGTTAATTTGTCAAAAGCCGTATTTATTAAAAGGCCCCAATACTTAAATACGCAGTCTTAGTTTTCATTTCGCGCCACCAAACCTCCGCCACCATCCGGCTACCTGCACCCGCACTCCGCCACCTTCATCTCCTCGTACAGGTACCGTATAGTGAGGCGCCCGTTCTCCTGGTACATGATGGTGATGGGGTCCAGCTTAATGGGCACGCAGCACGCCATGTTTGCCTTCTTGGGGTCCCTGATGTTGATGAGCGTCTGAATCAGCGCGTGCTTGGAGGGCGTGGACTCGTCCGTCAGCGGGTGGTAACAGAAGCCCCGACACTCGAAGGCGTCGTACTCCGGCGGCGCCACGATCCAGCTGTCCCAGCCGATCTCCTTGAAGTTGACCTTGAGCGACGCCCTGCGGCAGTACTCCCTCTCCGCCTTCCGTCTCCTCCTCCGCGGATGCTGCACGTCGATGCTGTTTGAACGCTGCCCCGCTCGGTTCCAATCAGTGACCGCCTGTAACACTGATTCTTCCTCGTGGACGATCATCTCCCTCAGCTCCTCCTTCGTCTCCCTCCTCTTGCTGCCGAGGTCGTCCGAGAAGACAATCAAAGCTGCTGAAGTGTTGTCTCCAACCGTGAGGCTCATGTTTGAACACGCATCGGCAGCCTCACACTCCTTCCCGTCCACCACCACGTCAAAAACGCTGGCTTTACGCTCCGACTGGACCCGGCTCTGAACGGCTGCGGTCACGTCAAACATCTCCCACCGGCTCTGGGAACCCGTCACCTCTTTGCCCACCAGCAGCTGGATCGTCGGTGCCGAATCGCCGTCGACTACTTCGTAGACATTCACGGTGGCCTTGGACGTGGCGGAGGTGACCTTTGACCCGGCATCTGGCGAGAAGAAGAACTGTAGCTCAGCGGTGGTGATCTTCTCATGGCTGGGGATGCTGACGTTGAACTGCAGCCTGTACCTTGACTTTGTGCCATTGGTTACAGAGAGAGTGATTTCTGTCAAAGAGAAAGATATTATTGATCTACTGCTACAGCTCGTATCGTAATGGTCTAATAACAAAGAGACTGGTACATTTCCTGTAGCATGCTGCATCTGTTATGTTTGGCCTTGGCTCATATACTAGTTCATGATCAGACTCTATTCAAACAATAGTAACAATTAACAGTTAATCTTAAACACGGCCATTGAAAAATGGAAAAAATTAAAAATAAAAATTTACATTTATTTTAGATTTTTTATTTCATTTCATTTTATTTTATTTTATCATGTTCAAACTCTTCAGGACTAAATAAAGACAAAGGCCACAACTAAAAAAACACTGTAAGCAAATCTAATTAAGTTGAGAAGAAAAAAATTGATTCACTGATTCAGGAAGTAGTAAGTGAAAATGGGAAATATAAGCCAGGTTTAAACCTTACAGTAATTTATTATTTCATTCCCTTATCCTGACTTTCCAGCATCGTGTACCTTGCACAGTGAAACTTCGTATGACATCAGACTGAGGGATGGCCGCGCTGTCCGACGCGTACTTGTTGTAGAGCTCCATCATGAACTGGGGAGGGTAGATCTTGCTGTGCTCCTGGGGGACATCCGACAGGTTGAGTTTCCTCAAAAAGCCCTCCTTCATGGTCCCCAGGACCCTTTCCATCCAAGACTCTGGGTCTCCCTCCTCCAGAAAGCCCTCCTCTGACAGCTGAGGCAGGAATCCCTCCGGCGGGGCCTCGTTGGATGTCGTTGCTCAGAGGTTTAGAGGTGCAGGAGCCGACCCAAAGCCCCAGCGCGAAGCACAGCCGGAGCACAAAGGTCCTGGAAAAGTCCCGCATTTCGAAATGGACGCGATTCTGACCCACTGAGCTGGCACCGACTTTACCTTCTCCTTCTTCAGCGACAAAATTGGAAACTGCAGATCCCCCCATGCAAGGACCACTGTCCTGGTGTCCGCTCCCATGCTCCCAGAGTAAACAGGGAGACTCGTGTCAACTAAAATAGGAGCTTGTCTGTGCTTATCACCGTCATGTGGGCCTTCTTTTAAGCTCTGTTATCGTTGGACGGCCGCCTGCTAATGAAGACACTGTAAACACTTGACAGCGATAATGAGCGAGACGCTGCGAACTGCAAGGTTACTAACAAGGAGAGAGTTGGAGACTCTTCTTCCCTTTTCCCAGCGAGAGGGTAAAAGTGAAAAGGCCAGGGCATAAACAAGAACCGTACCTCCCAGAACCCAGAATCTAAAATGGACAAGCAACTGTTTATTAATAATCCTCTCAAAAAGCAGATTTCAATAGTTACTGTATAGTTTATTGCTGGAGACCTCGAAGCTGACGCCACTGTTTGTCCGATGGTGAGGAGACGTCAGATGACAATGAACCTGACGGAAGGTGACTTCCTGTTTTATGATGGAAACAGCCTTTACCACCACCCTGTGTTCCTGTGAGGCCCGAGTAGACATCACAAGCCAGTGTGTCTGGGGACGTTGGCCCGCGTCCGGCCTATCTTGGAATTTCTGCCTCTCGCGCAGTCGCTCAGCACCAGGTTTCATAAAAACAGGCTTTCGTGGCTTTAGGATCTGCCACGGACGATTAAAGGCTACAACCGAGTCCACCGGCAGCAAAGAGCAGAAACTGTGGGCAAGCAGAGATAAACACATTAATGTCGTCTCCTAATTGTTCAAGTCAGGGTGTCATAAAAATGAAATGAATTGACTTTACATGAAAGAATAAGCAAAATATAACTTTATAAATCTATTCAAAAGCAACCAGTACCACCAACGCCTGCTCTTTAATTAAAAAAGAAACACAATGAGCATAATACACACGTACAAATAAGCACAACAGGAGAACTTTAAATTAAATATATGCAGGCTAATATAAAGTTATATAATGCTTACTCATGGATTAATATACAGTCATTGTAAATGTACACATAGCTTATACACATTCATAAATCCTAACAAAGCCAACAATATATATTTGACCGTATGTACAATTCAGTTTATTTTCATACCAAGCAAACATCATGTTCATGTTTCACTTCATGCTATATTTCAACGCCTTACAAAAAAAATGACCGTCACTGCTGTGTAAATTACAAGATGTACATATCATCATACTGCATTTATGGTATTTATGTTTCTGAGCAGCCACAATAAACTGTAGTTCATGCGAACGACCAGCAGGTGGCAGCAGCGCGCCGTGTTCTCTCTGGCGCTGCTTCTGCTATTTAAAACGCTCAGTGGGCAGATTATATACAACATGGAATATAGTTCACGTCCAAACAATGACCTCCCAGATACGAATCACATTCTTTTGCTAAGGTGACAAAAACGTGTCCCTCCTGTAGGTTAGTTTGCATTAGTAGCGACAGCATATACAGCCTACATGGAGTTCATCCCTGTGTCTGAGGAGAGGACGGCACGAGGACGCCGACGTCAGAAACGCGGGCTCGGCTCAATCGAGACGGATCCAGTTCCAGACATGGGGATCAGAGCCGATATTAAACCAGGCAAATCTCCAGATGTGATTAAGGGCCGAGAGAGGGATTGAAAACAGCTTGCGAGTGACGACCGGAGATGAAGATCTACCTGCAGGTGTTTTGTACCGTTCAACAACCAGTCAGAACGTACAGTGGAGACTTTGCAGAGAACACTGGAATACGATCGAGTGCACTTTTTACACCTCCGGGAGTGAGAGACGGGACCTGCACCCACGGCTGGTGTCCTCCCTGTGCTTTCCATCCGAAACTCGCCCTAGTGCTGTATCCTTCGTCCCATGGCCGCGGCCCGGTGGCTCCGCCCCTATCGGCAGGCGCAGGTGTCCACCGACATGCCGGGGTAGACCTTCAGCACCATGTTCCTGTGGGGGTCCAGGAACAGGACGCTGAGGGGGCTCGTCCTCTCGGGGACGCAGCACGGCTCGGGAACGCCGGGGACGATGCCCACGGCTCGGACGATGCTCTGGATGGTGGCGTGATTGGACGGCCGCGCCGCCTGAAAAGAGCAGAACGAGAGAGAGAGAGAGAGAGAGGGGGGGGGGGGGGGTTAACCTGAGCCCGCTCCATCGTTAGGAATCCGGCCCGGCTCGTGACGGCTTCTCACTTTGGGAATGGGGAATCCGCACGTGCCGGCGCAGTAGTAGGCGTCGAACGACTTCGGCGCCAGGACCCACTCGCTCCAGCCGATGTCGGCGAAGTCCACCCGGAGGTACCTCCGGGAGCACACCCTGGGCTCGCTCCACTGCCTCCTCCTCGCCTTCTTCATCGTCCTCTCGTCGAAGCTCAGCACCTGGGGCCTCCCGGCGCCCGCGCCGCCCTCCGGGCCCTGCCGCCTCGCCGGCTTCGCCGCCGCCCTGGCTTTGGCCGGGAAGTACGTGTTCTGCCACAGCTCGTGGGTCTTCAGGGTGTCGAACGGGACCTCCGGGATGTCATTGGCTTCGATCTGGAGGTGGAGGTCCCTCCGCATCCGTAACGCGGCGGCGGCGGCCGAGTCGTCGCCCATGGGGAAAGGCCCGTAGCGCTGCAGCGACATAGCCACGCTGTTGGGCTCGTCTATGGCCCGATCGTCCGCGTACACCAGGATGTAGGGCAGGTTGCCTGGAGACGGCTCCCGGCCGGGACCGCCCCCCTGCTGGGCCCCGGAGCCCGTGTCAAACTCCACCACTAGCACCAGCTCCCCGACGGCCCTGGCGCGGTTCACCACCGCCGTCACGTCCCTCGTTTGCCAGGAGCCCCTCCTGAAAGGGGCCAGGGTCACGTTCCCCACCGGGGCGGCGGAAGCCGAGTCCGGGGACGTCGCGTGGAAGAGGAGCTGCGGGGAGCGGGGATGGCGGTTCTGGAGGCCGCCCAGCGCGTGGCGGGGCCTGCGGAAGCGCCACGGTCGCTGGTGATGGCGCGGACGCTTGTGGAGAAAGTGAAAGGAGGCCAAAAGGACGACCTCTGAGTCCTGGATGGAGGACAAGTTGAACTGAAGCGCCTCTTTGCCACGGAACACTTCTGTGGAGTTTTAAAGAACATAGAGGAATGAGTCAGATGACAGAAAAAACCCAGTGAACTTGATTTAAAAGAACCCTATTTTCATCCAGCTTTTCTGCTGGGTCTAAAAGCGACTGTTTACTGGTTCGGTCCCAGATGTTTTGTTAAACAGATGCTGAAATCCTGAGGGAGCAGCTGTGCCTCCCTTTCTCCTCCCACCTTTTCACTCTTGAGTTTGACTGACGTGAATAACGGCGTCCTGCATTTCTTTCGTTTTCAACACATCTGACTGACATGAGCGGCGGCATGGAAAATATTAAGCGCGGCCTCGCGCACGACCGCCCCCCCGTCCTAGATCGCGCTCTTGAAGTTGAACCCTGTCTCCCGCACTTCCACCGCAACCTGAAAGACAAACACGGGGGCGGGCGGATGGCGGACACATGGAAACGCTTACGGGAGAGGGAGCTCCTCGGAGGCTTTCTGCTGCGCCGCCAGTATCTGGGTGTGATAATGGGCTCTTGTCTTTCACCTGAGCCGCTCCAGCTACCGGGGGAAACTATCGGGTTTTTTTTTTTTGAGGTTTTAGGTTTTCTCCACTACAGTAAATCTCGGGTCCGACGGAGCGTGAAAGTGATGCGATGAGAGCTGCTGTGTGATTGACAAAACACCTGTGCTCACAACATTTAGTGTCCGACTGATGGAATAATTAAGCGCAGATCTTTTCTCAAGGTCTTACTTCATGCACATGGTGGAAAGTTTACCATTTCAGGCAAAAAGCTATTAAAAGCTATTCTGATTTTTGAGGTAGTAAGAGGCTGACGTAATACATTCACAGCTGAGTTCAGATTTAGATGATGTGAATTGAATATATATCATTTATGCTTATTTACAGTATACTGTTTCCTTTGAATATCAATTTCAATAAGTGAGTAGAGTGTTTTAAAAAGATGCCATTTTAATCTTTCTACTTTATTTAATATTTTGTAAAATTTCTAATTATTGTTTGTTAGTTCAAAAAAAGAGTAGTGGCAACTTGAACATAGGATCAGCATAAAAAAACTCAGTGTTTCATTTTACTACAAGACGAAATGGAGCCGTGCGCTCACTCACTCGGCACAGCTCTGAAGCTTCTCACGGTGTTCCCATCCCGCTGACTCTGCGGCTCTTCGCTGTACTTCTCGTGCAGTTTGAACATGCTGATGGAGACCATGTCCCGGTTTGCGGCGTCGTGCGTCAAGACGCGCCGCTCCGCCGCCGGTGAGACGTCGGCGTCCCCCAAATCACCGGATAGTAGTTTACTCCGGCTGGGCTGCAGGATCAAAAGCAAGTGCAGCACGTGGAAAGCCCGGTTCGCCATGACCGACGTTGTTATCCAGTTAAAAAGAAGCTTGGATTGACTTTAAAAGACAACTAACAGATTCCTTTATTCGCTCTGGTTTCCGACGCCAACGTCAAGCCGGTCTCGGGGTACGGATGTTAGACCTGTGCTCCACAGGCTACAGCTGTTGCCACTCTGGGAGGAGACCGGGGAAGGACGCATACTTGAGGCGCCGCAGCTGAGTGACAGATGGTGACGCCTCGGCGCGCGCAGCCAACGGGAGGCACGTCGCCTCTTGGATGAAGCGATCAGCGGGAACGTGGAAAGCGGTCGCGCTGATTTCCTTGAATTGCGTTGACGGTTTGAGACTTTACAGTTTTTCCGTGAAATCGTCGAGCTCGAGCGCGACAATAAGGAAACACGCGAGATCAAGCAATCTGACGGAAAGCAGGCACGGGGGGGGCAGGTGGTGAAGAGGGGGCACAGGTAAACAGAGGTCCCAAAGAGAAACCCCCAGGCATTAAATGGAGATTTTGATGACAGAGCATCAAAAGAGCTTAAACCTATTTGTCTAGATTCAGACCTGTAATATCGTTAATTGAAATATTAATTTTTATTAAAACTACCATAGCATAATGTTCGGCAGTTACACTTCCGGTTCCGGTCCTTTATTGTGAAGGTCTCGCTTCCTGTTTGCGCTCTTTGTTTATCACCATCCGTCTTGATCTGTGAGTTTCCGAGTCTGCGCGTATCCTTAGCTCAGGGCCTGCGACATCCAGGTAATTCTCTATTAAGCTGCAAAAGCGTCGCTGTTTTTGCGTCATGTTTTTGAGCAAGAAAGTGATTTCTAAGTGAGTATTGTAGTATATAGCTACAACTACTAACTAACTAAGCCCGATGCCTATAGTTGTTAATGTTGAAATACCTGTGATTATCAAGATGTGAATAATTCCAGGAGTTTATTTGTATAGAACCATGTGCTTAAAATGTTTGTTGTCACAGGTTTACTTCGCACTGAGTCTGAGTGACTGAGGTTATTCATATGCATTGGGCGAACATCAGCATCAATCATCCTTAAGTCATCAGTTCCCCTGCTGGTTCAACGAGCACTTTCCCCCCCTGATCTCGAGAGCGTCAGTCCTCACATCCGTCCCTCTCCCCAGCTTCATTATTTCATCCACAACTCAGACATAACGCTGTTGTATTGTGACGATTACCTATGTAATCACACGTGAGTTTGGAAACAATAAATTGTAACTTTATTGTATTTTGTTATTACAATGTTTTGGGAAAAACATCAATGGCGCAATTGTAGAAGTTCAATAAAGATTTGGAAAAAAAATGTAGCGACAAAGTATTTGGTGGCGTTTACCAACTTCCATTAAACGAAGAAGAAAAGAGGCGCCAATTTCATACTGCAACGCAAATGAAGTCTGGACTATCTTGTTCCAACTCCCACGGCCATGTTTATATGGATTTATGCTTTCTGGCAAAAAACAACCAAAGGTATGAGACGTTTTACAACTATCAACGAAACGTTTTCTGATGTTTTCGGCTTTTATCTCACAAATGCTTTTGTCTACTGTACCGTTATTTTAGTATTAGCTAGTTGGCTAATTTTAGTGTATTGGACACCACAGGCTGGCAGAGAAAGTCACCAAGTTCACTCAAAACATATAGAATCATGTCCGCCCCACTACGTTAGTATCAACGTAAGCGATGTGCAATGTGTAGGACAAAATAATTGTCCATAGTGGAGAATTCAGCGTATTCTCGTTACAATGCGTATTCTATTAGCTTGGCCGTCCCGCGGTGCATTATGGGAGTGTCCAGGGCGCTCACTTAAGTAAAGAATTTATTGTGGATTATGTGCTTAGATACGGTTTCATGGGCTAGTGAATGTGGCTGCGTAAAATAGGCACAGTGTTGTGATCTGGGCCAAGCTAGAAGGGAGGACCCAAATGCAACAACCCACGGACAAACTAGAATACAAATACTTTTAATTAATAAACACGCAGATTAAATACACTAAAAGCCCTGCTTTTAAAAGCAGGATACCAAATCGCATGGAAATAAACTAAAAACCGTTGCATAGTGCAGGGATAAAAGAAAGTACCAAAAAAAGCTGGACATGTATCAAAACACAAAGCAAACGGAATTAACAAGCAAACCTTGACTCTTGAGCTACAATGAACCGACAAAGAGTGTGCGCACACTAAGACCTTAAATACAAGACAGGTGAACCCAATCAAACTAATTACAGGACTGGAAAGCAGAATCCTTGGCGGGACTTGCTAGTGCGGATGGGATTGTGCTAGTGGTATGTTTTCAGGTGAATGCCCGCTTTTGAGCAGGAAAATAAACCTGCTGTTGTTTTTTTTATATATAGAAAAAGCAGAAGACCTGCAAACTCAGAAGGTTACACAAGATAGGTAGCCCGCGGTGCATTGTGGGAGAGTCAGGGGATGGAGACTTGTCAATAAAATATTGTAGCGTGTGTTTCTAGATGAGGTTTAATGAGCTATTAATTGTGGTTCATCGTGGATGTGTATATGTAAATGTGACTTAAATGCATTTTAAATAAATGAAAATCATTATGAACCACTTGTCCTTTTATGGATAATTTAGATTTATTAATTAGATTAAGATTTCAATTTCACAGTCGGAGTAGTAAGTGTTAAATTTAAAATAGAAATCGATTACAAAACTTTAGATACTGTGATAATGATATAGTAAATTCTGAAACCATTCTCATTGCTGTTTTCTTTTTTCCTCACTACTTTCTCAATTTATCAGTTTACAACAGGAGAGGTCAGTGAAGGAGCATGCCAGTCACACAGGTTGTCACCCAAATTATGACAAATCAGCCGCCTCTGTGTTCACTCCCAATCAAGTCCAGACTTTGCCTTCGTGTGTGTACAGTTCCTGTAAATGAAGATCGATGGTAGTCAGGTGAAGCTCACTGATGCTTAGCCCAGCTAGTGCTCTGTCATTACTGTCCTACACAAGAACTGCTCATATGCAGGAAATATAATTTATCTTCATTTTCATGCCCCTTAGTGAGCAAAATGTTGTCTTAAACACCCTCCCAGTCAGAACACACACTGAACACGTCTTATCAAACGCCTAGGCCATAAAAGCTGAACGCTTGGACCATAATGTTGAGGTAAAGCTTTCCTTTAACCTTGAATGAAAAATAGACTGTCTTCACCTGTTTCTGATTTGGGCTTATTTCCAGGAAAACAACCATCAAGAAACCCAAAACTGTAAATTTTGCAAATAACTTTGTGTTTATTAGTTTATTGGGGTATTCTTTTCACGATAGGAGTTGACGAATATGCAGTAATTTAGACATGGGACTAAATATTTTTACTATTACTATTTTTGCTTCATTCGTCTTCATTCATTGCTATTTGCCTTGTACTCTTTCTTGGTTCTATACTTGCTTTGCAAGGCGTTTAATAAATTTAGACATATAAAAACAGACATAACAGTTGAGTCGATTCATATTTTGGTTGAAATCAAAACAGAGCGTACATCTACATTTAAACTGTCAAAAGATTTAGTCACTGATATGCTTCTAACGACATTGTGAGAGGGCACTGCCAGTAAATAAAAGGATCTTTATTACGGTCAAAGGTGGCTCATTCAGCACTGAATCGACTACTGGCACATCACAGGACCTGGAATGTCATTGAATGCTTGTCTGTTCTCAGTTTTAATCTGCAGTGGAATTGTACTTTGTTAGTTAGATATAGTTAATACATTTCTGGCTAAGTAAGAATAGCCAAGAGTTACTTACAGATCCTGATTCATAGAGATCCCATAGGCATGAATAGCTTTCAGCAAATGTCCAGGATGTGTGTTTTTAGGATGTCATGGTGACTTCTCACAGTTTGAGTTTTCTTTGTGATTTATCATATCTTACAGTTGCTTCTGTAAGATGCATGAGGGGCTATAAAATTTAATGTCCTGTCTCTGTATAAATCCTGTCCCTTGTTTGCACTTCAACCACTGGGACATGTTGGTTAGTAAAATGAACTGCAAAATACAGTGAGACGTAGAAGTTTAAAAGTTTAAACAGACGGACATTATTTTTTTATTTTGGGATTAAATAACATTATTAATTATTTGGACGGCCCATGACTAAGGCTTCTACAAGGTCTAGCGCTGATGTGAATTAATCCCTGGATGAAACTTTGGCTCTGTGTTTATTCATTCTCTTCTGGTCATTTGGGATGGGAGGTGTGTGTGTGTGTTTCACTGGGGGCAGAGGTGAAATCCAAGCTTCAAGGCTGAATCATAATGTTTGCATCAAAAGATCTTTGGGTCTCAGATGGCAAATGTGAACAAAATAACACAACCCCCCCCCCCCCCCCCCTTTGATTTAGAAACAACAGAAGTCTTTTGTCTCAGAGGGCTTGGATTTCTTTCTTTCTTTTCTTTCAACCATGAGCCACTTGGCTCAGCGTCTTGTTATTTTTCCACACAGAGATTTCACAATGAAATGAAGCAGAGGGCGGACATCGGCCACTCACTAGGCCTTTGGCTGCTATCACTCATAAACCTGTCTGACTAATGAGATGAAATTGACTTTGCTGTCTTCATTTTTTTCACATTGGTCTGTTTCTTTTTTACTGCTGTTCTTCTCTGACTATCCGTCTGTTTGATTTCTTTCTCCTTCTGTTTCTCTATTTTAATCTTGTCGACATCTTCACCTCCTTGTGCTTTATTCTTCTATTTCTCCAGTATATTTGTCTTTTATTCAGTCCAACTCGGTCTCAATTATGGTAATTTATCTAAAGTCTGAAAATCACTTTTGAAGATGAATTATAAATACTCCTGTTATCTATATTATACGCATGAAGGCTCATGTTTCCTCAGATGGCAGGGTTCTGGGATTCATCCTGAACATTGGATAAAGCATCTGGATCATTTCCACATGGATGTTGGTTTTGCCTGCAAACCTTTACATGAATATCTGATCCTCAGTTGTTTCTGATGTTTTTCTGAGCCACTTTATCTGTGCTTGTAAATAAGGATATGCTGTGGATTTAAAGGGATGTCTGACAATGAACTGTGGTTTAACTAACAGAATAAGAAATGAGTGAGTCTGGTATAACGTCAGCTGATTACCAATCAAGCTAATGCTATTTTTAAACTAATTCAACACTTGTTATATACTGTACAGTACCATACACTTACACTAATTTTATTTTTCCTAATTTATATGATGTTTATGTCCTGTGGGCATTCAGCCAACTAGTGACATGCTTTGCCAAATCTGTCTTTTCCTTCCTACAGAACTGTGAAATCAAGCAATCACCAAACACAGAGGTTTGGCTGAAAGCAGCAGATTGACTTCACTTGTAAACTTGTGTGACATACAGAAAGACGCAACTGATCGACTGACTGACTGGCAGGGAGTGTGAAAGAAAAGAAAGTGTCCTGTGAGCTGGGAGTTCATGTGCCATTTGATGTAGGGGTGAAGAGACAGGAAACAGACACTGGAGAGCTTGCTGTGGTTTGAAGCTTTAGCCTTACATCATTCTACATTTGAAGTATTTGATGTCAAAGGTTCAGCGTTGGGTCACATGATCATCAGGCTGACAGACCCTGTGGCAGCGTGGTGTGTGGTGGAAGGTTGTGATTACAGAAATAATTCATTCGGAACCAGAAATTAACTGAACTCGAGTCTTTGCTGGCTTCCTGTCGTCATACATGCTTTCACATGCATTTAATCTGTAACAACAGAAATGTGGGTTAATTAGTGTCACTGAAGGTGGAAACTGTAACTTTGCATTCAAACAACACTGCAGCAAGCTGACATAACAGTACTACAGTAAAAATACCTCAGAGGCTGATTCAATCTGGGCTCTTCGGTTAATTGTGGTGCAGATAAGAAGCACAGCTGCACATGTTAACGACAGGGGAAAGTTAAGTCAAGTAAAAATGTCCACTAATGCATGTCCACTTCTAAAAGGCTGTGACCTGAAAATTGTGCATGCTTGTATTGTAGTATCTCTGCATAATATTGCATACAAAGGAACACTCCTATGCATAAACAATAATGTATTTTAAATAGTAATGAACCTGAGAAAGCGTGGCAGAAAATAAATTCCCTCAATTTGAGACAATGGCTCGAAGGAAAACCTACTTATCTCATGTCATTCATCTTTTAGTGCTTAGGTACTGTGTGCTGGGCTTTATCCCAGCGGTCAGTCAGGCCAGAGGTGGGGTACAGTCTTGACAGGTTGCCAGTACATCACAGGGATACATATGAAGACAGACAAACACTCAGACTTGCATTTATATTGTAGCATTTCCTTTATTGAAAAACATAATCTGAATAAATAAAGCTCTAGAGGACAAAAAATAAATGTACAATGGATACAAATGTTTTCATTCCAGGAACACCTTTAAGTATCTACAGCTTGACCTAAACAGCTGATTTGGTCTATTTGTTAATGAAAAGCAATAAACAAACAAACAGAAATTCAAGAAGGTGTTCAGTCCATCACCAACCTGAATATTAAATCTGTTAAGTTTATGAATGTACCGTGAGCTTCAGCGTGATTAGAAAGGATCTTCAGAAGTTGCCCATTTAAAATATTAACTCTCTTTTTCGCCCGGAGGAACTTTTCAATCAAAAGCGTAAGAGACCGCTCTCCGAGACCGTGAAATCAGATGAACAGCTCTAAGACACCGTCTTAATTTAACAAGATGAAACATGTTTTAGTTTCCTGTTTTCTCCCTCACTTCATTGGCCTCATCTGAGCTGTTCTCGCTTTCACTTGTTAGCTTTCAGAGGCAGGAAGCAATTCACTAGCTCCTCTCATCACCTTTCCAGTTGTTCGCGTCTGCAGCACTTTGCCAAGTCATTTTGATAAATATCATGACAACAGCCATACTAGATTAGTCTGAATATGATGGAGTGTGAGAATATAGTGTACAAATATAAGGGCCTCAGCTAAGTATTATATCCTTCCCTTCATAAAGCAGCTATTCCCCTGTGGATTCTTGAAAAGAGCCCATTTAAAGACATGAAAAAAAGTCTGTTTCAACAGACTTTACGTGCATGAGCCAAGGAAAACAATGGGCCCGGGCCAGAAGTACTGAAGTCCGCAATGCACCGACTTAATTCCATTCTTTTGCATGAAGAGAGAAGTTCAGGGTTGGTTGGAAAACTCAGTGTCTGAATTGTGTGCAGCCGACAGAGGCACTGACATACAAAGTATCATTCTGCACGAAAATCAAACTGAGGCTAAATCACGCCACAGGCTGCCTCAGCCCGGCCAGAGAGCGCTGCAGCGATATGACAAATGATTTATGGTGAGCCGAGCCAAAATGCAGAAAACAGGATTTAAATAAAACGCGAGAGGGAAGTGGAGACACAAAGAAGTCGCCCGAGTGGGAAAGGAGGAGAACGAGGGGGGCGGCGTATTCAGAGACAGACAGTGTAAAAGTGAAGACGTGAGGGGGAGGGAGAGAGACGGAGAGTGCTCGGTGCCGGTCGTCAGTCCATTTGGTTCATTAATGTGGAGAGAAACGGCCTTGCTGAGTGAGGGATGATGGGAAAATGGCGGCCCTGTAGGGTAGCTCTTGAATTGATGTATGGCAGTGAGGACAGAGTGCGGTGCTCGATGGCAGATTTTTCTGTCCGCAGTTCATCACAGGCATAAACAACCAGGGGGCCACTGTAAATAAAAAGCACTCCTCCAACCAAAACGTGAGAGTAAAAGAACTTCAGCTACGCTTAGCTGGTCTCTAACTGGTGGCTAGGTGAAACCTCAGCCTAGTTCTGGGGTGACTTAACTTATTGTAGTCATTCCCGATTAGTGTGTTGTGTATATAATGTCTGCTCTCTTGTTTGCATTGTAGCGAACGTGGGCCTTAGGCAGACTGGCTGGCTTACTGGTGGCAGCTAAGCTAATCGGCTAGCAGCTTCAGCCAGGGAGCGCACCTGCCTTCCATGCATCGTACAACCCCAGGTGCCTCCATGAGAGGAGCGACAAACTATGAGGAGGCAGGTACAGTCACATTAAATCACACTATGCACCATTACGTATAACACAGATCAGTAGTAAATAATTGTGACTATTAATTATACTGTACACCCATTGATAAATGGGGATCCCTACTGGATCCATCTATAATGCTAGGTCAGTTGTTCTTATTCTTCTCACAAGCATCTTCAGTTAAGTAAGTCTGTATTGTATCATTTCTGCAGCCTGTGATGTGATATTAGGATTTAGGATAAGTGTTGTGTGGGGGTCGCTAACAAGATGAAGTCTAGTACAGTAACAATAGGAGCGGCAACGAGAGACAAGCGCTTACTGTATGGCTGGCTATTAAAAGACAGCTGTTGCAGAAGCATGATGTGAATAATAGGCGCAATTTGAGATCGTTGTCAATTTTTCTAATAACTGACAAACACGTCGTGGATGATTGTTCTCAGACGTGGCCCTGAAGAGGAACTTCCACTACTACTCCCTTAGAGAAAATGGCACTTTTGAAAACACCAGAGAAGAGTGATCGCCATTTACTAACACACTGACGCTTGGTTTAGACGGAGAGTTTGTCAAGTTCGTAGCTCAACTAAATCTTCCGCCTGTTTTCCTGTGATTAGTGAGAAGTGAGTCAGTGGAAAGCTCCTCTTGGATGCCACTTGCTTCTCAGAATTACATGCTGGTCTGTCAGTAAATTTGCTTTGCGCCTGTCTGTCTTTGGTTTTTGGAGTTCAGCACCTACAGACTAAATCTCAAGATCTGCGCTCCCCAGTGCCTCACTCCTGACCACAATAAAAGCTATTTGAAGTCAATCCATCTACCCAACCAGAAGTATCACATAAACCAGTGGTTTAGACAGAAAGACAAAATCAGAGTTTAGCTCTGTTAAAGAAGGAAGAAGTACAAAAGTATTTTCCTAATTGGCCCGCTTGAGAAAATTCATGTCAGGGCTGAAATCCATCACGCTGATTGCTGGCCCTGCCTGCGTGGAACCACATGGGGGTGGTGCCGTGTAGAGATTGTTGGGGTTCTCGCGGTTTTGGATTGTGAACATGCTAGTTGGATCTCGAGAGGGAAGCCCTTGTGCGGCCGACAGCAGCCCCATTACCTTTGTTAGTCACCAGCCCCACTGTCTGCAGCCGGATGATAAATGAGCGGGTCCTCGTGTGTGGTTCCGACAGGCCTGTGGCACAGGGTCACGCTGACATCCACGGAGGGGCGCAGGGAGCAGGGAGGCTGGAGGAGAAGCGAGCACAGATCAGAGAGCCTGTGAGGGCTTTCTGGGAATTCAAACACGATTCATTGGCTTTGGTTCAGGTCCTCTGTGGCGCTTGATACTATTTTAAAAAGACAACTTCAAAGTTTTAAGGTTTCTCACCTCATCATTATTTTAGACACATACATATTTCTTTGTCAAATGCTGAGAACATTTTAACCGTTTAATACTTTTTAGTGACAACTGGTAGGAATTAATGACTTCACCTGAGCATCTACCAAACAAACTGTACTACAATCAGTTTTACTGGGTCTTCTATTGATCACTGTCCATTATTCCCTTTTGCTACTGTACGCTTTCTAGATGCTGCAAAAAATGCCCCATTAAATTTTGGTTCAGTTCTGCTCATATGTCCGTTGTAGTCTTCTTTCATTGCACATTTTGGCAAATTGCAGCAATTTGCAGTCATAAATTTGTCATGCACAAGTTTCTTCATCCTTCCCCACCAGACATTCCTTTTTCAGCTGGCATTAATGTGGATACTTACAGCACTAATGCACGAGACAGCCAGATATCTCCTGGAGAGTGTGTGTGTGCATGCGTGTGTGTACTTGTCATTCTTGCTTGAGTGATGTTGATGTGGGGTGAAGTGGCATGACTGCAGCTTTCTATGAGGAAGGTATGGCACAGAATCCAGACTTGAGCTGGTCATGGTAACTGTTTTTGTGTGTCTGACTGGCTGGCTTGGCACACATCAGACGAGGGGATGTCATGGCCTTCAGACTCTCTCTCACACACAAACACAAACATCCATATCCAACAGCAGAGGCCATGAATGGTTATTCAGCTCCAGACAGCAGTATGAAAACAAGTCAAAGGAAGGGAGAAAGAAGGAAAAGGGGGGAGGATGAAGGGTGGGGTCTCGGGCCAAAAGCAACATGGTGGGCTTGTCTGTCCTCCTCGTTGTCCTGATGAGCACCCCAGGCAAATATTCTGTGAATGAGAGCATATTCTGGGGGGCTGTGCTTTTATTTCACTGTGAGAAGGCAAAGCACAAGGAGGAGGAGGTGGCGAAGAGGTGAGTCACCCATGATGTCATATAGGATGAAAATGTATAAATGAGCCTCAAAGTGCAAAATAGGACATGGGTCTTGGCCCATTTCTGTGCCTGGGTCTGGTGCTGGACAACCTTTGCTCACTCCCACTGCCCTGTTTGAGCACATGTAAAGTTTAAATTGTTAAACATGCAGAAGAAGGAACATTCAACTACTTTGTATTCATGTGACTAATGCTCCTTCTTAAGAAATGCTAGTCCTTTTCTCTTCTTAAAATGCAATTTAACACAAAAACATTTCCCTTCAAAGTAAAACTCAGAAGATGCAACTTTACTTATTTCAACCCTATAAAATACAATTAGGGGATCCTGCACTGAGTGATAACAGCATTTAATTACCCTCCTGGGTGGAGACAGATCCTATCTGCCTTTTTCATTGAAGTACCACAACCTTTACACACGCCAACGTTTCTGAAGGGGATCATGGTCTTGACAGACTTTTATCTCTAATGTAGAACATGGCGGCGTCAAAGGAACTGTTGTGATCCCCTTCGGGATCAGTGGGGGGTATTTTGAAAGCTGTCTGACCTGTGGTGGCTCTTGTCTGCCGCCATTTCCAGCACAGGGAAACCATTGTGCTGCTTCCCAAACCCAGAAAGCACAGGATGAAGATGTGTTTTTGCTGTTAGCCCCTCACGTCCCTTTACTCTATGTAGTACGTTCCTGCCCTAACAGCTGCTGTCAGCTCTCCCCGAGGTGTGTAAACCACCTTCAGCGTGCAGAGGCCAGTTCTCACCTCTCTGTGCATCACTCATAGCTGATGCTCTAGTTTTTTGTATATCTGGCTAGTGTGTACATGATGTATAAACACCGGGACCATGTTAAAGTGCAACTTTGTGTTAACAGATTGTTGCATTTACTGACAAACAAACAGTGCAACTGTTTCTGTTGTTTCAACTGTGTTGACCTTTCACAGACTAAATCTGCGTTGAGTGATTAGGAAAAGTCCTGAAGAGACAAAGCTGATGCTCATTAGCCGTGTTACAGTAAACATGATCACCAGTCTAAACTACTGCACAAATGAGACGATGGTGAGACGGTTACGAGGCAGGAGCCGATGGTACAAACACGTCTCACCACTGTTTGTGTAGATAGATGTTGCAATATTAATCCATATGGCTTAGATATACAGTAATTTAACAAACTTAACAAGAGTGCCTGGGTTACTCACACATGGTCAGAGAACATGTATGGCTATTTATTTTGAGCTTTTGGGAGCAGAGTTCTCCTCAACTACAGTACATGAAGCAGCTTCCAGTCAGAAGAGGTGTCCTTTACTTCAACAGACGTTTACCCTGTTGCCTTTAATTTCATTCACCCAGTTCATCTTCCCCTCATGTTTCACCTGAGCCTTTTCTTCAATGACGAACCTCTAAATTCTCAGTTTCTTCCGTTAGTCCTCACATGGCTTTTTGCTCCAGCAGATGCGTTTTGTGTGAACCTGCTTTTTTTATTTTATTTGGGCGACTCTTTAACAATCTCATGTTTCTTCTTTGCAGCTGAACTCCAATCTCCTCATTGATTTTAGATGTGAGGATTTCTGAAGCTCTGCGTGAGTGGGAACAGGTCAGTTTTTTTTTTTCAAATGAAGTTCAAATACATCCCTGCCTTCTGTGTGTGCTGTAAATATTAACACGTTCCTACAGGGAGCGTTTGCTTCGCAGTACAACTAGTAGCTCAGTGTTCCAACATCCACAAATGGCAACTGCTATCACAACTTGAGATTGACGAGATACAACACAAATGAATTTCCTCCATATATATATCAACCCAATGTTTTTATATATATATATATATAATGTTTATATATATATATATATATATATCTATATATATCAACCCAATGTTTTATTTGAGCCGCTCAGCCCTAAGCAGATGGAGGAAATTCATTGTTGCATGTCCATGTGCTATACTGTATGTGCCCACATTTACACTTTACATATGTTAGCATTTACTTGAGCTTTACTCTCATTAGCCAGCATGTTATGTTAACAGTTTCTAAGATTTCAAGTGTGCAGCTCTATATTTCATATTTTACTGTCTGTAATTAAGTAAAGACATTTTATTTGTTTCAGCACTATTAAACTGGAATATTCCAGTCAACATCAAATCTAAGTAGCTTGGTTTTCATAAAACTAAGAAGGACTGCAGTCGCCAAATCTGAACCTGATTAAAAGAACTAATGAGTTGTTCTGTTTTAGAAGCTGCTTTTTTTTCTTTTTTTTTTTTTTTACAAGCAATCGGTAGCAGAGCAAATAACCCTGTACAGGAGCCAGCCAGGTCGCAGGCAGGCGAAGCAGCGAGCATTGTGAACGCTGAATAATTACATTGCTTAAAATGCTTTTTGGCTTAAAACTTGGAATGAAAGATTAGCTCCCTGGAGAGAGGGTTTAAGACATCCAACATCTACAGCCCTGCTGGCTCGTAGGCAACTGCTGAGCCTGACAACATGTAAGAAAAGGCTCTTTCTCTGGGCTTCACCTTTGTGGATTAATATATTAAAGAGGAGTAAACAAGCAGTGGGTTCAGTTTGAGCCAACACCTTAGAGTTTCCCACCTCTTTAAGTCTTTAGGGAACTTTGTCGGACAGTAGTAATGGCCTCAGATCCGATTAACAAACCTGAACATTAAACTTTAAATTAAAAATAGGGTTAAAATATAGGGAAACAATACTTGGGGACATCATTAGTCCCAGTATTTTCAGTGGATTTCAATTAAGAGCAGTTGAGATTTGTGGTGTGGCAATAACATCATATTCAACGATCTTCTTCTGTAAATAATAATTAGATACTGTACACTGTCTTCTTCCATCTATTCTGAGGTGTTTTTTCCTTATTGTTATAGAAACAAGCTTATTATTAATACGGTATAATGCAGGAGCTAATGCCTGGCTGCCACTGGACGCAGAGACAGCTGCTTTTCTGCCCAGTTTGGCTCGTTCACATGTCGAACAGTGGCTCTTTGTTAGCGGACAGAAACGTTCTCCCCGTGTGATCACCGCAGGACGCAGGCCTCATAGAAAACCCACACACACACGAGCGGAGGGAACTTAAACATCACAGTAATCGCCCTCCTATGAACGTTTAATAAGCGAAGAGAGGGGCCAGTCGAAATTCACACACCACACACACCAACAAGAACTTAATGAGGGGTGTCTCACACGTAGCGCTCCCACTGACGCCAGGAATGGTGGGTGGGTGTGGGTGTGTGTGGAGGTGTGAATCAAACACTTAACTAAGCTGCTCCACTCATGCTTTCCCATGACCAACACAAACACATTAGGCGACATGTCATTTTTCTGAATACAGACTGGAGCTGTGTCCCAACCTACACTCACTTATGTAAAGACGTCAGAGGGAGTTACTTGGTCTCTTCTCATCTACACACGACAATCCTAATTATCTCAATTGATTAACAAATATAAAAAAGAACTGACAGCAAAAGCTTTCTGTGACTTTCACTTTGGTTGTTTCAGTTAGTGATGAATATACTTTTAGATCAATCTCCGATGCAGGTTACTATCTCAAAAATGACCTTCTGGAGATTGGATTTTATTGGCAAAAACTAATTTTATTTCTGAATGTACTTATTGATATTTTCAGTATAAACACATTTGCATTTCACTAATTTCATTTCAGACTGCCTGCTGCTTCTACCTTTACAGCTCCTTCCACACAGTAGCAGCTCACTAGACCTTTGTGGCTGCTGAGCTCAGAGTTTCATATATGTCCCTAAGTGCCTACTCACTCAGTCTCCTGCCAATTATTTGATGAGGTTTTGCTTCCCCCTTGGGCCTTAGTCGCACTCAGGGTGTGTTTGTTTGTTGCATTTGCACAACAAATTAAGGTTAATGTGACAGACATGACTTTAGGCACATGAAGGGATCTGAGGTTCCCTGGCGAAATACTTGAGTGAAGAAGCACTGAGTGAAGTGAATGGATGTGTGTGCGTAGGTGTTGGAGGGAGGGAACAGAAAGCCTGAAGCAATGCTCAAGGTTGTAAGTTGTTAGCGGTGCCTGTACCGAAGCCTTACCTTTTGATATACAGGTAAAGACACACTATGTATGGCGGTTTCCTTTGTGGTTTTATGTTCTCTAATTGCCTGGGTGGGTTTTATCCAGGTGCTCAAGTTGTCGTCCCTCAAACCACTAAGCTCAGCTTATCTGAGTGCAAGTTAAATTGTATGCTTGTGTTATACATGTCAGTAATTGTCAAAAGTCAAAAAGAAAACAGCAGTATTGTCTCTTTTTAGCTTTATTATGACGTCCCCAACTCCCTTTAACAGCTGCTCAAACCCCAGGCCTTCCAAATACACTACAGTACATGTATGGAGTTTCTTGGTCGGCTTGCTGCTCGCATTCTGAGCTTGATCCCTTCAAAAAACACATACACAGACCCACCACATATTCAGGTTAACGGTGGTCCTTTGTGTGATGATCTGCTTTGCCCTGTGGGAACGTGAATCCTTCAGTGAGCGGAGGAGATTCAGAACTAATCCAAGTTCTCGCCTATTAAAAGGAAACAGATCACCACCTCAAAGAGAGGGCAAAATCCCCACTAATAGCGGTTAGTGCCTGTGGCAGACCTGCATGCACGCACGCACAGACACACATACAGACAGTGATGAATGGCACTGGGAAAATCCCCTCCTTCACAGATCCTTCAAAGGCAAAAAACCTGCAAAGCTCTTCAGGGCAGATCCTCACAGCACTAAGAGAAGTCAGTAAAGAGAATAGGCCCCGAATGGGAACGCTGGAAAGTCATTCAGACACTTTATTAAGATCTCAAGTCATAAAGTCACTGGAAAGGGGATCCATTGCCATTTGGGCAGTGTGTCCAATGGACAGCAATCAAAACACTTGATGCATAGTACACATCTGCTAGAGTTATACAGTACTATGGCTCCTATACTGCAGTCTAGTTGAAAAAACTAGTTTTGTTGCTTAAGTGTACAGACGCTCCCATAGCACTCGACTGAACACTAATGACCAGTGGATTATCAAGGATGTGTATGAAAGTTACACCTTTTTATACGAACCCCAGAATTATCATTTGACACTACTTAACTAAAATTGGCTATTTTAGTTTGACTGTATGCAGTTTGCAATGTCCTGATTATTTTTTTTCCCACATTCTACAGACATGCACTTCAGGCAGCTGGCCTCTACTATGTGATGGCATGATAACCTGTTCAGGCTCTACAGTGTTTGACAGTGGACGCATAGACTGTCCACACACCTTTAGCATCAAGGTAAGGCAGCCATTACCCTGACCACACACTGTTTGTTATGTCTGTTTGAACAAAGAGAAAATCGTACTTTCTCATTGTTAGACTTGTATGGTTGTTGTGTGGGAAAGCAGCTGCCAAGCAGATTGATCGTCTGCATCTCGTCTGCATCTCATTCAATTCATTCACTCACACAACTGAACTATTGTTGTTACTTGCATGTCCGAGAAACTTTTCAATTTTTTTTTCAAATGTGGTAAGTCAATTGAAACATTATCACATCTGCTGTACAGTCAAAAAATGTTCAATAAATTATATGATCCTGGATATGAAGAATTACCCAGTAGGGTTACTTGTGCTGACTTCTCTATCCTCACCAGACTTTTAGATTATTCCTAATTATAGTAATCACCATACTTCAAATTAGTGACTTTACCTACTTCTGCATGACAAACATTTTTTATGGTTTCAATTATGTTTGCTATGCAAGTAGACATCCTGCAGATCTGTGGTATTTTGAGGTTAAGTGCTCATGCAGACAGGCAGCGAAACCATGCTGACTATAACAAAAGCACATCAACACAGACTGAATGAAACACACACACACAGCTTTTAAAGCTATTTAGCAAAGCAGCAGTTATAGTTTTACAAGCTGCACTTTAAGTAAAAATACTCGCTTCACATCCTTTGTGTATTGAACAGTAATGGGAAAAAAATCCAGCAATAAAAGCAGTGAATGCAAAATGTGATTATTATAGATTCGGCCTGTCCGCACAACCTGGGACAATGTTGTTTTTTTTTTTTGTTGTTTTTTTAAGTAAAGATATGTCTTCTTTTCTATTACCTGAGGAATCACAGACTTGTCTCTTTTGAGCGTGCTCTGCCTGAATCATACAGTAGGTCTACTTTAGAAACCACAACTATGGTATAAATGTAAAGTAATGTTGGCAACAACATTCCTCAGTAGCATCCTCTACTGTAACTGACCCCTGCTGTCTTGTAAAGCCACCCTCTCCCAACCTCTGAATAATGCACCTTTTCACTGGGCTGCGCTGCCTCTCTGACCTTGTCTTGTAAAGATGTACTTTGACCCGAGGCTCCACCTTGTTAAACTCCCTCCATTTGTTCCTTTGTGGTTGAGCTTTGTTAATAACATTTGCTTGGTTGAACATGAAGTCACCGAGTCAAGATGCTGCTCACAGCTGCAGTGTTACAGTTATTGCAACAAGTAAAAAGAATTAACCCGTGCACAAGCTTAGAAGTCTGGCTTTTGTCTGCGATGTAATAAAACATGACATGGAACTCACACTTGATCAAAACCAAATACTTTTATGCAGTTGTTTGTGGCTTTAAAATTACATAATTCAATGTAGTTTTTTTCTTGACTGTATTGTCTTTTGGGACTCAATCGACACTTTAAAAAATAATCAACCCACTGATTAGTTAATATTATAAGATAATAATATTTAACGGGACTATTTAACTTGTGACGGACTAGTAAAATTTTCAGGGTGGATGAGAGGAGGCACAGACTCCAGCACCATTGTAATTAGGATATTTGATCATTTATAATTCTAATTTTAAAATGTACTCATATTGTAAGTTACAGGGGTTTCTTTAACCTCAGCCGATGAAGGTTCTTGGATGAGTAGTGAAATGTTTTAAAATAAGTTCAGATGCCATAAGTCAACTTTATATTGCTTGTACCTGCAATGTTCAACCATTGGACTGTTCCCACCTGCAGATTATCCACGTCTGTCTCGCTCTCACGTTTCCATCTTTCTTCAAATAAAAAGGATAAAAGATGTCTCCTGGGTAGAAATACTGTCTCCTGGTCGTATTCCCAGCACAGCAGAGGCCTGACATTTAACAGGTGTTTAATCTCTGCCCCCTCCCTCTCAGACGGCGAGTCTGATTCTCTACAGAATATCTACTGAGCATCTGCCTGTAATGATAAAATGTGCCACTCACTTTAACTTTCAGTCTGACTGTAGCGCTTCACAGCACAGTAATTACAGCATCGGACAGGATCGCATGGCCCTTTTATTAATGTCCTGTGTGTGGAATTGTGGGGTTCTTGTGTTCCAGTGCCAAAGAAAGAGACAAATCAAAGATCACTGAGACATAAAAATATAAAAACATAAAACATAAAAAGTCCAATAATGGCTTTTCCCTTTCCATTTTTTACTTCTTAAGGGGCCTGTGAAGAAGTGTTGTATTATACATTGTCCTACGTACTGCAGTTAAGTTCACTGTTAAGCAGAACTTGTATTATATACACATTACACTGGTCTAATTACTAATTTCCCAGATGTGCCATGTAACAAATGAACAAATGTAATTTAATGATAAAAAAACATAATTTATTTGTAAATATAAATAATCCATCAGTGTTGGTCTGTAATTTAAAATGGACAGTTTTGTTTGGTAAATCTAAGTTCAAGCGGCCTCAGTTATTTTGGCTGCTATCTTTATTGTCCTTTCCCATAAGCATTGCTGTAGTAAACTGACATCAAAGAGCAAATTAGCATTCCAGCCTAATAATTTCCAGATATCTGGTCACAGATTTGACTCAATATCTGGCAGTTCCATGCTAATAAATGGTATTTTTTTGGAAGGGTCTCTGAATCGCTTCCCACCATGACCTCCGTGGCTGTTGTCTCTGTCTTTCCTGACTCCCGGGGCCAGCTGGCTGGCACCAAGGGAGGGAGGGTGCCGTCGCTCTCGTTAGCATTGAGGCCATTTTGGGCTGATTATATGGAGCTGGCCGCGCCATAAAGCCTCCCTTCATGAGAGATCACCCGAACGATCTGCACGTCTGACTGTCAATATGACGGCCGTTGCCAGGTCGGCCAAACGCAGTTGGCTGGAATGTGCGTGTTTAATCAGAACACAAATGTCATATTTTGAGTAGTTTGTTTTTATGGCCCATCGGGGGGCGTGAGCATGGCTGATTAGAATTTAGGGAAAGTTTATATAGAAACATCCATGCAAGATAATTCTCTCTTGTTTTCATGCATTTCCTTTGTGTTAACAAAGAAAAGTCATGTGTGTAGTGGCCCTTTAAATACACAAATATGTATAGTAGGAATTCCTGTGTGTTTAAGGAAAAACAAAGTTTAAGCTCCATATGTGGCCCAAGTGGTTGTGTGTGTAAATGTATATGAATGTCTGTGCCAAATGCTGAATGTGACCACCCATGATGACTGTGGGGCCTCAGCAAAACACAACTTGAATCAACAGCAAGACAAAACCCATTTGGACCCCACTGAGTTCCCCTGTAAGGAGCCGGTTAATGGTCCTATCCTGAAAACGCAAGCAGCACACACGGTTGGACACACAGTAGCAACCATTGTGTTGAGTCCTACTTCATGAAACTTCAACTCAGCTGCATAGTGTTATTGCATTGCATACATTATTATGACAGTTACTGCATTAACAGGGGCTAGAATAAATGTTCTGGTGTGATTGACTTCTAAAAGACCACACAACTAAGCTTGTCTACATTTATAAAACATGGTGATGATTGCAAGGAACATACAAATATACAGGGCATCAAAAGAAATGCATACATTAACGCAAACACTTCTGCAGTTGAGGGGAGACATTCAGCAGGCATCTGAGTTTCAGTGGTTCAACGCTACAATCCAAATCAGTACAATGATCGTCAATGGAGGGCTTAAACGAGCCTTGGGCCTTTTAGAGGCCAGAGGACCTGGTATACAAGTACCATTTCCATAGGTTGGCCTTTGTATATTAGGGGAGTATATTGTGTCTTTTAATGCTGTTTAGGTTGCCTGTTGTTCAGTAATTGTTAATTAGCTGGAGTTGAAACAGGTTTGTGATGTCGACCTGTAGAAAGATTAGAGAAGGTATGTGATTAAATCTATTTCACACTAAAGACACTAAACACTATAATGTGTGGTCAGATACGCCCAGGACACCCAGAAAAGGGCTTTTTTTTCTGCTCCGCCCAGAGTTGACTACACCACAAACTGGTTTCCAGTTCCTGATAAGGCCTGACTCTGGAAGTGATCCACGTCACTGAGTCGCCGTCTGGGAAGCACTCTTCTTATTCTACAGTGGGGGAATAAACGATCACCTATCGGAAACGTGTGTTTTTCCAGTCACTAAGTTCAAGCCAATTACAGGAATGGTCAATTCCACTTCCCACCGAGTAGCATGTTACTGTGTGTTTGCGGCTTGGTGCATATTTTTCGCGCTAATCGGACACGTCCCAAACCACAGTCCATGGTTTGCGTTCAGTCCAAGCCACGGACACATGAATCAGAAACCCACAGGAGGTTGACACATTCCCACTAACACTGTCCAGAAATGTTAGGAGGATCATGAACCCCAAGAATTGGGAAAATTTTGTATTATTGCAGTGAACAGAAATTGGTCGGATAATAATTTTTCTTCCCAGACTCCCTGAACATCAACAGCAGCCACATTTGCCTGTGATGATTTGGTGACACATTAATTAGATAATGTGTCACAAACAAATATTTAGTTTTACTTGCATATGAAACTGTAAAGCATAATCAACAGGCCATCAAGTTTTATCAACAATTGTGTTTTCTCCATTCATACTTTTTTTTTTTTTTTAGTTTTTATAGTATCTCTGTGACCGGGACAACAATAAATCATGAGGTCCACAAAGCTTAAATTTCAAAATAACGAAAGATAAGCGAACTAACAAAAATCGCAGTGAGCACTGCAATATAAAAAAAGAAATGGGCTGTAACCCTCGCTGACACTGATATCCTACAGCAGTGTAAAGTAAATGACTCCTGTAATGTCTATTCAACGTTTCGAATCCCGCTGCTGGATTTCCTACCCAGCCAGGAAAACCACATGCACAGTCCACACAACTGCAATCATATTTAAAGAAATTCCAACTGCAGCCCCAACAGACCGTCAGAGTCAGAGGAGACTGGATTCTGTATCATCTGAAGACAACTGCTATAGAGCCACACATTATACAGTCATGTTGTAATCGTACCTGTCAGTGACATAATCCATGCAGCTGAGGTCTCCTGCAGATGCACAATTAAAGCAGTGTTTAAGATAATTGCTAACATACAGCATATACACATCTACAAACAGGAACACACACACTAATAGGGTGCATTTTAATAATCTGATGGTCTGTCTGCTTTGGTAACAGTCAAGCAGGTACAGAGTTAATGATGGACACATCAAAATCTAAGATGCATCAGTTATACTGAGCTCCAAGAATGTTCCGTTGTCTTTTATAGATGCACTTATACAGACTTTAATCAATGTTCAGCTATTACTAGTTTATGCCTAAACCCCCTCATGTATCATGTCATGACTTCTTCTTGGGGGTTCTCCAGATTCCAGTAATCATTGAAGCTATGGAATGAATAACAGAATGATACCAACTCAAGCTCTGCAGTGCCATCTTCTGGGTTTGACCAGACTGAGATAAGAAATGGCATCTACTGTAGATCCTAATATGCATTTGACTAATTTACTGTAATCTGTAATAAACAAAGGGTAAAAACTTTAAAGTTATAGAACACTCAAAACTTTCACATCAGTAGGTCATAGACAGCTATTAATGTCTAAGCATGCAGTTATAGTCTGTATAGACATCTATACAGATGGATGCTTGTTTTAATACAGTTAATGAATGAAATGTATGATTAGCAACCTGTACAGTAGTCGATCATGAGGGTTTTGCTGTCTTCACCATGAAGAGTTTGGAAAATGACCTGGTGTTTGGAAAGAGTAGGTTGACGGTTTACCAGTCACATTTCATACATGATGTTATAGATGCTTTACTGAAAGTCGCGGCCTAGCAATTGATAGAACCCGGCAACCTCTGAAATCTCCTGCTCAATCATGTTGTCACTGGCAGCAATTATGTTTCCTCTGCACCCCTGACAGAAAACCTGGATAGTTGATGGCCACATACTGCACTCTCAAAGATGGCAACTCAGACTTTTTCTTTGCTACACATTTCCATTATGTTCCTGGATATGAACCGATAACTGTCCGGGTGACTTAATGCAGATGGACACAGTCATACTGCAGCTACTGTAACTTGAGTATCAGACCTAGTGCTCTCTCTGCTCTTTCAGCAGAATGTTGTAGAACAGATTTCTGATTCTTTCATCCAAATTCCCCTTTATGGTTGTGTTTAACGGTCTGAGGTCAAAACGCGGTGATTCAGAGTTTGCTGAAAAGCTTCTTTGTATCCTTCAGCTTGTCAAACTGAAAAGCAACGGAAATATCTATTGAAAAAAAAAAACAGGTGGAGACAATTTGACCCTCAGGTCAAGATGGATTTTGCAGAAAGTCTTCCTCCAACGCTTTCATGCGTGTGTCTATCACTGATTCAAGCTCCGGTCCACCTTGGAACAATCTCTGCGCGCTGTGCATTCAAATCAGTGATTCTAAGCAGTGATTGGAACAAGATGGACATTTTACTGGGAAGATGATTTATAAACTACACGGCAAGAGCTTCTTTATGGGGATCCTTGCCACCTAAAACAGACCAACGGAACCTTTCACCGAGAAGAGTAACATTTTTATGACACGTGATGAACAGAAACAATGCTACAGTGAGATTCATGGTCCTGGCAGGGCCCGCTGGTCTAGAGGGATGTACGAAGGAAACGATGAGAGGGTGAGATGGACGAAAAAGTTAAGAGTGAAGATGAGGAAGAGCAGAAAGGCTGAACAAGAATGGAGGAGTTCGATGAGAAGAAATTAGAGAATGAAAAAGAGAAAGGATGCTGCCGGAAACATCATAACAGAACAAATAAGCCGTGGTTGTGCCACTGTGTGTTTACTTTAGGATACATCTTTCACTGAAGACGCTGTTACAGATTAGGTCACCATTGGACCGGAGTTGGTATGTTTTCGTACTAAAACATACTGCTCATCCTTGGCTCTGCTTCTGGAGCCGCTCTTCCCCTAGGAGAACATTTAAAATTGCAAGCTGCGAGTGCTAATGGGGCCTGGGGGAGTGGTCTGGGATGGGGGGAGGAAGGGTGGGCTGACCGAGGGCAGGGCCCAGAGTGTGGGGCCTGTAAAACGCGTCTGGGGGGTGATGTTAACTGCTGCAACAAGGCGGAGGGTCCGAGTTCAGCATGTTTATTCTGGAGAGGAAGGTTCCTGGGTGCACTAGGAGAGGGAGAAAGATGCCTGTGGATGAGCCAAGCTTTAAAGCATGGGTGGGCTTTACATTACTGAACGGGTTCGATTGTTGTTCTTATGTGGTGGATGCTCTGAGGGAATGATCATCGGTTTAACAATGCACTCGGACATTCTTGGTTCTCATGTGTAACTCCACTCCACGTAAAACCCATCGTTTAGAATGAGCTGAGTGCAAACCTGGATCGAGACTGTCCACAACATTCTGGATCGTATCCTTTAGTTTGTGCTTCTAATGCACAACATGTTGAGTCACAAAGATAGAATCTGATGCACTTATAATGCAGTGAAGTTGTAATCAGTCATTTTTCAGATAACTGGTTAAATTCAAACAATTAGAGAATTAATTGGTTGGTTTTGTGTGAGTCAGGTGATTCATTGGCTCGTCCATAAACCACAGGTTCCTGTTTTCACTACAGGATCCTACTGGTCACTAGCCAAAATGGTTAAAGTGAATACATTGGTAAAAAGTCTTTCGGGCTTTACATTTAACTGTGTGCATCCTGGAATTGGACAGATCTCAGTGAAGGATCTATGAAGAAATACATATGTTATTATTTTTTCTGGAGCACTGAGCCTTATAATCTTTTTGGAGGAATTAGTTTGACTCCGTCATTCTTCTGCTCTTATCATCACTGTGAAGGGATTCAAGGAAATTAGATTTCCATCACTCTTTGCTCCACGTCTGTTACAAGTATCATGTCTGCGTCATTGTAAGTTCCTAACGAGAATATTTGCTCTTGACCTGTGCAGAACATCAGGCCCAGGCCACACTGGCTCGCTCCTTCGTTGGCCTGTTTGATCTCTCACACACATGGTTTTCCTCACCAAAAGGTGCTGAGTGAGAGCTGAAAAGCCTGGTTTATGGTATCAGACGAGCTCAAGAATACTGGTCCTTTGCCACGAGGGCTCAGACAGAGCTACAACTGAAATAAAAAATGATAAGAAATTAGTTGTGTTCTTTAAGAACACAAGCCAACGAGGACGCTTGGAATCTAACTGCGTGTGCTCAGTACCCAGAGGTTCGAGACAACTGATGCAGATGTGCATGCAAACGGGTGCAACAGAGTGTGAAAGTGGGTGTTGGTGAGCGAAAGCATGACATGCCTTACAGTCACATTTCCCAGGATAGGTGGGTCCTGCCAGTATCTGTGTAACAGTATATCTCCTAATGAAGTAATCACTGGGCCTCAATTTGTAGCCAATCTGTATTAGGATTAATTTGTGCTACGTCAAACCAGCCATTCTGTTGGAATTCTGTATCTAGTTAAGACACGTGAAGATCCTGACTTCTGTTAAAAGTTAGTAAATGTTTTCTGTGTGAAGCCCAGGCTCCACCTTCTCTCCACAGTTCTCCCTGAAGGTTGTTTTGCTTTCCTAATGCAGTGGAGATGTATGATGAGACGTTTCACTGAATGAGCTGCTGAATTTCTCCCCTGAGCGTTCGGCAGTGACCCCTGAGCTTGACCTCCCGCGCTGGACAATGTTGACACATTGTGAGCCCCGGGATCCATACTGGATACTCTCATTTTTCTTTAACTGGATGTATGTGCATAAACACCCACTTATTTTTTTCTCTCCTATTCCTCTATTTGACGTATTAAACTTTCATCCCGCTTCCTTTTCAGCTACGTGCCCCCAGTGTTTATTCTTTTCAGCCTCCAGCACCTGTTTTACTCGCAAGAACTTTGGCTGCTTCCTAAAATCTCCAATTACTATTGTTTTCCCATAAGTGCCCGTATTCGTCAGGATATAATTAGGAAATAATTTTTCCCTTCATCACGTGAAATTTGATGACTTCCCTTTCATGTTTAAAAAACGTTTTCCAAGCCTGTGTTTTGTGTCTGCGGATGCTTCGCGTTGCAGCCATGGTGACGAATGTGAGGCCCGTGTCAAAAACAACACGGCTCACCTCTAACTGCGGCAGCCCACTTTGCACGTTAGCACAATCGCTGCTTTAATTGGGGCAGCGGCCGAAGCGAGAGGTGACATGAAAGACGCGGGCAAGCGGCCAAAACGCTTGCAACCACCCGGCGTCCATCGCTGAGTCTGGACACGGTCGTATGTCGCAGCGGCTGCAGTGGAAAAAGTGAGGTTCTGCGCGGCGGCTTGTGATGCAGACGGCCCTTTTGATGCCTGCCAAATGACATCATCGTGCCCGTTTGGTATTTTCTGCGTTACTAAGGGAGCCGTGGAGCCCCAGCATGTGACTCCACATCAACACTGACGCAATAGAAATAATTTACGAACGTTAATGGTTAAAAACATCCAATTCATACATATCGCATATCCATGTCTACAAAGGAACAGTACGAAGTCTGTGGCTGAGAAATTATAGTACCTTATGAGATTCAAGTGCTTTGCTACAAGTGATATGTGAGTGAACCATAACTACATTTTTGGTTTTGTGTCAGTTTGGAGTGAGTTCCCTGCTTTGTTGCTTTTTACTTTTATCTACTTTTGCATTATTCTAAAAAAATTTAAATGTTCCCTCTTTGTCTTCTTGTTCCTACACTGTAATAACACAATGCAAGTACAGTTTTATATTCTAAATCTATGGTGAACATTCCTCCAAAGTGATGCCTTCATCCTACAGTAATATGTTTAATTTTTTATTCTGTTACCCGGCTCTCACCTCTCATCCCCAACAGTAGAATGACAGTGATGTCATCAGAGAAAGCCCATCAGTTCCCCGTCAGTCATCACCACGTCCACTGACCTCAGCCGCGGCTGCAGAGGTCAAGACCACGCTGTCCATCTCTGTTACTCCATTTATGAATAAACAGAGGCCAGTGTGTGGGTGTGCGTGTCCTTCAGAGCGGGCTACACACACGCGCACAAAAACACCACACACGCCGACGTGCTCGCACACAGCCTCGTGCCGACTCCACTGGCATAATTAGAAACATTTGGGATCATTTGCAAAGGGAACACGAGTTCTGATGGGATCCAGATGCACTACTGCGTTTTACCAAAATACAGGAACCCTTATTTACGAGGGGCCATTACTGTCTTGTCACCCAGGGACGTGTGTGTGTGTGTGTGTGTGTGTGTGTGTGTGTGTGTGTGTGTGTGTGTGTGTGTGTGTGTGTGTGTGTGTGTGTGTGTGTGTGTGTGTCCGGTCTAGATAGTAAATATATCTGGATTCAGATTACGTGATATAGTTAAATGGCTTTGTTTGACTAATTTCTGTAAAATGGTTTCTGTGTATACTGTACATATGCAGATATATACATAACTTTCTTTACTGTACAAAACGTGACTAACATTTCATATGATATAAGATCACCTCACTAGGAATCCCCACTGCATTCATTTTTATATAAATCTTGAAACTGGGGAGTGAGTGCTGCAGATTAACTGTTAACTGTTAGTTAGTGGTGGTGCTTTGGTTCCACCTTGTGGCTAAGAGAGTCATTGGCAGCACAAACGGTATTATGATGAAATAGTTTATATGAGACATTATTAAGAGCTGTAATGTACTTAATAATAAAGTTTGAGGTCCAAAGTAACTGGCTTTTATTTGGCTTTTTTATTAGTGTCTTGAATGAAATTGTGATTTGGTTTTGCATAATTCTACGTAGAAAGAATTAAAATATTTTATACAGATATATAAAAAATCTTTATTTAAGTCATCATTTTCTCTAATTGTCCAGTTATTTTTATCTTACAAATCTTGATGGTTCCACAAACCTCTGTAGGCCACATTCAAACTGGAACCACTGGTCCACGTGCCCCACCTCTGGTTCTTCAGTACGCTTAGAACAAAAAAAGAGTGTTTTATGACAATACGGGCGAATGGATGCGTCAGTAAATAAATGTCTTACTGGTTTATCACACGTCCTGTTAAACTGGTGTCACATCATCTCTGCAGCGTTGGAGTCCATTGAACTTGGTGCTCCTGCGTAGTGATCCCAACTGGTTTAGAGGCCACTTCATAGTTAATCAGAAAGTGTAGTGTCGTTGCTAAACATCTGCTGGCGGTCACGTGCCAGTGAACTGATCCATGGAGGGAAGAATCCCTTTGGAAACAGAAAGACATGGATGCATGTGCTCGTTTGTGTGTGTGTGTGTGTGTGTGTGTGTGTGTGTGTGTGTGTGTGTGTGTGTGTGTGTGTGTGTGTGTGTGTGTGTGTGTGTGTGTGTGTGTGTGTGTGTGTGTGTGTGTGTGTGTGTGTGTACCAGGGGGAGGTCGACAGAGAGTGAGTCGAACTTCAGGGGGAGAAGACTTGAACAGCTTCACAACATTCTACAGTAAAAAAAAACATTACCGGTATTATTATTATTATTATTATTAGGTAATTATTATTAGGTAAATTAGTTAATTTAGAATGTGTAGAAAGTCCATACTGGATAAGACAGGTCCTTGAGAGACTGGCCGTTGATGGCCAGCAGAACATCTCCCTCCTGGATCCTCCCGCTCTGCTGAGCCGGCTGGTCGGGGAAAAGCTGCTTTATCCGGATCAAGCTGCCGAAATCCTTGGTGGGCGGATCCAGCTCGCACATGAGGAAGCTGAAGCCTAGACCTTTGACACTCTTTGTCAGAGTCACATTCTGGGTGTTATCTAAAGATTTAGGATGGAGGGACATAATAGGATAATGATGTGGGAGGTTTAAGGGTCAGGAGTTAGAGGGAATTGTCGCAATCTCACAGGGATTGTAGACTCTAATTACAATTTTTTTAAATTAATTGTACTAATACTGCTAATTGGTAAGCTTGTGAATGTGTTCTGCGGTGTCATACCTCTACTAACAAAACTATAATTCCGGTCAGCGGCCGTGTGTGAAACAGTGCTGATGGACGAGCAGCTGTTGCACCTCAGCTGGCCGGCGTCTGGACTGAAGCTCCCACTGGACACGCTGCTGCTGCTGTCTGCATTCAGAGACACCCTGGGGAGGTTCATCAGCTCCCTCTCCACCACCACAGTCACCACCTGTGTGATTGAGGGGAAGCCTGAATCATCTCCAACATCGCTGACAGTATAAGTGAGTAGCCTTCGTCATCCGTTACCTCCCCGGTGTTACTCAAACGCTCCACAGCCTGCTCGTAGGTAAAGCCCTGGAAGTTGACACCATCCACCTCCAACAGTCTGTCACCTGTTTTTAATTGCATTTTAAAATAAATTTCAGCATAACACTGACTTTCCTGGTATTATTTCCTTAACTGGCATTGTTAATTAAGCAATAAATTGTATCTTTAATATTGCAGTACATTTAAACAAGAAGCTCCAAATAACTTTCCCTCTTCATCTCTATTTCACTTTATGGTTTAAACCTCGGAATGGATGAAAGGACTGTTTTTTTTTTTGGGACTTTCGTCGAGAAGATAAAAGTACAGAAATAACCTTAACATGGATCTAAGGCCACCAAAAAGCGATAGCTAAAAAATGTTTGCCACAGTTAGGGATTTTGATGTTTGTTATTAGTTCAGAAGGAATACATAAACATGCGTGTGGCTTAAGATGGGCTACTATCATCTGACAAATGGCAAAACATGAAATGTGATGCTAACTTGCATGGTGCCTGACCTGACCCATCTCCATCTTAAACTTCCCTATATAATAAAAAATACAGACAGTTCCCTTTATTCATAAAAGTAGTAACAAGCTCAAAAACTTGTTCTCTGACGACTCAACGCAACAAACAGTGGATCGTGGTTCATACCCATGTCTGTAGGTCCTAAATTTAAAATCTATTTGCTTAAATGTACAAATAGATACACATACTGGGAGATTTCACCACTTCCTTGGCAGAAAAATCCTAAAATGTGTACATTTATCAAGAGTGAGGACCAAACGATATTTGTGACATACTGTATCTACACATGTACTGTGTATCTACTGTACCTCTACTGATGTTTACAGCATTAGAACTGAGCTATAATACCTGTATGTATGCGTCCATCTCTTTCTGCAGCTCCTCCAGGAACAAGGCTCTTAATGTAGATTCCTCCATTGCGAAGGTTGGTGTTGATTCCTCCCTGGATGATTGATACCAAGAACTTGTAAATTCCTGCATCTTGAGATATATTCTTCAAAACTATTACTATCGTAGTGTCGCTGCTGTGAAAAATAATCCCATCAACTTACACAAATGCTAATTCCCAGAATTCCTGCCATCTTCCTGAGCTCCACGGTGATGTCCTCCATCCTTGCTCCGCTGACAGAGGGTGACAGAGAGCAGCTGTCCTACATGCAACCCACACAGGAATAAGTTCCGCTCTGTCAGAAAATCCGTTTTTTTTTTTTTACTGCTTCTCAATTTACCTGTGAACTGAGAGCTCGTACTTTGCGCGGAACATGCAGCCTGTTGCTGTTTTTTGGCGTCATCATGACTGAAACAATCTCATCCAGGCTCTCGTCTCCTGAACGGCTGCCGTCAGCCACCAGCGTGGTCCGGGATTCATAATTCCTTAATGCTGAGGAGCCCACACTGTTGGGACTGACAGGTGCTGGAGACAAAAGAGGACGTTTATGGGGGAACTGACTTTGTTACTCCATACGTTCCAAAACCACACACCTTTGGGCTGCGAGACTATTAGCTGCACCTCATCCGGGCTGCTCTGCATGACCTCTGCCGCCTCGTTGAACGTGACTCCTTCTAGACTGATGTGGTTCAGAGAAATCAGACGACCACCTACAGGCAGAAGTCACAGAGACGCTGCTGTTCTGCTCACTGCTTCCAAGTAGAAAGCAAAATGTTTGCATGGTCCCCTACCTGCTCGGATGCGTCCATCTTTGTCAGCTGGTCCCCCGGGTACTATGGATACAATAAAGATGCCCAAGTCGAAACAGCCAACTGTGTCCTCTCCTATGATCACTATACCTGGACAGACAAGGGTCCTGTGATTTCAGTTTGTAGTGTATCAAACCTGATGCTGGTGTTGATGGTGTGTGCTTCTTACCCAGACCAAGCTTTGGGTCCTTCTTTAAAGAAACACATATGACTTCTCTCTCGGACGACGAGCCCAGTTTGCGTGGGGTTTCTGTGAGAGAGTCGCATGACCCAAACTTAACTCTCCAAAAGCATCAAGGGCTAGAACACTAACACTGTTTTACTGAGTCCAATGAAAAGTGTGACCGGCAGTCAAACTGGGAAGTCAAAAGCAGAGCCTGGGCGTCAGCACATTTCAAATTAAACAAGGTTTTAATGTACTCAAACAGACAAAGACACAAACCCATCTTTGGTTTTTGCCTGGAGGACCAAACATTTAGTTCATTAGACACTTCTAGCCCTTGATGAGTCATGTGTACGTCGTGGCTTGGTTTTAATGTACCTCTGGGTGCTGGAGAACCAGAAGGTGCATCTGATCCACTCCTCTGAGAGAGCACTGGGGAGCGCATGCCAGCGCTGCTGCACCGACTGTAGTAGGTGCTGCAATGCGAAACACGTTATGTCATTTTTACTTCATTAAACCTTATATGTTTGCTGTTTTCTGTATATTCGCCTTCCAGCCAGCGTTGAGCCATTTGACTACGTACAGTACCTGGTCTCGTTGAAGCGCTGCTGCTTGATGCGGGCCTCGATCCTGGCTGCGACGTCATCACACAGCTTGCTCAGCGACTCATCCTGAGGAGTGGTCAGACCGCTGTCGTCCTGAGGCGTCTCTGAACACGAGAAGGACTTGGGTCGAGCGGCCTGGGCCCGACACACCGCTGCATACTGCACAATGTTGTCATCTGTAGGAGGAGGAGACGAGGAGGGTACAGTACATTAGAGGAGCTTTTCCTTGATTGTTATAACTGTCAGGCAGATGAACAGCTGACCTGAGGCCAGGCTGTGGCTGAGCTGGCGTGAGTTCATCTCATTGTTGAACTTATGCTGGGCTGAAGACAGGTCACACAGGTATTTGGCTATCTTCGACGTTTCTGTGATGAAAGTGTTCTTCTTGCTGCCCCGACTTTCTATGACAAACTTACACCTCTGACAAAACAAAAGGAAAAGTTATGGGGTGAGGAATGTCACTACACGAATCAAATAGTATATTTTCCATATTATGATAAAATTAAATATCAAGTCATTATTCACATGAGAGGAGATGGCTGCAGTTTCTCTCCAGTAGAAACTCTGACTGGTGGATCTGTGGCCATCTTTGATCTCATAGATGATGACTCCTTTGGCACAGACTCCAAGGATTATCCCTCCCTCCGAAGGCTTCCTCTCACGCACCGCACGGTGGAAGAAGACGCCGTATTCAGGCAACTGCTGACACACCTCCAGGGACAATGGAACAGAGAGACGTTTAATTCAACTAGTGGACTTCTTGTTTAAATTAAATTTCACTAGCAGCCCACCTTGAGAAACTCGAGCTCTGACTCCTCATGGAGCATCTGGGCATTGCTCATGTGAAGTCGCAGCAGTTCCGCCTGAATGTAAGGCAAGGCACGTTTCTCCATCACACTCTTGGAGACGTACTGGTCGGGGCGGTAGTAGTTCCTACCATAAGCCTAAAACAACGTGGGCAACCATCAATGTTATCAATTTTTTTATGTTTTCCCTAAAGAAGTGTGCAGTGAGATGAGAGTCATGCGTTAATTAATGAAGTCACCTCAGACATGCAGTCTCCATACTCCGTCTGCAGGGCCAGCGCTCCCAGGTACAGAGCCGTCTCCTCGTGGCAGGAGAGCCTGTCGTCCAAAAGGTCTCTCCTGAGCTGGAGGTAATACTGGTGACGGGTCTGTTTGTGCCTAGTGGACAACGTCACACACAGCAGGTCACAGGATCACAGTATGTATAGTTCCAAGGCCAGAAAAAAAAGATACTTACAAAAGAATAGAAATGTCATTGACGAAGAATTTGACCCTGAAGAAAAGGACAAAGGCGGCTGTAGGCACTTTCTTCCAGCTGTCTGGTGCGACTTTGTAAATTTTGGTGTTGTTATCCACAAAGAAAAACTCATTATCTAAACCAAAATAAAGTAAAAAACAAAGCATAAAGGAATGAATTCCTAAACAATCAGAATCATAAACTTGCTGGACATTTGAATTTCTTTTCATCTGTAGGAATCTATAGGAAAAGCTCTAAAATGCAGGTTATCAAGATATTTCCATACTCAGCTTTTAAGTCACATACACAGTTAAAAACCTCCTCACCATCAATATAGGCAAGGCCAAAGTAGAAATGCTCCGCGAGGTTGGAGTGAGCCACAATCATGTCGAAGAGGTCTCTTCCTCTGGACTTCACGTCACACTTGACCAGGATGCGCTGACCGTTTGGCATCACCACACTCACCTCCCTCTGTGTGGTGGGACATTTTCCTTTCTTTGACTGGAGGAGGAGCGAACGCTAGTTAGAGACAAAAGAGGCCTTTTTGCTTTTAGGCAAAGTCCACTGAGGACGAATGAGCATGGCTGAACTCACCACAATAGATCCAGGCAGCTCCAGGACAATCTGTGGCTCATCCAACATTCTAATAAACTCAGGACCCTTTTCCTGAAATGACACAGCAAATGAATAATTTGGTTCAATTAATGATGACATTGTTATATCATTTAAAGTGGGTACCTTCACTTTATTGTCATTTAGCCTTGAGCTGGTATTTCGGTTGCCAGAGGTGTACGAACTACAGGGGCTTTGGCTCAGCTGCTGCCAGCTGCCGTAACTGTCTCTGTGTCGATTTCCCGAGGGGATCCTGGGAAAAAGGAGGTTCCATTCACAGCTGTGTTAAAGAAAGAAAGAATGTCTGAAATAAAGTGGAACACAAACTTCTCACCCCAGGGGCTCAGATGGATAAGAAGTTCCAGAAAATGTTCTAGAAATCTTCTTCTTCAGTGTCCATGAGCTACTGCCTGAGAACAAATAGACAAAATTAATAATCCATATAAAAATACTACAATAACTCTGAGTTATTAAGTCAGTGAGACTGCTTCTAATAATGTTTCTTACTGTGTAACCTGTCCCTGACCATTTGGCTGCGGTCTGTGAGCTTGGACCAGTTCTCAGTCATCCACATGTGATCAACCTGTGAAGACATCAACGTCCAGCTCAAACACAACTGATGCCCTGATGCGTCAGGGGGCCAAGAATGCCCCCCCCCCCCCCCAAGCAGCTGACGCCCAGTTCCGTTTCCACTCACCGTCGTTCTGTAGACCTCCTCCACCAGCTGTCTGACCAGGCGCTCAGCAGGAGGCAGCACGGCAGCCTTGTGGCGAAGCTCGCAGGTCTCCAGCACCGTCAGCAGGTCGGCCCTCCTCGCCGCCACGTCCTCGCACATGCTGAGCAGCAGACCCTCCAGCTCTGCACCCAGCTCCACTGGCTACAACGGCAAAAATGGGTGAAAAGCTAACAGCCGGAAAGAGACAGAGTTTGACCAGGATGAAGGGGATACCTGGTTCTGAGGTAGGTGATAATCCGCGCACCAATAAAGAGTCATCCCCAGTGAGTAAACAACCATCTGAGGAAGGAATCTGTCATTAGCCCATAGGTGAGAACAGGTCTTCAAATATTTGAACAGCCTTTCCAACCTTTTCAGCGGCACTCCTCGTGGCAGCAGGGTGACCCTTCCGGACCTCTGGAGCTGTGAAGGAGGCCACATCTTCACATCGAGCGCAGCTTTTGAAGGCCAGGCTCCCGTCAGCTGACAGCAGCACGGAGCCAGGGCTCAGCACGCTGCGCATGTTACATGAACCTGAACGGAGAGCAAAGGAAGGAGGCAAATCAGGCTGGCGGAAGCAAATCTTGAATTAAGTCCTCAACAGAGCAAAGAGGGGGAATGAAGAGTCGCTGCACAAATCACACATTTTAATCTTGTGCTATTTTAAATAGATGCAGAAAGAAATGACCTTTTTCAGAGATGTCCATTAAAGCCTCAGTGGTGGCAAACAGGAGACTCCAGACCTCCTCCTCATCCAGCGGTGACCCTCGGGCCTCCAACACTTCTGCCAGGGTCACGAACGTGCCCATCCTGCTGGAGCCTGACCTGACTCCAGTCCAACACATATGTCAGATACAAACTACAGGTGAGAGTTCAATGCTACAGACAAGCTTAGCGGAATTAAGTGGAAACAATCCCTTTCTGTCATTATTTCCCTGACGAGCAGATGTGTCTGGGTGTTTGGTTACAGTGGATGCTTCAAACATTCCCTCCAAGGTGTCAGTAAGAGCATAAATAAGTCTGTTTATTGTACTCAAAGCATTGAAATGTTAGATGTCTGTTAGATGTCTGATGTTAAATTGTGTTTCCCAAAATTAATCTGAACATTAAATAGATGGAAACAACACACATAAAGTTTGTCATGTACGGTGAAACTGTGTCCTACTACTTTTAAAGCTCATAAAGACAGTAGAAATAAAAGTAATATTAGAAGTATAATTATAGGTTATTATTCACAAAGTGTATTAATTACATAATGCTAATATTTAAATATAGTTTGCTTTAAAGCAACAACTTTCGATAGAAACGTCTTTATTTTAACAAAGAGTCGCTACAAAAGGCAACATACTGTACATATACATTTGATAAAGCAAATTATATTATTGGCATAACATGTTTTTAACATCATGCCTGTAACCGCAATACTTGGCTTGTTTGTTCAACATGACAGATTGATATTAATATTTTAGAGTTTAGAGAATAATCTGTAAACTACTGTAGCAACTGCATAACTGATTCTATGACAAGTTGTCCTGTCATTGATTCAGCAATGCATAACTAAATCCTACAAGACACCTTAATGGTGAAACTAAAAACTCACAATGGGCTTCTACACAATTTGCGACATACCTTATTTCATCTGATGTCTGAAGAGATTCTTCCTAAATTCCTTCAGAAATCCACCACACTAATCCTTCCTCTTATTATGCTCCTCCTGCCTCCATTGCCCCAAATCTCTGTGGTCTGAGTCCCTCTGTCCGTCATTGCAGCTTATCACACATCACACGTCCTCATCACAAATCCATCACTTCCACTGAAAGAACATAACAGCTCTAAACTATAGTTTGCTGTGTGCACAACCAGTGATGTGTTGTTTCTGGCTTTTTTCTATTTTTAGACTGAGGAACCTAAGAACATAATTGGATTTGCAGGACAAGCTAACAGCAGGCGGGGCAGCATAGGACCAATCCATTGTGCTGTAGTGTGTTAATCTAATAATTCAATCATAAAGGACACATTATTCGTTGCACCTTTTTGAAAGTTAAATGGAGATTCACATACAATTGATTGGGTTGTCCAATAAATGATTAATAAATGCCTGAGAAAGCACACACAAATTAAAATTAAATCTTTCCTTCAACATTTTGGAATATATAAGGTATGAATAAATATTTGAAATCTTTGTAAAGGTAACACTGTAGTTTTTACCATAGCAGTCAGATTTACTGTTTTTTATTTGTAAAAATACAAGCAGATACAAAGCTGCTGTATGGAGGTATAGACAGAAACACAAAATGGATCTACAAAATTCTTATTATTAATTACTGAAATAGTATTTAGTGAATATACTGTGTAGTTAATATGATAAGACATCAGTTAAAATAGGAGCCCATTTACCTAAATTCTTGGGGGTTATAAATATTAAGTTGAATGAGTTTTGTAGTCTGCTGTGAACCTTTGTAATGACAAGATGGCGATAGACAATCTAACAACATCGGTGCACCGCTTCTTGTTTGTGGATTTCTAAAACAAACGTGCGTTATAGAGGTGTCTCTATCTTTTGGTGTGTTGGTGGCCACTTTACCTACATTCGACACAACACTGGAAGGAGAAGGTTTGATCAGAAAACTGGATCTTACTCCGCGTCAGCTAGCTAGCTTTAGCCCGTTGACCTAACAGCCTAGCCACGTGAGAGACGGCTGCAGACCACCAACTGCGAATGCGTGGATCAACCGTTAATATAGCAGAGTGGACACAGATATCCGGACGTGGCTGGATACACGGTGGCAAACCGGACCTGCACTGCAGTCCCAGACGTGGATTTCAATGGTGACGTGAGGGCAGTTCCTTAAGGCAGCAACACAATACTACTCCTGCAACGTGTAGAAGCGCTGGCTGATTTAGATAAGGACGACAGCGATAACCATTGATATTGTAGTGTTACCCTCTCTGTCCTCGAGTCTTTCAATGAGAGTGGTGTCCTTGGTGGTAAATTATTATGTAGGGAGAAACCAGAAATAAAATAAGATTGACTTGGTTTCTGACCAATCAGAACTAAGAGTGCCTCATAGTTGGAATCGGTGTCGCAGACTCGAGTTCTGATTGGTTATCTGATTGGTTATCGCCTGGCTACACAAGTCTGATGAAATATGATTGGATAAAAACTTTACAATAATATACAACAGTTGGAGCGGCGAAACCAAGCGGATATATTTTTGACACGAAGAAAACAGACCACGGAGAATCATTTTATCTGCAAACAAAATCTGACCATGTTTAGGCTAGCAGAGAACGCTTAGCTGCGTGTGATGGCTGCCACTGTGTCCCCTTTGCGTTGTCACGCACGTCCGTGCACGTGCGTCAAAACCATGGTAACCGCCGCTGACTTTATAAAAGAAGCGCAGCAATGTGATTTTACACATTCGCCTCTGGTCTTGCAGACATTGACAGCAAAAGAAAATCTGTGAGTATATTAATTTGTTTTGCAAGAGCAATGGAGCGCCACTTGCCCCCGAGGATCTGGGAGCTCTGGACACGGTTCAGACGGTGGAGCCGCGGAGGCAGACAGCGGTGGCAGCCGGAGGGGGAAGGTAAGCGGCTCCTCCTAGTGTCTTAAGTGTGTACAGTCTGACGGTCAACGATGTAAACACTGACTGAAAGGTTAAATGCTAGGTGTAATAGCAGTTGAATATGTTAAGAAAGGTGGAAGCGTTGATATTTTGCTTTGCTTTGGCATAATTCTTCCCCATTTATCGTTGGAGGTTTGGTAAAAATAAAAATAAAGATGGCGACTCGGCGCCCATTCTTAATCACCATGGCAACAAGGTGCCCGTGTTAGCTTGCTAAGCTAAACTTTTTTTACCAAGCGCTATATTTTCCATTTGCGGCAAAAATGTGTTTGTTTGTCAGACAAGTGTAGAGAATATGTCTCGTTTCAATGAGACAAACACGTGTGAAGAAGACGTCTAAGTTTGTACTTTTAAAGAGCTAAAAACTATTGATACTGTTGTACTAAGTGCAGCATTTCCTGTCATGTGGGAAAACATGGTAGAAACCTGACTAGTAGATGATGCATGTGATGCAGGGTGGTTAGTGCAGCTAATGTGAGCATGAATGCAGTTTAGGTGCTTAGTGTTACAGGCCTCCTGTTGTAGTTTGAATGAAGAAGATGAAGTGAGTTCCAAATGTCTGTTCTCTGACCTTCACACACAGTTGCTGTGCACGGTCGTCCACCTAGGCGTTGGAGGACTCGCTTTGAGCGAGCCACTTCCCACGTTCTGGAAGTTGGCCCCCCCACCTCTGGCATTGAGGTACCCCGCTTTGACCTGCCTTCTTACACACAACTTCCTCTTTACACTGATCTCTTTCCTCCTCATTCTCCTCCACGCTTTCCTGTTCCTTCTGCTATTCCTTCCACACCCCCTCCTCCCTATTCTCCTCCACGCTCTCCTGTTCCTTCTTCTGTTCCTTCCACACCCCCTCCTCCCTATTCTCCTGTTCCCTCTTGCTCTTTTGCTGCTCCTCATTCTCCTCCACGCTCTCCTGTTCGTCCTTCTTCTGTTCCTTCCACGCCCCCTCCTCCTTATTCTCCTGTTCTTTCTTGCTCTCCGGCTCCTCCTCTTTCTCCTCCATGCTCTTTTGCTCCTTCTTCTTCTATTCCACCTTCACCCCCTGCTCCTTCCCCTCTGGTTCCACTTATTGTGGCTCCTTCTGAGCTGCCCTGTGTTCCCGATGCTGGCCTTTCCCTGTCTCCTGTTATTCAGGACTCAGGCTCCACAGTGGAAGGGACCAGCGAGGACTTAGCGGTTGGGGAAACCAACGAGGCTCCTAGCAGCAGCAGCAGCAGCAGCACACCTGGTAGAGGTAGGGAGGACAGTGATGAGGAGGGGGCTGCTCCCAAAAGACCATGTTTTACTGTGAGACACTGTGTCACACAGTAAACTTGGTCTTTGCCTTTGTTGGATGGCAGCAGCCACCTCTTTGTTCACGGATAACTGGCCTCTGTTTTTGACAGGACCAGTTTATCCTACTGTCTTCTTTTTTTTTTCTTGATTTCTTTCTTCATAATTTTAAATATTCATCCAAACCCTGAGAACTAGCCTTTGCGTCTGGCTGGGCAGTTCTTGTCCCAGGTAGCGTCTGGCACTGGGACCTTTCTTTCTTTCCTGGATGAATACAGGTTTGAATGTTAATATTTACCCTGAGAACTAGCCTTTGCGTCTGGCTGGGCAGTTCTTGTCGCAGGTTGCGTCTGGCACTGGGGCCTGCGTTTACAGTTCAGCATGGTGGTGGGATGGACTTTTCTTTCACCCTGGAGGCTGAGTTCAGCGCCTGGCAGGGCCGTCGACCCCCCCCATGCAAGTTGCTCTAGCGTCTGGCAGGGTAACTATTATTTTTATTACCATGTTTTCCTCTACAGCCATAGGTCAGTTCAGTTACAGTGGCACTGGGGACACATGTCATCTCCCACTGAAGCTCCTCAGTGGTAGAGGAGGATGGACTGCAGTGTCATGTGCTTTGGAGGGGACACATGGTTGTCTGCTGTTCTAATCATGCTCCACACCACAGGGAGCAGTGCCACTGATACTGATGTACTGACCAGTGTGTCTGTCAGTCCAGCAGACAAAGGTGAGTACAAGATTTTGATTGTGTGACAATTTCAGAGATGTCAAAGGAAGTAGTTGAGTGGAAATAAATGTTTGTATTACATTCAAATTCAACCTGATCCTACAAATAAATTATCTTTCTTCACATTCAGTTTCATAAGGAGAAGGCGCTGAGGGCACGAGGAGAAGGAGGTGAGGAGACACGTACCACTTTATTTGTTCTGTTTGTTTGAGATAAAGGAAAACATAGTATAAGTTACACTTATCTGGTGACAGTTTATTTGTTTTATTTTTTTTTACATAAATTAAGTTAAAAAAACACAAGGTAGGTAAATAAAGATGTTAAGTTGGGATAAATTTTCATTTGACTTTTCATACATTTAAATTGACAGTAGTGTAATTGTTTGTCTTTGTGTCTTTTATCTGCAGAAGGTGACACCAGGCAATGGTAAATACAACTAAAATGTTCTTCAAGTATTTCTCTGACGTATTTACTCACTCTGCATTGTAATGCTTTCACTTTACCAGAGACGACCGATCTGGACCATGGTCCTGCAGTCCAAGGAGATGTCAGAGCGATTGCAGGAACTACGGCTGCACAATTACATTCAGTAAGAATGACATGTGGTGGCTTATTCGTAGTCTGTACTTTACGTCATGTGCTCCTGAAGCCAATGTTTTCGTTTTGGTTGCGACAGGTGCAGCTGTGGAGGATGGACACAACAGACACCATAGGACCACCTGGAGAGAAGTTGTCACCTGTGTCTATGGAGGCTCAATGCTGTAAGTAATCACCTGAGTAGTACAGTGGTGATAAGCTTAACATCTCAATAACATCTCAATGCAGACTTGTATGTTAACAACACATCTGTTTGTGATGTTTCTTCTAGCATCCTTCGGCTCTTTGCTCCCTCCAGCCTCCGGTCCCGACAGAGGGGAGCCTCCCAGTCCCAACCACATAGAGGAAGTGTCTTTATCACTGCTCCCTCTGTGCTGCTGGGTTTGGGAGACTCTTCACATAATCAGTGGTGTTGGCCTCCATCTGTAAACAGAAGACGTTCAGGACAAGTCATTTTCATAAATCATTTGAAACAAATTGTAATAAATACATTTCATGTTAAACATCATTTACTTTGTATTTCTTCATGTTTTATTGTGAGACTCTGAATAGGTTGGTAAAATGGTAAAAAATAATTACTCATTACTTATGACACCTTCATAACACTTTCATGAAGCGCTAAATAACAGACTGAGATCAGAATGTTGTTGTAACACTAATCAGGTTGTTCATTTGTCCCTAGGAACCTCTTCCTTACTTTACTACATACATCAACTTATTGAATACATATGTAATAATTAGATTAGCGAGTCTGAAACAATAATGATGTAACTGCATGTTGTGTCCACACTGGTTGGTGACAATCTCCAGTACCTGAGTTCATCTCTAGCAAAAGGAGACAAGCTGATCTAAGATCAGTGGGAGAAGTAGAACACTGTCACAGCCTGATAATCTCACATAGCAGAACCTTCAATGTCCACGTGCAGATGTTCTGCACAGACCTCCTTGAAATGCAGATGCTGCTTGTTTGACCTGTCTGAAGCTCTGTGCTTAACTTAAAAGCTTTGTTTAAATATGCTTTAGTAACACGTAACCTACTGACTTCTGTCAGTGTGTTGCATTTCCATGAGCTAATCCCAACTGGATGGTAACATCAGGACATTCTGGGAGCATCCTGTGCGGCAGGTTAGTCACATGACAGTACCTTGCAATACTGTATGGATGAACTAATCAACAAGGTAATACTTGTGACGGTCTGGCATTATGGACCAAAGCCATTTCATTCGAAACCAAAGTTGACAACTAATACTGTTTTTTAGCATTAGATGCCACTGTCAACTATTAACAAATCCTACATTATACAGTAAAAGTGCACAACTATTGTTAGATGAGACGTTTATTGTATATTTGTATATTAGATATTTCTTTTGCAGATTTCCATAATTACATCTTATTATGAAAACAGAAAGTAGCGATGATAGAGAGTGATTTCTTTGGGCTCTAGCTAGATTATTTGTCAACTAGAAAAAGTAATTTCTCGAGAAATTACGTGGGAGAGCTGATCTGCTGCCGCAACGATGACAAACGCTGATTAAGCTGCTGACGTCAAAAAGTTGACTACGGCAAAACGATGAAAACGATGAAAACGAGAAAACGTTGACAAAGATTAAAACGATGACAAAAGATAGCGATTAAAAAGATGATGATTAAAAAGATGACCAAGGTCATACTATGACAATATTAAAGAGATGACAATGATTCAAAAGTTGACCACGGTTAAAAGATGTCGAAGATTAAAAGGTTGACCAATGTGCATTGTTGACAATCATAAATAAGCTGACTATCTTTTTGATTTGAAGAAAGTATTTGTAAATAATTACCTAACTGTGTAATATTTTAATAACTAGTAGAAATTTACCAGTCAGAAACAAAAATCTTGCCATTTAAGGTAATAAATTACATTGGTGCTTTTATTTTGAAAGGATTTAGAGGTTGTGTGTGGGCGATTACTAAACTATAAAATAGTCATTAGATAGTCATAATTTATCATTCAATAGCAAGAATAGCCCTATTAAAGCAAAAGATTTAGATTTAGCCCTTTCAGAATAAAAGCACCCTAATAAGTTTGAGTGGCTATTTACTGAACTCTAAAGTAGTCCCATTAACGATTGGTAAGTATTCAGAACCACAAATTTTTTTAATCAATCTTGCCATTAAAGGTAATAAATTGTAATTGGTGCTTTTATTTTAAAATGATTTAGAGGAAATGTGTGGGGGTAATAGCGTAACTGTCAATTAGTCTTTAAATAATCATAATTACCCATTCAAAGGCAAAAACAGTGCAGTTAAAGCTAATAATTGGCATTGGTGCTTTTATTTTGAAAGGATTTAGAGGAAGCATGTGTGGGTAATTACTAAACTGTTAATCTATCTTTAAAAAGTCATAATTACCCATCTAAAAGCAGAAATACTGCTATTAAAGCTAATTATTTGGCTTGGTGCTTTTATTTTGAAAGGATTTAGAGGAAGTGCGTGCTTAATCACTACACAATCCAATAGTGTGGTTGACTAATCAGTAACAAGCATGGAACTGCTCTGTACACTGAGCATCAGCAGTTTGACCTGTCAGTCAAATCTGCAGCTGCGCCGTCGCCATGGAGACAGAAGGCGGGAAAATCAGGCTCATTCTGCTCTGTAAAAAGCAGAGTTTCACCCTGTATAAACAGGCTTGTTCCAGCTAAACCATAATAGTTATCACAAAGATTATTTCATTTTTCGAGTCCCAAGGCTTCAATGAGCAAATGGTGTGAATTTTATGTTTGAGGACAAACGTTTGTAGCCACAGTCGCAATTTCAAAATATGTCTCCTCCTTGTTTTTCTCCAGACGTCTGCCAAAAATTATCATTAGAGTCTATGGGAGAATTTCAGGATCTCTCTGTGCTTTGAGGTCGATAGCGACTAAAGTATAAGTCTGAGGGTAAAGCCAGACACATCATTAGAAAGAAGACAAGTATGACTACGATTTAGTGAAATAATTACGTTCATAGAGTAGAAATTGTGGCTGTAGCGACGAGTTAAAGACCGAAGTTCTGTCTTTAAAAAGCGCACCCTCGCCCTCTGGCTGTGACATCACACACTCTAAATGACCCAATACACACTAATGGAAAAGCTGAAAATTTAACAAAAACCACACCATATTTAAACGCTCACTAGTCGAAAAGTATAGAAGATACGACAACGCTGATTTACGAGGAGAAAGTTGAGCGATGATGGACGCTTTTGAAGTTGAAATGACGTTTCTACGCCAAAGTATGACGATGATAGACGCTGATGAAAAGAGGGAAGTTGACAAAAAGTTTAACGATGATTCCCATAGACGACCATTATAAAAAACGATGAAAAAAGTTGAATAACGTTAAAAGTTGAAAAGCTGAAAACATAAAAAGTAATAGCCCACATCTCCTAAAGATGACACACGTTTAGAAAGTTGAACGACGATTCTACGATGAAGCGTTAAAAAGTAGATAGCAATCAAAAAAAGGGCGGAATAAGTAGAAGAATAATAACTAGAAAAAGTAATTTCTCGAGAAATTACGTGGGAGAGCTGATCTGCTGCCGCAACGATGACAAACGCTGATTAAGCTGCTGACGTCAAAAAAGTTGACTACGTCCAAAAGTTGACTACGGCAAAGCGATGAAAACAAGAAAACGTTGACAAAGAATAAAACGATGACAAAAGATGGCGATTAAAAAGATGACCAATGTCATACTAGGACAAGATTAAAATATGACAATGATTCAAAAGTTGACCAAGGTAAAAAATATATCACAGATTAAAAAGTTGACCAGAGTGCATTGTTGACAATCATAAATAAGCTGACTAGCTTTTTAATTTGAAGAAAGTATTTGTAAATAATTACCTGTGTAATAGTTTAATAACTAGTAAAAATTTACCAGTCAGAAACAAAAATCTTGCCATTAAAGGTAATAAATTACATTGGTGCTTTTATTTTGAAAGGAATTAGAGGTTGTGTGTGGGCGATTACTAAACTATAAAATAGTCATTAGATAATCATAATTTATCATTCAATAGCAAGAATAGCCCTATTAAAGCAAAAGATTTAGATTTAGCCCTTTCAGAATAAAAGCACCCTAATAAGTTTGAGTGGCTATTTACTGAACTCTAAAGTAGTCTCTATAACGATTGGCAAGTATTCAGAACCACAAATTTTCTAATCAATCTTGCCATTAAAGGTAATAAATTGTAATTGGTGCTTTTATTTTAAAATGATTTAGAGGAAATGTGTGGGGGTAATAGCGTAACTGTCAATTAGTCTTTAAATAATCATAATTACCCATTCAAAGGCAAAAACAGTGCAGTTAAAGCTAATAATTGGCATTGGTGCTTTTATTTTGAAAGGATTTAGAGGAAGCATGTGTGGGTAATTACTAAACTGTTAATCTATCTTTAAAAAGTCATAATTACCCATCTAAAAGCAGAAATACTGCTATTAAAGCTAATTATTTTGATTGGTGCTTTTATTTTGAAAGGATTTAGAGGAAGTGCGTGCTTAATCACTACACAATCCAATAGTGTGGTTGACTAATCAGTAACAAGCATGGAACTGCTCTGTACACTGAGCATTAGCAGTTTGACCTGTCAGTCAAATCTGCAGCTGCGCCGTCGCCATGGAGACAAAAGGTGGGAAAATCAGGCTCATTCTGCTCTGTAAAAAGCAGAGTTTTACCCTGTATAAAAAGGCTTGTTCCAGCTAAACCATAATAGTTATCACAAAGATTATTTCATTTTTCGAGTCCCAAGGCTTCAATGAGCAAATGGTGTGAATTTTATGTTTGAGGACAAACGTTTGTAGCCACAGTCGCAATTGCAAAATATGTCTCCTCCTTGTTTTTCTCCAGACGTCTGCCAAAAATTATCATTAGAGTCTATGGGAGAATTTCAGGATGTCTCTGCGCTTTGAGGTTGATAGCGACTAAAGTATAGGTCTGAGGGTATATCCAGACACATCATTAGAAAGAAGACAAGTATGACTGCGATTTAGTGAAGTAATTACGTTGATAGAGTAAAAATTGTGGCTGTAGTGACAAGTTAAAGACAGAAGTTCTGTCTTAAAAAAGCGCACCTTCTCACTGTAGCTGTGACATCACGCACTCTAACAGAGCCAATACACACTAATGGAAAAGCTGAAAATCTAACAAAAGCCACACGATATTTAAACGCTCACAAGTCACAAAGTATAGAAGATACAAAGACGCTGATTTACACTGATAAAGTTGAAAGATGATACACGCTTTTGAAGTTAAAATGACGTTTCTACGCCAAAGTATGACGATGATAGACGCTGATGAAAAGAGGGAAGTTGACAAAAAGTTGAACGATGATTCCCATAGACGACCATTATAAAAAAACGATGAAAAAAGTTGAATAACATTAAAAGTTGAAAAGCTGAAAACATAAAAAGTAATAGCCCACATCTCCTAAAGATGACACACGTTTAGAAAGTTGAACGACGATTCTACGATGAAGCGTTAAAAAGTAGATAGCAATCAAAAAAAGGGCGGAATAAGTAGAAGAAAAATAACTAGAAAAAGTAATTTCTCGAGAAATTACGTGGGAGAGCTGATCTGCTGCCGCAACGATGACAAACGCTGATTAAGCTGCTGACGTCAAAACGTTGACTACGGCAAAACGATGAAAACGAGAAAACGTTGACAAAGATTAAAACGATGACAAAAGATGGCGATTAAAAAGATGATGATTAAAAAGATGACCAAGGTCATACTATGACAATATTAAAGAGATGACAATGATTCAAAAGTTGACCAAGGTTAAAAGATGTCAAAGATTAAAAAGTTGACCAATGTGCATTGTTGACAATCATAAATAAGCCGACTATCTTTTTGATTTGAAGAAAGTATTTGTAAATAATTACCTAACTGTGTAATATTTTAATAACTAGTAGAAATTTACCAGTCAGAAACAAAAATCTTGCCATTTAGGTAATAAATTACATTGGTGCTTTTATTCTGAAAGGATTTAGAGGTTGTGTGTGGGCGATTACTAAACTATAAAATAGTCATTAGATAGTCATAATTTATCATTCAATAGCAAGAATAGCCCTATTAAAGCAAAAGATTTAGATTTAGCCCTTTCAGAATAAAAGCACCCTAATAGGTTTGAGTGGCTATTTACTGAACTCTAAAGTAGTCCCATTAACGATTGGTAAGTATTCAGAACCACAAATTTTTTTAATCAATCTTGCCATTAAAGGTAATAAATTGTAATTGGTGCTTTTATTTTGAAAGGATTTAGAGGAAATGTGTGGGGGTAATAGCGTAACTGTCAATTAGTCTTTAATTACCCATTCAAAGGCAAAAACAGTGCAGTTAAAGCTAATAAATGGCATTGGTGCTTTTATTTTGAAAGGATGTAGAGGAAGCACGTGTGGGTAATTACTAAACTGTTAATCTATCTTTAAATAGTCATAATTACCCATCTAAAAGTTGAAATATTGCTATTAAAGCTAATTATTTGGCTTGGTGCTTTTATTTTGAAAGGATTTAGAGGAAGTGTGTGCTTAATTACTACACAATCCAATAGTGTAGTTGAGTAATCAGTAATAAGCATGGAACTGCTGTCTACACTGAGAATCAGGAATTTGACCTGTCAGTGAAATCTGCAGCTGCGCCGTCGCCATGGAGACGAAAGGCGGGAAAATCAGGCTCACTCTGCTCTGTAAAAGCAGAGTTTCACCCTGTATAAACAGGCTTGTTCCAGCTAAACCATGATAGTTATCACAAAAATTATTTCATTTTACGAGTCCCAAGGCTTCAATGAGCAAATGGTGTGAATTTTATATTTGAGGATAAAAGATTGTAGCCACAGTGGCAATTTCAAAATATGTCTCCTCTGTTTTTCTCCCTAGAAGTCTGCCGAAAATTATCATTAGAGTCTATGGGAGAATTTCGGGATCTCTCTGCGCTTTGAGGTTGATAGCGACTAAAGTATAGGTCTGAGGGTATATCCAGACACATCATTAGAAAGAGGACAAGTATGACTACGATTTAGTGAAGGAATTATGTTGATAGAGTAAAAATTGTGGCTGTAGTGACGAGTTAGAGACAGAAGTTCAGTCTTAAAAAAGCGCACCTTCTCACTGTAGCTGTGACATCACGCACTCTAACAGACCCAATACACACTAATGGAAAAGCTGAAAATTTAACAAAAAAACACACGATATTTAAACGCTCACAAGTCGAAAACTATAAAAGATACGAGGACGCTGATTTACACGGAGAACGTTGAAAGATGATAGACGCTTTTGACGTTGAAATGACGTTTCTACGCCAAAGTATGACGATGATAGACGCTGATGAAAAGAGGAAAGTTGACAGAAAGTTGAACGATGATTCCCATAGACGACCATTATAAAAAAACGACGGAAAACGTTGAATAACGTTAAAAGTTGAAAAGCTGAAAACGTGAAAAGTAATAGCCTGCATCGTCTAACGATGACGCACGTTTAGAACGTTGAACGATGATTCTGCGATGAAGCGTTGAGAAGTAGATAGCGACCGAAAAACGGGGCGAAATAATAAGAATAACTAGAAAAAGTAATTTCTCGAGAAATTACGTGGGAGAGCTGATCTGCTGCCGCAACGATGACAAACGCTGATTAAGCTGCTGACGTCCAAAAGTTGACTACGGCAAAACGATGGATGAAAACGATGAAAACAAGAAAACGTTGACAAAGATTAAAACGATGACAAAAGATGGCGATCAAAAAGATGATGATTAAAAAGATGACCATGGTCACACTAAGACAAGATTAAAAATATGACAATGATTCAAAAGTTGACCAAGGTAAAAAGATGTCAAATATTAAAAAGTTGACAATCATGAATTAGCTAACTAGCTTTTTAATTTGAAGAAAGTATTTGTAAATAATTAAATAATAAATAAAAATAAAATAATAGCAAATAAAAAATAATAGTTTAATAACTATTAAAAATTTACCAGTCAGAAACAAAAATCTTGCCATTTAGGGTAATAAATTACATTGTTGCTTTTATTTTGAAAGGATTTAGAGGTTGTGTGTGAGTGATTACTAAACTATAAAATAGTCATTAGATAGTCATAATTTATCATTCACTAGCAAGAATAGCCCTATTAAAGCAAAAAATTTAGATTAAGCCCTTTCAGAATAAAAGCACCCTAATAAGTGTGAGTGGTTATTTGCTGAACTCTTAAATAGTCTCATTAAAAATTGGTAAGTATTCAGAACCAGAAATGTTCTAATCAATCTTGCCATTAAAAGGTAATAAATTGTAATTGGTGCTTTTATTTTGAAAGGATTTAGAGGAAATGTGTGGGGGTAATAGCGTACCTGTTAATTAGTCTTTAAATAATCATAATTAACCATTCAAAGGCAAAAACAGTGCAGCTAAAGCTAATAAATTGCATTGGTGCTTTTATTTTGAAAGGACGTATAGGAAGCATGTGTGGGTAATTACTAAACTGTTAATGTATCTTTAAATAGTCATAATTACCCATCTAAAAGCAGAAATATTGCTATTAAAGCTAATTATTTGGCTTGGTGCTTTTATTTTGAAAGGATTTAGAGGAAGTGTGTGCTTAATTACTACACAATCCAATAGTGTAGTTGAGTAATCAGTAATAAGCATGAAACTGCTGCCTACACTGAGCATCAGGAGTTTGACCTGTCAGTGAAATCTGCAGCTGCGCCGTCGCCATGGAGACGAAAGGCGGGAAAATCAGGCTCACTCTGCTCTGTAAAAGCAGAGTTTCACCCTGTATAAACAGGCTTGTTCCAGCTAAACCATGATAGTTATCACAAAAATTATTTCATTTTACGAGTCCCAAGGCTTCAATGAGCAAATGGTGTGAATTTTATGTTTGAGGACAAACGTTTGTAGCCACAGTCGCAATTTCAAAATATGTCTCCTCCTTTTTTTTCTCCAGACGTCTGCCAAAAATTATCATTAGAGTCTATGGGAGAATTTCAGGATCTCTCTGTGCTTTGAGGTCGATAGCGACTAAAGTATAAGTCTGAGGGTAAAGCCAGACACATCATTAGAAAGAAGACAAGTATGACTACGATTTAGTGAAATAATTACGTTGATAGAGTAAAAATTGTGGCTGTAGTGACAAGTTAGAGACAGAAGTTCTGTCTTAAAAAAGCGCACATTCTCACTGTAGCTGTGACATCACGCACTCTAACTGACCCAATACACACTAATGGAAAAGCTGAAAATTTAACAAAAACCACACCATATTTAAACGTTCACGAGTCAAAAAGTATAGAAGATACGACAACGCTGATTTACGAGGAGAAAGTTGAGCGATGATGGACGCTTTTGAAGTTGAAATGACGTTTCTACGCCAAAGTATGACGATGATAGACGCTGATGAAAAGAGGGAAGTTGACAAAAAGTTGAACGATGATTCCCATAGACGACCATTATAAAAAAACGATGAAAAAAGTTGAATAACATTAAAAGTTGAAAAGCTGAAAACATAAAAAGTAATAGCCCACATCTCCTAAAGATGACACACGTTTAGAAAGTTGAACGACGATTCTACGATGAAGCGTTAAAAAGTAGATAGCAATCAAAAAAAGGGCGGAATAAGTAGAAGAAGAATAATAATAATAATAAAGACCGAAGATAACAATAGTGTGAGAGCTGTTCAGCTCTCCCACTAACTAGAAAAAGTAATTTCTCGAGAAATTACGTGGGAGAGCTGATCTGCTGCCGCAACGATGACAAACGCTGATTAAGCTGCTGACGTCAAAAAGTTGACTACGGCAAAACGATGAAAACGAGAAAACGATGACAAAGATTAAAATGATGACAAAAGATGGCGATTAAAAAGATGATGATTAAAAAGATGACCAAGGTCATACTATGACAATATTAAAGAGATGACAATGATTCAAAAGTTGACCACGGTTAAAAGATGTCAAAGATTAAAAGGTTGACCAATGTGCATTGTTGACAATCATAAATAAGCTGACTATCTTTTTGATTTGAAGAAAGTATTTGTAAATAATTACCTAACTGTGTAATATTTTAATAACTAGTAGAAATTTACCAGTCAAAAACAAAAATCTTGCCATTTAGGGTAATAAATTACATTGGTGCTTTTATTTTGAAAGGATTTAGAGGTTGTGTGTGGGCGATTACTAAACTATAAAATAGTCATTAGATAGTCATAATTTATCATGCAATAGCAAGAATAGCCCTATTAAAGCAAAAGATTAGATTTAGCCCTTTCAGAATAAAAGCACCCTAATAAGTTTGAGTGGCTATTTACTGAACTCTAAAGTAGTCCCATTAACGATTGGTAAGTATTCAGAACCACAAATTTTTTAATCAATCTTGCCATTAAAGGTAATAAATTGTAATTGGTGCTTTTATTTTGAAAGGATTTAGAGGAAATGTGTGGGGGGTAATAGCGTAACTGTCAATTAGTCTTTAATTACCCATTCAAAGGCAAAAACAGTGCAGTTAAAGCTAATAATTGGCATTGGTGCTTTTATTTTGAAAGGATGTAAAGGGAGCATGTGTGGGTAATTACTAAACTGTTAATCTATCTTTAAATAGTCATAATTACCCATCTAAAAGCAGAATATTGCTATTAAAGCTAATTATTTGGCTTGGTGCTTTTATTTTGAAAGGATTTAGAGGAAGTGTGTGCTTAATTACTACACAATCCAATATTGTAGTTGAGTAATCAATAATAAGCATGGAACTGCTCTGTACACAGAGCATCAGCAGTTTGACCTGTCAGTGAAATCTGCAGCTGCGCCGTCGCCATGGAGACGAAAGGCGGGAAAATCAGGCTCACTCTGCTCTGTAAAAAGCAGAGTTTCACCCTGTATAAACAGGCTTGTTCCAGCTAAACCATGATAGTTATCACAAAAATTATTTCATTTTACGAGTCCCAAGGCTTCAATGAGCAAATGGTGTGAATTTTATGTTTGAGGATAAAAGCTTGTAGCCACAGTGGCAATTTCAAAATATGTCTCCTCTGTTTTTCTCCCCAGACGTCTGCCGAAAATTATCATTAGAGTCTATGGGAGAATTTCGGGATCTCTCTGCGCTTTGAGGTTGATAGCGACTAAAGTATAGGTCTGAGGGTATATCCAGACACATCATTAGAAAGAAGACAAGTATGACTACGATTTAGTGAAGTACTTATGTTGATAGAGTAAAAATTGTGGCTGTAGTGACGAGTTAGAGACAGAAGTTCTGTCTTAAAAAAGCGCACCTTCTCACTGTAGCTGTGACATCACGCACTCTAACTGACCCAATACACACTAATGGAAAAGCTGAAAATTTAACAAAAACCACACAATATTTAAACGCTCACAAGTCGAAAACTATAAAAGATATGAGGACGCTGATTTACACAGAGAACGATGAAAGATGATAGACGCTTTTGACGTTGAAATGACGTTTCTACGCCAAAGTATGACGATGATAGACGCTGATGAAAAGAGGGAAGTTTACAGAAAGTTGAACGATGATTCCCATAGACGACCATTATAAAAAAACGACGAAAAACGTTAAATAACGTTAAAAGTTGAAAAGCTGAAAACGTGAAAAGTAATAGCCTGCATCGTCTAACGATGACGCACGTTTAGAACGTTGAACGATGATTCTACGATGAAGCGTTGAGAAGTAGATAGCGACCGAAAAACGGGCGAAATAATAAGAATAATAATAATAAAGAGCGAAGATATCAATAGTGTGAGAGCTGTTCAGCTCTCCCACTAATAATAATAAAGAGCGAAGATCTCAATAGTGTGAGAGCTGTTCAGCTCTCCCACTAATAATAAAGACCGAAGATAACAATAGTGTGAGAGCTGTTCAGCTCTCCCACTAATAATAAAGACCGAAGATAACAATAGTGTGAGAGCTGTTCAGCTCTCCCACTAATTAAAAAAATAAATGACGGATGAATGAATGGCGATCCACTGGACTGCTGTGTTTTACTCTGACAGAGCACCAACCCCATCCTTTGCTATCCAAACACAGCTTGTTTGGATAGCAAAGTTTTAATAAAACCGCTCTCAGACAAAACGTCTTTGTTAAAACAACCCTAAACAATTTCAACATCTTCCATTAACATTCAGTTCAAATTTAAATCCATGTTTTAATTCCTGTGCATGGTAAGCACGGAAATAATATGCAGGGAGAAACCAGAAATAAAAAAAGATTGACTAGGTTTCTGACCAATCAGAGCTAAGAGTGCCTCATAGTTCGGAATCGGTGTCGCAGACTCGAGATCTGATTGGTTATCGGATTGGTTATCGCCTGGCTACACAAGTCTGATGAAATATGATTGGATAAAAACTTTACAATAATATACAACAGTTGGAGCGGCGAAACCAAGCGGATATAATATGACACGAAGAAAACAGACCACGGAGAATCATTTTATCTGCAAACAAAATCTGACCATGTTTAGGCTAGCAGAGAACGCTTAGCTGCGTGTGATGGCCGCCACTGTGTCCCCTTTGCGTTGTCACGCACGTCCGTGCACGTGCGTCAAAACCATGGTAACCGCCGCTGACTTTATAAAAGAAGCGCAGCAATGTGATTTTACACATTCGCCTCTGGTCTTGCAGACATTGACAGCAAAAGAAAATCTGTGAGTATATTAATTTGTTTTGCAAGAGCAATGGAGCGCCACTTGCCCCCGAGGATCTGGGAGCTCTGGACACGGTTCAGACGGTGGAGCCGCGGAGGCAGACAGCGGTGGCAGCCGGAGGGGGAAGGTAAGCGGCTCCTCCTAGTGTCTTAAGTGTGTACAGTCTGACGGTCAACGATGTAAACACTGACTGAAAGGTTAAATGCTAGGTGTAATAGCAGTTGAATATGTTAAGAAAGGTGGAAGCGTTGATATTTTGCTTTGCTTTGGCATAATTCTTCCCCATTTATCGTTGGAGGTTTGGTAAAAATAAAAATAAAGATGGCGACTCGGCGCCCATTCTTAATCACCATGGCAACAAGGTGCCCGTGTTAGCTTGCTAAGCTAAACTTTTTTTTACCAAGCGCTATATTTTCCATTTGCGGCAAAAATGTGTTTGTTTGTCAGACAAGTGTAGAGAATATGTCTCGTTTCAATGAGACAAACACGTGTGAAGAAGACGTCTAAGTTTGTACTTTTAAAGAGCTAAAAACTATTGATACTGTTGTACTAAGTGCAGCATTTCCTGTCATGTGTGAAAACATGGTAGAAACCTGACTAGTAGATGATGCATGTGATGCAGGGTGGTTAGTGCAGCTAATGTGAGCATGAATGCAGTTTAGGTGCTTAGTGTTACAGGCCTCCTGTTGTAGTTTGAATGAAGAAGATGAAGTGAGTTCCAAATGTCTGTTCTCTGACCTTCACACACAGTTGCTGTGCACGGTCGTCCACCTAGGCGTTGGAGGACTCGCTTTGAGCGAGCCACTTCCCACGTTCTGGAAGTTGGCCCCCCCACCTCTGGCATTGAGGTACCCCGCTTTGACCTGCCTTCTTACACACAACTTCCTCTTTACACTGATCTCTTTCCTCCTCATTCTCCTCCACGCTTTCCTGTTCCTTCTGCTATTCTTTCCACACCTCCTCCTCCCTATTCTCCTCCACGCTCTCCTGTTCCTTCTTCTGTTCCTTCCACACCCCCTCCTCCCTATTCTCCTGTTCCCTCTTGCTCTTTTGCTGCTCCTCATTCTCCTCCACGCTCTCCTGTTCCTTCTTCTGTTCCTTCCACACCCCCTCCTCCCTATTCTCCTGTTCCTTCTTGCTCTTTTGCTGCTCCTCATTCTCCTCCACGCTCTCCTGTTCGTCTTTCTTCTGTTCCTTCCACGCCCCCTCCTCCTTATTCTCCTGTTCCTTCTTGCTCTCCGGCTCCTCCTCTTTCTCCTCCATGCTCTTTTGCTCCTTCTTCTTCTATTCCACCTTCACCCCCTGCTCCTTCCCCTCTGGTTCCACTTATTGTGGCTCCTTCTGAGCTGCCCTGTGTTCCCGATGCTGGCCTTTCCCTGTCTCCTGTTATTCAGGACTCAGGCTCCACAGTGGAAGGGACCAGCGAGGACTTAGCGGTTGGGGAAACCAACGAGGCTCCTAGCAGCAGCAGCAGCAGCAGCAGCAGCAGCAGCAGCACACCTGGTAGAGGTAGGGAGGACAGTGATGAGGAGGGGGCTGCTCCCAAAAGACCATGTTTTACTGTGAGACACTGTGTCACACAGTAAACTTGGTCTTTGCCTTTGTTGGATGGCAGCAGCCACCTCTTTGTTCACGGATAACTGGCCTCTGTTTTTGACAGGACCAGTTTATCCTACTGTCTTCTTTTTTTTTTCTTGATTTCTTTCTTCATAATTTTAAATATTCATCCAAACCCTGAGAACTAGCCTTTGCGTCTGGCTGGGCAGTTCTTGTCCCAGGTAGCGTCTGGCACTGGGACCTTTCTTTCTTTCCTGGATGAATACAGGTTTGAATGTTAATATTTACCCTGAGAACTAGCCTTTGCGTCTGGCTGGGCAGTTCTTGTCGCAGGTTGCGTCTGGCACTGGGGCCTGCGTTTACAGTTCAGCATGGTGGTGGGATGGACTTTTCTTTCACCCTGGAGGCTGAGTTCAGCGCCTGGCAGGGCCTTCGACCCCCCCCATGCAAGTTGCTCTAGCGTCTGGCAGGGTAACTATTATTTTTATTACCATGTTTTCCTCTACAGCCATAGGTCAGTTCAGTTACAGTGGCACTGGGGACACATGTCATCTCCCACTGAAGCTCCTCAGTGGCAGAGGAGGATGGACTGCAGTGTTATGTGCTTTGGAGGGGACACATGGTTGTCTGCTGTTCTAATCATGCTCCACACCACAGGGAGCAGTGCCACTGATACTGATGTACTGACCAGTGTGTCTGTCAGTCCAGCAGACAAAGGTGAGTACAAGATTTTGATTGTGTGACAATTTCAGAGATGTCAAAGGAAGTAGTTGAGTGGAAAATAAATGTTTGTATTACATTCAAATTCAACCTGATCCTACAAATGAATTATCTTTCTTCACATTCAGTTTCATAAGGAGAAGGCGCTGAGGGCACGAGGAGAAGGAGGTGAGGAGACACGTACCACTTTATTTGTTCTGTTTGTTTGAGATAAAGGAAAACATAGTATAAGTTACACTTATCTGGTGACACTTTATTTGTTTTATTTTTTTTTACATAAATTAAGTTAAAAAAACACAAGGTAGGTAAATAAAGATGTTAAGTTGGGATAAATTTTCATTTGACTTTTCATATATTTAAATTGACAGTAGTGTAATTGTTTGTCTTTGTGTCTTTTATCTGCAGAAGGTGACACCAGGCAATGGTAAATACAACTAAAATGTCCTTCAAGTATTTCTCTGACGTATTTACTCACTCTGCATTGTAATGCTTTCACTTTACCAGAGACGACCGATCTGGACCATGGTCCTGCAGTCCAAGGAGATGTCAGAGCGATTGCAGGAACTACGGCTGCACAATTACATTCAGTAAGAATGACATGTGGTGGCTTATTCGTAGTCTGTACTTTACGTCATGTGCTCCTGAAGCCAATGTTTTCGTTTTGGTTGCGACAGGTGCAGCTGTGGAGGATGGACACAACAGACACCATAGGACCACCTGGAGAGAAGTTGTCACCTGTGTCTATGGAGGCTCAATGCTGTAAGTAATCACCTGAGTAGTACAGTGGTGATAAGCTTAACATCTCAATAACATCTCAATGCAGACTTGTATGTTAACAACACATCTGTTTGTGATGTTTCTCTTCTAGCATCCTTCGGCTCTTTGCTCCCTCCAGCCTCCGGTCCCGACAGAGGGGAGCCTCCCAGTCCCAACCACATAGAGGAAGTGTCTTTATCACTGCTCCCTCTGTGCTGCTGGGGTTTGGGAGACTCTTCACATAATCAGTGGTGTTGGCCTCCATCTGTAAACAGAAGACGTTCAGGACAAGTCATTTTCATAAATCATTTGAAACAAATTGTAATAAATACATTTCATGTTAAACATCATTTACTTTGTATTTCTTCATGTTTTATTGTGAGACTCTGAATAGGTTGGTAAAATGGTAAAAATAATTACTCATTACTTATGACACCTTCATAACACTTTCATGAAGCGCTAAATAACAGACTGAGATCAGAATGTTGTTGTAACACTAATCAGGTTGTTCATTTGTCCCTAGGAACCTCTTCCTTACTTTACTACATACATCAACTTATTGAATACATATGTAATAATTAGATTAGCGAGTCTGAAACAATAATGATGTAACTGCATGTTGTGTCCACACTGGTTGGTGACAATCTCCAGTACCTGAGTTCATCTCTAGCAAAAGGAGACAAGCTGATCTAAGATCAGTGGGAGAAGTAGAACACTGTCACAGCCTGATAATCTCACATAGCAGAACCTTCAATGTCCACGTGCAGATGTTCTGCACAGACCTCCTTGAAATGCAGATGCTGCTTGTTTGACCTGTCTGAAGCTCTGTGCTTAACTTAAAAGCTTTGTTTAAATATGCTTTAGTAACACGTAACCTACATTAGGTAGCGGACGGTGTAAACGGCTGTCGGCCGCACTGACTTCTGTCAGTGTGTTGCATTTCCATGAGCTAATCCCAACTGGATGGTAACATCAGGACATTCTGGGAGCATCCTGTGCGGCAGGTTAGTCACATGACAGTACCTTGCAATACTGTATGGATGAACTAATCAACAAGGTAATACTTGTGACGGTCTGGCATTATGGACCAAAGCCATTTCATTCGAAACCAAAGTTGACAACTAATACTGTTTTTTAGCATTAGATGCCACTGTCAACTACTAACAAATCCTACATTATACAGTAAAAGTGCACAACTATTGTTAGATGAGACGTTGATTGTATATTTGTATATTAGATATTTCTTTTGCAGATTTCCATAATTACATCTTATTATGAAAACAGAAAGTAGCGATGATAGAGAGTGATTTCTTTGGGCTCTAGCTAGATTATTTGTCAATTAAAAAAATAAATGACGGATGAATGAATGGCGATCCACTGGACTGCTGTGTTTTACTCTGACAGAGCACCAACCCCATCCTTTGCTATCCAAACACAGCTTGTTTGGATAGCAAAGTTTTAATAAAACCGCTCTCAGACAAAACGTCTTTGTTAAAACAACCCTAAACAATTTCAACATCTTCCATTAACATTCAGTTCAAATTTAAATCCATGTTTTAATTCCTGTGCATGGTAAGCACGGAAATAATATGCAGGGAGAAACCAGAAATAAAAAAAGATTGACTAGGTTTCTGACCAATCAGAGCTAAGAGTGCCTCATAGTTCGGAATCGGTGTCGCAGACTCGAGATCTAATTGGTTATCGGATTGGTTATCGCCTGGCTACACAAGTCTGATGAAATATGATTGGATAAAAACTTTACAATAATATACAACAGTTGGAGCGGCGAAACCAAGCGGATATAATATGACACGAAGAAAACAGACCACGGAGAATCATTTTATCTGCAAAACAAAATCTGACCATGTTTAGGCTAGCAGAGAACGCTTAGCTGCGTGTGATGGCCGCCACTGTGTCCCCTTTGCGTTGTCACGCACGTCCGTGCACGTGCGTCAAAACCATGGTAACCGCCGCTGACTTATAAAAGAAGCGCAGCAATGTGATTTTACACATTCGCCTCTGGTCTTGCAGACATTGACAGCAAAAGAAAATCTGTGAGTATATTAATTTGTTTTGCAAGAGCAATGGAGCGCCACTTGCCCCCGAGGATCTGGGAGCTCTGGACACGGTTCAGACGGTGGAGCCGCGGAGGCAGACAGCGGTGGCAGCCGGAGGGGGAAGGTAAGCGGCTCCTCCTAGTGTCTTAAGTGTGTACAGTCTGACGGGGAACGATGTAAACACTGACTGAAGGTTAAATGCTAGGTGTAAATAGCAGTTGAATATGTTTAAGAAAGGTGGAAGCGTTGATATTTTTGCTTTGCTTTGGCATAATTCTTCCCCATTTATCGTTGGAGGTTTGGTAAAAAATAAAAATAAAGATGGCGACTCAGCGCCATTCTTATCACCATGGCAACAAGGTGCCCGTGTTAGCTTGCTAAGCTAAACTTTTTTTACCAAGCGCTATATTTTCCATTTGCGGCAAAAAATGTGTTTGTTTGTCAGACAAGTGTAGAGAATATGTCTCGTTTCAATGAGACAAACACGTGTGAAGAAGACGTCTAGTTTGTACTTTTAAAGAGCTAAAAACTATTGATACTGTTGTACTAAGTGCAGCATTTCCTGTCATGTGTGAAAACATGGTAGAAAACCTGACTAGTAGATGATGCATGTGATGCAGGGTGGTTAGTGCAGCTAATGTGAGCATGAATGCAGTTTAGGTGCTTGTGTTTACAGGCCTCCTGTTGTAGTTTGAATGAAGAAGATTGAAGTTGAGTTCCAAATGTCTGTTCTCTGACCTTCACACACAGTGCTGTGCACGGTCGTCCACCTAGGCGTTGGAGGACTCGCTTTGAGCGAAGCCACTTCCACGTTCTGGAAGTTGGCCCCCCCCCCACCTCTGGCATTGAGGTACCCCGCTTTGACTGCCTTCTTACACACAACTTCCTCTTTACACTGATCTCTTTCCTCCTCATTCTCCTACCACGCTTTCCTGTTCCTTCTGCTATTCCTTCCACACCTCCTCCTCCCCTATTCTCCTCCACGCTCTCCTGTCCTTCTTCTGTTCCTTCCACACCCCCTCCTCCTATTCTCCTGTTCCCTCTTGCTCTTTGCTGCTCCTCATTCTTCCTCCACGCTTCTCCTGTTCCTTCTTCTGTTCCTTCCACACCACCCTCCTCCCTATTCTCCTGTTCCTTCTTGCTCTTTTGCTGCTCCTCATTCTCCTCCACGCTCTCCTGTTCGTCCTTCTTCTGTTCCTTCCACACCCCCTCCTCCTTATTCTCCTGTTCCTTCTTGCTCTCCGGCTCCTCCTCTTTCTCCTCCATGCTCTTTTGCTCCTTCTTCTTCTATTCCACCTTCACCCCCTGCTCCTTCCCCTCTGGTTCCACTTATTGTGGCTCCTTCTGAGCTGCCCTGTGTTCCCGATGCTGGCCTTTCCCTGTCTCCATGTTATTCAGGACTCAGGCTCCACAGTGGAAGGGACCAGCGAGGACTTAGCGGTTGGGGAAACCAACGAGGCTCCTAGCAGCAGCAGCAGCAGCAGCACACCTGGTAGAGGTAGGGAGGACAGTGATGAGGAGGGGGCTGCTCCCAAAAGACCATGTTTACTGTGAGACACTGTGTCACACAGTAAACTTGGTCTTTGCCTTTGTTGGATGGCAGCAGCCACCTCTTTGTTCACGGATAACTGGCCTCTGTTTTTGACAGGACCAGTTTATCCTACTGTCTTCTTTTTTTTTTCTTGATTTCTTTCTTCATAATTTTAAATATTCATCCAAACCCTGAGAACTAGCCTTTGCGTCTGGCTGGGCAGTTCTTGTCCCAGGTAGCGTCTGGCACTGGGACCTTTCTTTCTTTCCTGGATGAATACTGGTTTGAATGTTAATATTTACCCTGAGAACTAGCCTTTGCGTCTGGCTGGGCAGTTCTTGTCGCAGGTTGCGTCTGGCACTGGGGCCTGCGTTTACAGTTCAGCATGGTGGTGGGATGGACTTTTCTTTCACCCTGGAGGCTGAGTTCAGCGCCTGGCAGGGCCGTCGACCCCCCCCATGCAAGTTGCTCTAGCGTCTGGCAGGGTAACTATTATTTTTATTACCATGTTTTCCTCTACAGCCATAGGTCAGTTCAGTTACAGTGGCACTGGGGACACATGTCATCTCCCACTGAAGCTCCTCAGTGGCAGAGGAGGATGGACTGCAGTGTCATGTGCTTTGGAGGGGGTCACATGGTTGTCTGCTGTTCTAATCATGCTCCACACCACAGGGAGCAGTGCCACTGATACTGATGTACTGACCAGTGTGTCTGTCAGTCCAGCAGACAAAGGTGAGTACAAGATTTTGATTGTGTGACAATTTCAGAGATGTCAAAGGAAGTAGTTGAGTGGAAATAAATGTTTGTATTACATTCAAATTCAACCTGATCCTACAAATGAATTATCTTTCTTCACATTCAGTTTCATAAGGAGAAGGCGCTGAGGGCACGAGGAGAAGGAGGTGAGGAGACACGTACCACTTTATTTGTTCTGTTTGTTTGAGATAAAGGAAAACATAGTATAAGTTACACTTATCTGGTGACACTTTATTTGTTTTATTTTTTTTTTATACATAAATTAAGTTAAAAAAACACAAGGTAGGTAAATAAAGATGTTAAGTTGGGATAAATTTTCATTTGACTTTTCATACATTTAAATTGACAGTAGTGTAATTGTTTGTCTTTGTGTCTTTATCTGCAGAAGGTGACACCAGGCAATGGTAAATACAACTAAAATGTCCTTCAAGTATTTCTCTGACGTATTTACTCACTCTGCATTGTAATGCTTTCACTTTACCAGAGACGACCGATCTGGACCATGGTCCTGCAGTCCAAGGAGATGTCAGAGCGATTGCAGGAACTACGGCTGCACAATTACATTCAGTAAGAATGACATGTGGTGGCTTATTCGTAGTCTGTACTTTACGTCATGTGCTCCTGAAGCCAATGTTTTCGTTTTGGTTGCGACAGGTGCAGCTGTGGAGGATGGACACAACAGACACCATAGGACCACCTGGAGAGAAGTTGTCACCTGTGTCTATGGAGGCTCAATGCTGTAAGTAATCACCTGAGTAGTACAGTGGTGATAAGCTTAACATCTCAATAACATCTCATGCAGGACTTGTATGTTAACAACACATCTGTTTGTGATGTTTCTTCTAGCATCCTTCGGCTCTTTGCTCCCTCCAGCCTCCGGTCCCGACAGAGGGGAGCTCCCAGTCCCAACCACATAGAGGAAGTGTCTTTATCACTGCTCCCTCTGTGCTGCTGGGTTTGGGAGACTCTTCACATAATCAGTGGTGTTGGCCTCCATCTGTAAACAGAAGACGTTCAGGACAAGTCATTTTCATAAATCATTGAAACAAATTGTAATAAATACATTTCATGTTAAACATCATTTACTTTGTATTTCTTCATGTTTTATTGGAGACTCTGAATAGGTTGGTAAAATGGTAAAAATAATTACTCATTACTTATGACACCTTCATAACACTTTCATGAAGCGCTAAATAACAGACTGAGATCAGAATGTTGTTGTAACACTAATCAGGTTGTTCATTTTGTCCCTAGGAACCTCTTCCTTACTTTACTACATACATCAACTTATTGAATACATATGTAATAATTAGATTAGCGAGTCTGAAACAATAATGATGTAACTGCATGTTGTGTCCACACTGGTTGGTGACAATCTCCAGTACCTGAGTTCATCTCTAGCAAAAGGAGACAAGCTGATCTAAGATCAGTGGGAAAAGTAGAACACTGTCACAGCCTGATAATCTCACATAGCAGAACCTTCAATGTCCACGTGCAGATGTTCTGCACAGACCTCCTTGAAATGCAGATGCTGCTTGTTTGACCTGTCTGAAGCTCTGTGCTTAACTTAAAAACTTTGTTTAAATATGCTTTAGTAACACGTAACCTACATTAGGTAGCGGACGGTGTAAACGGCTGTCGGCCGCACTGACTTCTGTCAGTGTGTTGCATTTCCATGAGCTAATCCCAACTGGATGGTAACATCAGGACATTCTGGGAGCATCCTGTGCGGCAGGTTAGTCACATGACAGTACCTTGCAATACTGTATGGATGAACTAATCCAACAAGGTAATACTTGTGACGGTCTGGCATTATGGACCAAAGCCATTTCATTCGAAACCAAAGTTGACAACTAATACTGTTTTTTAGCATTAGATGCCACTGTCAACTACTAACAAATCCTACATTATACAGTAAAAGTGCACAACTATTGTTAGATGAGACGTTGATTGTATATTTGTATATTAGATATTTCTTTTGCAGATTTCCATAATTACATCTTATTATGAAAACAGAAAGTAGCGATGATAGAGAGTGATTTCTTTGGGCTCTAGCTAGATTATTTGTCAATTAAAAAAATAAATGACGGATGAATGAATGGCGATCCACTGGACTGCTGTGTTTTACTCTGACAGAGCACCAACCCCATCCTTTGCTATCCAAACACAGCTTGTTTGGATAGCAAAGTTTTAATAAAACCGCTCTCAGACAAAACGTCTTTGTTAAAACAACCCTAAACAATTTCAACATCTTCCATTAACATTCAGTTCAAATTTAAATCCATGTTTTAATTCCTGTGCATGGTAAGCACGGAAATAATATGCAGGGAGAAACCAGAAATAAAAAAAGATTGACTAGGTTTCTGACCAATCAGAGCTAAGAGTGCCTCATAGTTCGGAATCGGTGTCGCAGACTCGAGATCTAATTGGTTATCGGATTGGTTATCGCCTGGCTACACAAGTCTGATGAAATATGATTGGATAAAAACTTTACAATAATATACAACAGTTGGAGCGGCGAAACCAAGCGGATATAATATGACACGAAGAAAACAGACCACGGAGAATCATTTTATCTGCAAACAAAATCTGACCATGTTTAGGCTAGCAGAGAACGCTTAGCTGCGTGTGATGGCCGCCACTGTGTCCCCTTTGCGTTGTCACGCACGTCCGTGCACGTGCGTCAAAACCATGGTAACCGCCGCTGACTTTATAAAAGAAGCGCAGCAATGTGATTTTACACATTCGCCTCTGGTCTTGCAGACATTGACAGCAAAAGAAAATCTGTGAGTATATTAATTTGTTTTGCAAGAGCAATGGAGCGCCACTTGCCCCCGAGGATCTGGGAGCTCTGGACACGGTTCAGACGGTGGAGCCGCGGAGGCAGACAGCGGTGGCAGCCGGAGGGGGAAGGTAAGCGGCTCCTCCTAGTGTCTTAAGTGTGTACAGTCTGACGGTCAACGATGTAAACACTGACTGAAAGGTTAAATGCTAGGTGTAATAGCAGTTGAATATGTTAAGAAAGGTGGAAGCGTTGATATTTTGCTTTGCTTTGGCATAATTCTTCCCCATTTATCGTTGGAGGTTTGGTAAAAATAAAAATAAAGATGGCGACTCGGCGCCCATTCTTAATCACCATGGCAACAAGGTGCCCGTGTTAGCTTGCTAAGCTAAACTTTTTTTTACCAAGCGCTATATTTTCCATTTGCGGCAAAAATGTGTTTGTTTGTCAGACAAGTGTAGAGAATATGTCTCGTTTCAATGAGACAAACACGTGTGAAGAAGACGTCTAAGTTTGTACTTTTAAAGAGCTAAAAACTATTGATACTGTTGTACTAAGTGCAGCATTTCCTGTCATGTGTGAAAACATGGTAGAAACCTGACTAGTAGATGATGCATGTGATGCAGGGTGGTTAGTGCAGCTAATGTGAGCATGAATGCAGTTTAGGTGCTTAGTGTTACACAGGCCTCCTGTTGTAGTTTGAATGAAGAAGATGAAGTGAGTTCCAAATGTCTGTTCTCTGACCTTCACACACAGTTGCTGTGCACGGTCGTCCACCTAGGCGTTGGAGGACTCGCTTTGAGCGAGCCACTTCCCACGTTCTGGAAGTTGGCCCCCCCACCTCTGGCATTGAGGTACCCCGCTTTGACCTGCCTTCTTACACACAACTTCCTCTTTACACTGATCTCTTTCCTCCTCATTCTCCTCCACGCTTTCCTGTTCCTTCTGCTATTCCTTCCACACCTCCTCCTCCCTATTCTCCTCCACGCTCTCCTGTTCCTTCTTCTGTTCCTTCCACACCCCCTCCTCCCTATTCTCCTGTTCCCTCTTGCTCTTTTGCTGCTCCTCATTCTCCTCCACGCTCTCCTGTTCCTTCTTCTGTTCCTTCCACACCCCCCTCCTCCCTATTCTCCTGTTCCTTCTTGCTCTTTTGCTGCTCCTCATTCTCCTCCACGCTCTCCTGTTCGTCCTTCTTCTGTTCCTTCCACACCCCCTCCTCCTTATTCTCCTGTTCCTTCTTGCTCTCCGGCTCCTCCTCTTTCTCCTCCATGCTCTTTTGCTCCTTCTTCTTCTATTCCACCTTCACCCCCTGCTCCTTCCCCTCTGGTTCCACTTATTGTGGCTCCTTCTGAGCTGCCCTGTGTTCCCGATGCTGGCCTTTCCCTGTCTCCTGTTATTCAGGACTCAGGCTCCACAGTGGAAGGGACCAGCGAGGACTTAGCGGTTGGGGAAACCAACGAGGCTCCTAGCAGCAGCAGCAGCAGCAGCAGCACACCTGGTAGAGGTAGGGAGGACAGTGATGAGGAGGGGGCTGCTCCCAAAAGACCATGTTTTACTGTGAGACACTGTGTCACACAGTAAACTTGGTCTTTGCCTTTGTTGGATGGCAGCAGCCACCTCTTTGTTCACGGATAACTGGCCTCTGTTTTTGACAGGACCAGTTTATCCTACTGTCTTCTTTTTTTTTTCTTGATTTCTTTCTTCATAATTTTAAATATTCATCCAAACCCTGAGAACTAGCCTTTGCGTCTGGCTGGGCAGTTCTTGTCCCAGGTAGCGTCTGGCACTGGGACCTTTCTTTCTTTCCTGGATGAATACAGGTTTGAATGTTAATATTTACCCTGAGAACTAGCCTTTGCGTCTGGCTGGGCAGTTCTTGTCGCAGGTTGCGTCTGGCACTGGGGCCTGCGTTTACAGTTCAGCATGGTGGTGGGATGGACTTTTCTTTCACCCTGGAGGCTGAGTTCAGCGCCTGGCAGGGCCGTCGACCCCCCCCCATGCAAGTTGCTCTAGCGTCTGGCAGGGTAACTATTATTTTTATTACCATGTTTTCCTCTACAGCCATAGGTCAGTTCAGTTACAGTGGCACTGGGGACACATGTCATCTCCCACTGAAGCTCCTCAGTGGCAGAGGAGGATGGACTGCAGTGTCATGTGCTTTGGAGGGGACACATGGTTGTCTGCTGTTCTAATCATGCTCCACACCACAGGGAGCAGTGCCACTGATACTGATGTACTGACCAGTGTGTCTGTCAGTCCAGCAGACAAAGGTGAGTACAAGATTTTGAATGTGTGACAATTTCAGAGATGTCAAAGGAAGTAGTTGAGTGGAAATAAATGTTTGTATTACATTCAAATTCAACCTGATCCTACAAATGAATTATCTTTCTTCACATTCAGTTTCATAAGGAGAAGGCGCTGAGGGCACGAGGAGAAGGAGGTGAGGAGACACGTACCACTTTATTTGTTCTGTTTGTTTGAGATAAAGGAAAACATAGTATAAGTTACACTTATCTGGTGACACTTTATTTGTTTTATTTTTTTTTTACATAAATTAAGTTAAAAAAACACAAGGTAGGTAAATAAAGATGTTAAGTTGGGATAAATTTTCATTTGACTTTTCATACATTTAAATTGACAGTAGTGTAATTGTTTGTCTTTGTGTCTTTTATCTGCAGAAGGTGACACCAGGCAATGGTAAATACAACTAAAATGTCCTTCAAGTATTTCTCTGACGTATTTACTCACTCTGCATTGTAATGCTTTCACTTACCAGAGACGACCGATCTGGACCATGGTCCTGCAGTCCAAGGAGATGTCAGAGCGATTGCAGGAACTACGGCTGCACAATTACATTCAGTAAGAATGACATGTGGTGGCTTATTCGTAGTCTGTACTTTACGTCATGTGCTCCTGAAGCCAATGTTTTCGTTTTTGGTTGCGACAGGTGCAGCTGTGGAGGATGGACACAACAGACACCATAGGACCACCTGGAGAGAAGTTGTCACCTGTGTCTATGGAGGCTCAATGCTGTAAGTAATCACCTGAGTAGTACAGTGGTGATAAGCTTAACATCTCAATAACATCTCAATGCAGACTTGTATGTTAACAACACATCTGTTTGTGATGTTTCTTCTAGCATCCTTCGGCTCTTTGCTCCCTCCAGCCTCCGGTCCCGACAGAGGGGAGCCTCCCAGTCCCAACCACATAGAGGAAGTGTCTTTATCACTGCTCCCTCTGTGCTGCTGGGTTTGGGAGACTCTTCACATAATCAGTGGTGTTGGCCTCCATCTGTAAACAGAAGACGTTCAGGACAAGTCATTTTCATAAATCATTTGAAACAAATTGTAATAAATACATTTCATGTTAAACATCATTTACTTTGTATTTCTTCATGTTTTATTGTGAGACTCTGAATAGGTTGGTAAAATGGTAAAAATAATTACTCATTACTTATGACACCTTCATAACACTTTCATGAAGCGCTAAATAACAGACTGAGATCAGAATGTTGTTGTAACACTAATCAGGTTGTTCATTTGTCCCTAGGAACCTCTTCCTTACTTTACTACATACATCAACTTATTGAATACATATGTAATAATTAGATTAGCGAGTCTGAAACAATAATGATGTAACTGCATGTTGTGTCCACACTGGTTGGTGACAATCTCCAGTACCTGAGTTCATCTCTAGCAAAAGGAGACAAGCTGATCTAAGATCAGTGGGAGAAGTAGAACACTGTCACAGCCTGATAATCTCACATAGCAGAACCTTCAATGTCCACGTGCAGATGTTCTGCACAGACCTCCTTGAAATGCAGATGCTGCTTGTTTGACCTGTCTGAAGCTCTGTGCTTAACTTAAAAACTTTGTTTAAATATGCTTTAGTAACACGTAACCTACATTAGGTAGCGGACGGTGTAAACGGCTGTCGGCCGCACTGACTTCTGTCAGTGTGTTGCATTTCCATGAGCTAATCCCAACTGGATGGTAACATCAGGACATTCTGGGAGCATCCTGTGCGGCAGGTTAGTCACATGACAGTACCTTGCAATACTGTATGGATGAACTAATCAACAAGGTAATACTTGTGACGGTCTGGCATTATGGACCAAAGCCATTTCATTCGAAACCAAAGTGACAACTAATACTGTTTTTTAGCATTAGATGCCACTGTCAACTACTAACAAATCCTACATTATACAGTAAAAGTGCACAACTATTGTTAGATGAGACGTTTATTGTATATTTGTATATTAGATATTTCTTTTGCAGATTTCCATAATTACATCTTATTATGAAAACAGAAAGTAGCGATGATAGAGAGTGATTTCTTTGGGCTCTAGCTAGATTATTTGTCAATTAAAAAAATAAATGACGGATGAATGAATGGCGATCCACTGGACTGCTGTGTTTTACTCTGACAGAGCACCAACCCCATCCTTTGCTATCCAAACACAGCTTGTTTGGATAGCAAAGTTTTAATAAAACCGCTCTCAGACAAAACGTCTTTGTTAAAACAACCCTAAACAATTTCAACATCTTCCATTAACATTCAGTTCAAATTTAAATCCATGTTTTAATTCCTGTGCATGGTAAGCACGGAAATAATATGCAGGGAGAAACCAGAAATAAAAAAAGATTGACTAGGTTTCTGACCAATCAGAGCTAAGAGTGCCTCATAGTTCGGAATCGGTGTCGCAGACTCGAGATCTGATTGGTTATCGGATTGGTTATCGCCTGGCTACACAAGTCTGATGAAATATGATTGGATAAAAACTTTACAATAATATACAACAGTTGGAGCGGCGAAACCAAGCGGATATAATATGACACGAAGAAAACAGACCACGGAGAATCATTTTATCTGCAAACAAAATCTGACCATGTTTAGGCTCGCAGAGAACGCTTAGCTGCGTGTGATGGCCGCCACTGTGTCCCCTTTGCGTTGTCACGCACGTCCGTGCAGGTGCGTCAAAACCATGGTAACCGCCGCTGACTTTATAAAAGAAGCGCAGCAATGTGCTTTTACACATTCGCCTCTGGTCTTGCAGACATTGACAGCAAAAGAAAATCTGTGAGTATATTAATTTGTTTTGCAAGAGCAATGGAGCGCCACTTGCCCCCGAGGATCTGGGAGCTCTGGACACGGTTCAGACGGTGGAGCCGCGGAGGCAGGGGGAAGGTAAGCGGCTCCTCCTAGTGTCTTAAGTGTGTACAGTCTGACGGTCAACGATGTAAACACTGACTGAAAGGTTAAATGCTAGGTGTAATAGCAGTTGAATATGTTAAGAAAGGTGGAAGCGTTGATATTTTGCTTTGCTTTGGCATAATTCTTCCCCATTTATCGTTGGAGATTTGGTAAAAATAAAAATAAAGATGGCGACTCGGCGCCCATTCTTAATCACCATGGCAACAAGGTGCCCGTGTTAGCTTTGCTAAGCTAACTTTTTTTTACCAAGCGCTATATTTTCCATGTGCGGCAAAAATGTGTTTGTTTGTCAGACAAGTGTAGAGAATATGTCTCGTTTCAATGAGACAAACACGTGTGAAGAAGACGTCTAAGTTTGTACTTTTAAAGAGCTAAAAACTATTGATACTGTTGTACTAAGTGCAGCATTTCCTGTCATGTGTGAAAACATGGTAGAAACCTGACTAGTAGATGATGCATGTGATGCAGGGTGGTTAGTGCAGCTAATGTGAGCATGAATGCAGTTTAGGTGCTTAGTGTTACAGGCCTCCTGTTGTAGTTTGAATGAAGAAGATGAAGTGAGTTCCAAATGTCTGTTCTCTGACCTTCACACACAGTTGCTGTGCACGGTCGTCCACCTAGGCGTTGGAGGACTCGCTTTGAGCGAGCCACTTCCCCACGTTCTGGAAGTTGGCCCCCCCCACCTCTGGCATTGAGGTACCCCGCTTTGACCTGCCTCTTACACACAAACTTCCTCTTTACACTGATCTCTTTTCCTCCTCATTCTCCTCCACGCTTTCCTGTCCCTTCCCTTCTGCTATTCCTTCCCACACCCCTCCTCCCTATTCTCCTGTTCCTCTTGCTCTTTTTGCTGCTCCTCATTCTTACTCCACGCTTCTCCTGTTCGTCCTTCTTCTGTTCCTTCCACACCCACTCACTCCTTATTCTCCTGTTCCTTCTTGCTCTCCGGCTCCTCCTCTTTCTCCTCCATGCTCTTTTGCTCCTTCTTCTTCTATTCCACCTTCACCCCCTGCTCCTTCCCCTCTGGTTCCACGTATTGTGGCTCCTTCTGAGCTGCCCTGTGTTTCCCGATGCTGGCCTTTCCCTGTCTCCTGTTATTCAGGACCTCAGGCTCCACAGTGGAAGGGACCAGCGAGGACTTAGCGGTTGGGGAAACCAACGAGGCTCCTAGCAGCAGCAGCAGCAGCAGCAGCAGCACACCTGGTAGAGGTAGGGAGGACAGTGATGAGGAGGGGCTGGCTCCCAAAAGACCATGTTTTACTGTGAGACACTGTGTCACACAGTAAACTTGGTCTTTGCCTTTGTTGGATGGCAGCAGCCACCTCTTTGTTCACGGATAACTGGCCTCTGATTTTGACAGGACCAGTTTATCCTACTGTCTTCTTTTTTTTCTTGATTTCTTTCTTCATAATTTTAAATATTCATCCAAACCCTGAGAACTAGCCTTTGCGTCTGGCTGGGCAGTTCTTGTCCCAGGTAGCGTCTGGCACTGGGACCTTTCTTTCTTTCCTGGATGAATACAGGTTTGAATGTTAATATTTACCCTGAGAACTAGCCTTTGCGTCTGGCTGGGCAGTTCTTGTCACAGGTTGCGTCTGGCACTGGGGCCTGCGTTTACAGTTCAGCATGGTGGTGGGATGGACTTTTCTTTCACCCTGGAGGCTGAGTTCAGCGCCTGGCAGGGCCGTCGACCCCCCCCCCATGCAAGTTGCTCTAGCGTCTGGCAGGGTAACTATTATTTTTATTACCATGTTTTCCTCTACAGCCATAGGTCAGTTCAGTTACAGTGGCACTGGGGACACATGTCATCTCCCACTGAAGCTCCTCAGTGGCAGAGGAGGATGGACTGCAGTGTCATGTGCTTTGGAGGGGACACATGGTTGTCTGCTGTTCTAATCATGCTCCACACCACAGGGAGCAGTGCCACTGATACTGATGTACTGACCAGTGTGTCTGTCAGTCCAGCAGACAAAGGTGAGTACAAGATTTTGATTGTGTGACAATTTCAGAGATGTCAAAGGAAGTAGTTGAGTGGAAATAAATGTTTGTATTACATTCAAATTCAACCTGATCCTACAAATGAATTATCTTTCTTCACATTCAGTTTCATAAGGAGAAGGCGCTGAGGGCACGAGGAGAAGGAGGTGAGGAGACACGTACCACTTTATTTGTTCTGTTTGTTTGAGATAAAGGAAAACATAGTATAAGTTACACTTATCTGGTGACACTTTATTTGTTTTATTTTTTTTTTTACATAAATTAAGTTAAAAAAACACAAGGTAGGTAAATAAAGATGTTAAGTTGGGATAAATTTTCATTTGACTTTTCATACATTTAAATTGACAGTAGTGTAATTGTTTGTCTTTGTGTCTTTTATCTGCAGAAGGTGACACCAGGCAATGGTAAATACAACTAAAATGTCCTTCAAGTATTTCTCTGACGTATTTACTCACTCTGCATTGTAATGCTTTCACTTTACCAGAGACGACCGATCTGGACCATGGTCCTGCAGTCAAGGAGATGTCAGAGCGATTGCAGGAAACTACGGCCCTGCACAATTACATTCAGTAAGAATGACATGTGGTGGCTTATTCGTAGTCTGTACTTTACGTCATGTGCTCCTGAAGCCAATGTTTTCGTTTGGTTGCGACAGGTGCAGCTGTGGAGGATGGACACAACAGACACCATAGGACCACCTGGAGAGAGGTTGTCACCTGTGTCTATGGAGGCTCAATGCTGTAAGTAATCACCTGAGTAGTACAGTGGTGATAAGCTTAACATCTCAATAACATCTCAATGCAGACTTGTATGTTAACAACACATCTGTTTGTGATGTTTCTTCTAGCATCCTTCGGCTCTTTGCTCCCTCCAGCCTCCGGTCCCGACAGAGGGGAGCCTCCCAGTCCCAACCACATAGAGGAAGTGTCTTTATCACTGCTCCCTCTGTGCTGCTGGGTTTGGGAGACTCTTCACATAATCAGTGGTGTTGGCCTCCATCTGTAAACAGAAGACGTTCAGGACAAGTCATTTTCATAAATCATTTGAAACAAATTGTAATAAATACATTCATGTTAAACATCATTTACTTTGTATTTCTTCATGTTTTATTGTGAGACTCTGAATAGGTTGGTAAAATGGTAAAAATAATTACTCATTACTTATGACACCTTCATAACACTTTCATGAAGCGCTAAATAACAGACTGAGATCAGAATGTTGTTGTAACACTAATCAGGTTGTTCATTTGTCCCTAGGAACCTCTTCCTTACTTTACTACATACATCAACTTATTGAATACATATGTAATAATTAGATTAGCGAGTCTGAAACAATAATGATGTAACTGCATGTTGTGTCCACACTGGTTGGTGACAATCTCCAGTACCTGAGTTCATCTCTAGCAAAAGGAGACAAGCTGATCTAAGATCAGTGGGAGAAGTAGAACACTGTCACAGCCTGATAATCTCACATAGCAGAACCTTCAATGTCCACGTGCAGATGTTCTGCACAGACCTCCTTGAAATGCAGATGGCTGCTTGTTTGACCTGTCTGAAGCTCTGTGCTTAACTTAAAAACTTTGTTTAAATATGCTTTAGTAACACGTAACCTACATTAGGTAGCGGACGGTTGTGTAAACGGCTGTCGGCCGCACTGACTTCTGTCAGTGTGTTGCATTTCCATGAGCTAATCCCAACTGGATGGTAACATCAGGACATTCTGGGAGCATCCTGTGCGGCAGGTTAGTCACATGACAGTACCTTGCAATACTGTATGGATGTGAACTAATCAACAAGGTAATACTTGTGACGGTCTGGCATTATGGACCAAAGCCATTTCATTCGAAACCAAAGTTGACAACTAATACTGTTTTTTAGCATTAGATGCCACTGTCAACTACTAACAAATCCTACATTATACAGTAAAAGTGCACAACTATTGTTAGATGAGACGTTTATTGTATATTTGTATATTAGATATTTCTTTTGCAGATTTCCATAATTACATCTTATTATGAAAACAGAAAGTAGCGATGATAGAGAGTGATTTCTTTGGGCTCTAGCTAGATTATTTGTCAATTAAAAAATAAATGACGGATGAATGAATGGCGATCCATGGACTGCTGTGTTTACTCTGACAGAGCACCAACCCCATCCTTTGCTATCCAAACACAGCTTGTTTGGATAGCAAAGTTTTAATAAAACCGCTCTCAGACAAAACGTCTTTGTTAAAACAACCCTAAACAATTTCAACATCTTCCATTAACATTCAGTTTCAAATTTAAATCCTATGTTTTAATTCCTGTGCATGGTAAGCACGAAATAATATGCAGGGGAGAAACCAGAAATAAAAAAAGATTGACTAGGTTTCTGACCAATCAGAGCTAAGAGTGCCTCATAGTTCGGAATCGGTGTCGCAGACTCGAGATCTGATTGGTTATCGGATTGGTTATCGCCTGGCTACACAAGTCTGATGAAATATGATTGGATAAAAACTTTACAATAATATACAAACAGTTGGAGCGGCGAAACCAAGCGGATATAATATGACACGAAGGAAAGAAACAGACCACGGAGAATCATTTTATCTGCAAACAAAATCTGACCATGTTTAGGCTAGCAGAGAACGCTTAGCTGCGTGTGATGGCCGCCACTGTGTCCCCTTTGCGTTGTCACGCACGTCCGTGCACGTGCGTCAAAACCATGGTAACCGCCGCTGACTTTATAAAAGAAGCGCAGCAATGTGATTTTACACATTCGCCTCTGGTCTTGCAGACATTGACAGCAAAAGAAAATCTGTGAGTATATTAATTTGTTTTGCAAGAGCAATGGAGCGCCACTTGCCCCCGAGGATCTGGGAGCTCTGGACACGGTTCAGACGGTGGAGCCGCGGAGGCAGACAGCGGTGGCAGCCGGAGGGGGAAGGTAAGCGGCTCCTCCTAGTGTCTTAAGTGTGTACAGTCTGACGGTGAACGATTTAAACACGGACTGAAAGGTTAAATGCTAAGTGTAATAGCAGTTGAATATGTTAAGAAAGGTGGAAGCGTTGATATTTTGCTTTGCTTTGGCATAATTCTTCCCCATTTATCGTTGGAGATTTGGTAAAAATAAAAATAAAGATGGCGACTCGGCGCCCATTCTTAATCACCATGGCAACAAGGTGCCCGTGTTAACTTGCTAAGCTAAACTTTTTTTTACCAAGCGCTATATTTTCCATTTGCGGCAAAAATGTGTTTGTTTGTCAGACAAGTGTAGAGAATATGTCTCGTTTCAATGAGACAAACACGTGTGAAGAAGACGTCTAAGTTTGTACTTTTAAAGAGCTAAAAACTATTGATACTGTTGTACTAAGTGCAGCATTTCCTGTCATGTGTGAAAACATGGTAGAAACCTGACTAGTAGATGATGCATGTGATGCAGGGTGGTTAGTGCAGCTAATGTGAGCATGAATGCAGTTTAGGTGCTTAGTGTTACAGGCCTCCTGTTGTAGTTTGAATGAAGAAGATGAAGTGAGTTCCAAATGTCTGTTCTCTGACCTTCACACACAGTTGCTGTGCACGGTCGTCCACCTAGGCGTTGGAGGACTCGCTTTGAGCGAGCCACTTCCCACGTTCTGGAAGTTGGCCCCCCCACCTCTGGCATTGAGGTACCCCGCTTTGACCTGCCTTCTTACACACAACTTCCTCTTTACACTGATCTCTTTCCTCCTCATTCTCCTCCACGCTTTCCTGTTCCTTCTGCTATTCCTTCCACACCTCCTCCTCCCTATTCTCCTCCACGCTCTCCTGTTCCTTCTTCTGTTCCTTCCACACCCCCTCCTCCCTATTCTCCTGTTCCCTCTTGCTCTTTTGCTGCTCCTCATTCTCCTCCACGCTCTCCCTTTCCTTCTTCTGTTCCTTCCACACCCCCTCCTCCCTATTCTCCTGTTCCTTCTTGCTCTTTTGCTGCTCCTCATTCTCCTCCACGCTCTCCTGTTCGTCCTTCTTCTGTTCCTTCCACGCCCCCTCCTCCTTATTCTCCTGTTCCTTCTTGCTCTACGGCTCCTCCTCTTTCTCCTCCATGCTCTTTTGCTCCTTCTTCTTCTATTCCACCTTCACCCCCTGCTCCTTCCCCTCTGGTTCCACTTATTGTGGCTCCTTCTGAGCTGCCCTGTGTTCCCGATGCTGGCCTTTCCCTGTCTCCTGTTATTCAGGACTCAGGCTCCACAGTGGAAGGGACCAGCGAGGACTTAGCGGTTGGGGAAACCAACGAGGCTCCTAGCAGCAGCAGCAGCAGCAGCAGCAGCAGCAGCACACCTGGTAGAGGTAGGGAGGACAGTGATGAGGAGGGGGCTGCTCCCAAAAGACCATGTTTTACTGTGAGACACTGTGTCACACAGTAAACTTGGTCTTTGCCTTTGTTGGATGGCAGCAGCCACCTCTTTGTTCACGGATAACTGGCCTCTGTTTTTGACAGGACCAGTTTATCCTACTGTCTTCTTTTTTTTTTCTTGATTTCTTTCTTCATAATTTTAAATATTCATCCAAACCCTGAGAACTAGCCTTTGCATCTGGCTGGGCAGTTCTTGTCCCAGGTAGCGTCTGGCACTGGGACCTTTCTTTCTTTCCTGGATGAATACAGGTTTGAATGTTAATATTTACCCTGAGAACTAGCCTTTGCGTCTGGCTGGGCAGTTCTTGTCGCAGGTTGCGTCTGGCACTGGGGCCTGCGTTTACAGTTCAGCATGGTGGTGGGATGGACTTTTCTTTCACCCTGGAGGCTGAGTTCAGCGCCTGGCAGGGCCGTCGACCCCACCCCATGCAAGTTGCTCTAGCGTCTGGCAGGGTAACTATTATTTTTATTACCATGTTTTCCTCTACAGCCATAGGCTAGTTCAGTTACAGTGGCACTGGGGACACATGTCATCTCCCACTGAAGCTCCTCAGTGGCAGAGGAGGATGGACTGCAGTGTCATGTGCTTTGGAGGGGACACATGGTTGTCTGCTGTTCTAATCATGCTCCACACCACAGGGAGCAGTGCCACTGATACTGATGTACTGACCAGTGTGTCTGTCAGTCCAGCAGACAAAGGTGAGTACAAGATTTTGATTGTGTGACAATTTCAGAGATGTCAAAGGAAGTAGTTGAGTGGAAATAAATGTTTGTATTACATTCAAATTCAACCTGATCCTACAAATGAATTATCTTTCTTCACATTCAGTTTCATAAGGAGAAGGCGCTGAGGGCACGAGGAGAAGGAGGTGAGGAGACACGTACCACTTTATTTGTTCTGTTTGTTTGAGATAAAGGAAAACATAGTATAAGTTACACTTATCTGGTGACACTTTATTTGTTTTATTTTTTTTACATAAATTAAGTTAAAAAAACACAAGGTAGGTAAATAAAGATGTTAAGTTGGGATAAATTTTCATTTGACTTTTCATACATTTAAATTGACAGTAGTGTAATTGTTTGTCTTTGTGTCTTTTATCTGCAGAAGGTGACACCAGGCAATGGTAAATACAACTAAAATGTCCTGTTTTTCTCTGACGTATTTACTCACTCTGCATTGTAATGTCAGTAAGAATGACATGTGGTGGCTTATTCGTAGTCTGTACTTTACGTCATGTGCTCCTGAAGCCAATGTTTTCGTTTTGGTTGCGACAGGTGCAGCTGTGGAGGATGGACACAACAGACACCATAGGACCACCTGGAGAGAAGTTGTCACCTGTGTCTATGGAGGCTCAATGCTGTAAGTAATCACCTGAGTAGTACAGTGGTGATAAGCTTAACATCTCAATAACATCTCAATGCAGACTTGTATCTTAACAACACATCTGTTTGTGATGTTTCTTCTAGCATCCTTCGGCTCTTTGCTCCCTCCAGCCTCCGGTCCCGACAGAGGGGAGCCTCCCAGTCCCAACCACATAGAGGAAGTGTCTTTATCACTGCTCCCTCTGTGCTGCTGGGTTTGGGAGACTTTTCACATAATCAGTGGTGTTGGCCTCCATCTGTAAACTGAAGACATTCAGGACAAGTCATTTTCATAAATCATTTGAAACAAATTGTAATAAATACGTTTCATGTTAAACATCATTTACTTTGTATTTCTTCATGTTTTATTGTGAGACTCTGAATATGTTGGTAAAATGGTAAAAATAAGTACTCATTACTTATGACACCTTCATAACACTTTCATGAAGCGCTAAATAACAGACTGAGATCAGAATGTTGTTGTAACACTAATCAGGTTGTTCATTTGTCCCTAGGAACCTCTTCCTTACTTTACTACATACATCAACTTATTGAATACATATGTAATAATTAGATTAGCGAGTCTGAAACAATAATGATGTAACTGCATGTTGTGTCCACACTGGTTGGTGACAATCTCCAGTGCCTGAGTTCATCTCTAGCAAAAGGAGACAAGCTGATGTAAGATATGTGGGAGAAGTAGAACACTGTCACAGCCTAATAATCTCACATAGGAAAACCTTCAATGTCCAGTTCATACAATAAATATTATCATTGTAAATTAAAGAGAAACATAATAAAAAAAAATGTTAACGTATAAAATATTTTAAAGTTTAAAAAAGATGAAACAGAATTTTAAAAATTTGAGCCCAGTTTAGTTCGTTGTCTTGTAAGTAAAATAAATAAATAAAATTAGTAAAACAAAATAATTATGAACACACTATATACTACTACACTTAACAGTCGTAATATAGGATCTTGTGCAATATCTTTCTTTTTCTTGCTTTTATTGGCATTTTGGATTTGACAATTTTTTTCCTCTAACGTTATTAAAAAATAAAGCAAACAAATAAACAAACCACGCTATAATCTCCATTTTAATCCAGTCTCAAGAAGACTGTAGACTACCTAATTTCCTGCATCTATGCTAATTCTATTGTATTCTATGTCACAATATTTAGTTCTGCAATAGGAAAAGCAAAACCTACTGTACCATTTATTGTCCCTAATTCATCTATATACTTTTATATAATCATTATAGTTTTTTTCCTCATCCGCTCAGATCCATGTCTGTTCCCTTTAGCAACGTATCCCTGAATCTGACATGGTGTACAATGTTTTTTTCTTGAACGCGTCGCCTTTTCAAAACGTTGCGCAACGGTCGCTTCCGGTTTTCCGGAGCGTCCGCCGGGAACACGTCGGCGCTCTTGAACGCTCCCCAGATCCTCGCCGCGCAGCGGAGGAAACATCGCAGGGCTCAGACGACGTCGCTATGAAATGGCAGAAACTGCCTTTGTCGCGGAAGCACAAAGACTAGCTAAGTTATTCGGAGGCTGCTCGTGTGTTTTGTCGTGATCCCGGCCCGATAGCGTGACGGAAAAACCGTTGTGTTTCACGCGGGAGAACGGACCAAAGAGCAGTTTTTCCCCAGAAACGCGTCCGGGTTGTGTCCAGCAGGGAGCGGGCAGCGACTGCGGCTCGACGCTGTTGGAAATAAACGGTGAGAGGTGAGCTCGACGTAACAATGTGTTCCCTTCACGAGACACGTTTGACTTGTTGTTGTGAACTAGGCGAGGATGCGCACGGTCACACAACCACTGGATGTAACGCACTCGGTGGGACTGGTCTGGCCTAACTAGTAAACCACGACCAGACTGAGTGGCAGCACTGGGAAGCGCACGACTGGACCCTGGTCTGAATAGCACTGTACATTAGCTAGCGTTTTGCGGCGTGAACCGGGTCGTGGTGCCGAACCACAACCAGACACACGCGTTCACCTAATAGCAATAAGCTCCGTGAACGCATCACGTATCGACGCCTTTGAATGTGACCTGGTTGAGCCTGTGCGAACCGCTGGTGAGTTTTGTGTTGGTGAAGTCAATCCTGCACAGTAAACAGTTACTGCATGTGGGTTTAGGTTTTAATGTGATCCACACTGATGCAACTGTACAGATTTAACTTGTGTTCAGTGCTGCAGTCAGATGAACTGATATCAACGTGACTGATCTGATCAGGGCATGGGATCAAGTGGGACGGTTTATGAGCCACCACGACTGTTCAACCGACGGTGGTTTGGGTTTCAGTGTGTTCCCACTGTGCGTTTGTTGGTTCCAGCCCCGTGCTATCTCTGTGATCCACACCGAATGTTAAAAGACAGGGTTTTCTGGACAACCTGCCAAGCGAACAGCAGCGGTCAGCTGAAAGCACCAAGAAACCTGACTCCTGCACCAAAAGGATGAGGTCTCCTGCGGAGACGGGCGTGCGATCTTTGCTGACACACGCTCAACTTGCCCCGCTGTCAGTTTGAGGCCTGTTCATCCCACAGGTGTATAACATCGCTTTAATGGTTGGACCTATAGGTCTAATAACGCCTGACATGTTTTATTGTGGTTGCCAGTAACCTCTCATGTTTTGCCATGTGTGTTTTTCCAGAACCGATTCAGATTTCCCGGCTCAGTTCTAATGTTTACATTTATATTCCTACTCATTCTGGGGCCAGCTGATGCAATCAGTGTTCAAATTATATATTGGATCATATTAGAAATTTTGTTCACTGTTGGAGGAAAAATCTGCACGTATTCAACATTTCAGCTTAAACCATAGCCTCAAATGACGTTACCAGATTGTACCACATGATTATCTGTTACTTACTTCAAGTAGGACAGTAGATGCTCCTTTTTTTAAAGGACTCTCTGTACAGGGATCCATTCCGCAGTAGGCTTGGGCCATGCTTCAGGCTAGTGCTTTGAGAGGTACTGGAGCAAAATTGGAGCAGGATGTAATGCAACACTCCCTCATTTTTAAAAAAGCAGCTCTCTGCTGTGTCCAAAGTCCATGTGCTCGTGCTCCCTGCTTGTATTTTTCCGTTTTCCTGTAATAGATTTTTGATTTTCTCAACGTACAGTGGTTAATTCAAGCAGATATTTACCTTCTAATATATGCAATAGTACCCACACTACACTGTATAGGTCACATATTATATACACTTAAACTCTCATTGGGCCATTACCTACATCGTCCGTATAGCTTTTACAAACCTATGTGTGAACTGTGTATAAAATATGTTTTATATTATGTAATACTTTCATTGGATTCATCTATTTGCTGTTGCAATCTGTTATAGCCAGGAAGAGACAGGTCAACTCCTTAGAGTCTGTGTGATGGACGGCTGTATGGGTGGGGATAGTGTGAATATGGACAGAATTGCTATAGATGTATGTCTCCTCACCAAAGCCAGTTCTGACACTTTTGGAATCTGTTATGTCATTTTCAGTTTGTTCAGTAGGATTTTCTTCCTGTAGCATGTTCGCTGGAGAATGTATTTTTGCTCAACATTTGGCAGAAGGTCTTAATGAACTTTAAGCTGTTTTGTGAACCTGCAGATTATTAATGAAGGTCTCCATCAGGAGAAACATGATAATGTCATGATCAGAGTTAAAGGTGAGGATGAAATGAGACGGAAGAAGAATAAAACAGGACAGTAACGAATATGATTTGTGTCAATTTGCTGTTAATGCTATTGACTTTTTTGGCTTTGTCTGCTTTTTTTTTTTACTTGTCTGAACACAACTGCTGAAGTGAAGACTGCATCCGTGCAGAGGGAAGCAAGAGACAAGAGCAAAGGTCTAAAGAGCGGCATTAGCCAGAGTAGAAGGACGAGTGCAGTGGGGAAGGGAACGCTCAGTGATACTGAAAGGTGCGGTGTGGGCTCCCAGTAGTCTGAGGTCGGGTCACGGTCCGTGGAATGCACAGCTATCATTGCGAAGCCGGCCTCCTCAGCAGCCCGTTCCAAATTTTACTAATGACTTGGCCGACTTGGTACCGAGCTAGACTTCCTCTTGTGCTCTCCGCCTGGACTGCTCCTCCATCGCTCTGATGTTTGTGTTTTGTGTAGCGTGCGCGCGCAGATGTGTTTTGGTAAAAACAATGAACCTCGCTTAGAGATCGGAAGCACGAATGATCTGATTCCTGATTATGAATGAAGGTCTGCGTTTTCTGCTGTGCAACATAACAGATTGGAATGTATCAATAATTCATCATCTAATACACAGTTTTTGTAAGATCTAGTGATAATCACGTGTCTCAAACACAACTGTTAGCTTTATGGTTGAGCAGTTATCTCACGACGGATGTCGGGCAGAATCTGATCATGGTTTAGCTCCTGGAACCAAAAGGCTCCAAATTGACTTCAAACCGATCTTTCCTCAGGTGTTGAGAGCAGAGCTCCACTTGGATGCCCAGTTACGGCACCTGTGTTCGTCCAAGGCTTCACCATGAACCGGAACAAGCGTGAGAAGGAGTACTACAGTATAGATGTTGGCGATTCAACTTTTACGGTTTTGAAGCGCTACCAGAATCTCAGACCAATTGGATCTGGAGCCCAGGGAATTGTGTGGTGAGTCCAAAGAAATTAAAGGCCTGTTTGTTTGTGTTGTTCGCTAATGATGACCTTGTGAAGGAAATTTTATCATTCCTGTTAAAAAAATATATAATTTAACCCAAACTAATTAGCCAAACGCAACATTTTAAAACACACCGGACCAATCCACGAGCAATGAACCAACTTAAGGGACTCCAAGGAACAGATGTGGTGACACTTAAATTCTTTGTAAACAGAACGTTTCAGTTCCAGGCATTTGAAAACGTATTTCCAAGTATTTTTGCTTTATCTAGAACAGCATCTATTGCGTCATTGCAAAGCACAAGGACACACATTTCTGCTGGGAAAAACAGATGTGGTTAAAAGTGCAAGATTAAAAACCTAAAGTCCAAAGAAGACTCCCTCGATCTCTACCAGGATGACTTGCTGAACTAGTCTCCTCTGGATTTATTGTTTCAATATATACATTAATAATATCTTCTTTTTCTTATACATCCACACATTATATGGTTGTTCTGTATGATTTGAACAGCATTTGGAGACCTCTTCCCAGATTCTACCTAAATCATAACATATTAAAGCCTATAACTTGTTTTTTACTTCAGTAACTAGTAGAAAGACAAATATCGCACTGTGGTCATACTGGTAGCATAAACGCTGTGTTGGCTAAAGTGAGGGAGGATGTTAGCTCAGTGTTAGCTGGGTAGTTCCCAGAAGTCAAGTCTTGTGGTCCCTACAAATCAAGTCTTCCTTTGTGCCTACTAAGGTTTTATTTTGTGTATTACCACACTTCTGATCTTCCTGTGTCTCTCTCTCTCTCCCCCCAGTTCAGCGTATGACCACAATCTTGAGAGGAACGTTGCGATCAAGAAGCTGAGTCGGCCCTTTCAGAATCAGACACACGCCAAGCGGGCCTACAGAGAACTGGTCCTAATGAAATGTGTCAACCACAAAAATGTAAGAACTCTGTTGTGTGCTGTCCTTAGAACTTCAGTGATCTTGTGACTGACACCACTACTGTTAAATCAGTATGTCAGGAAGGAACTTGGTTTTAAACACGAGGACTGTTGAAAAAGTGATGACTAAGCAAACACTCACTTATTAATGAGTGCATTATTCAGCTCAGTCGATCATTTAGACATTATCATAATCCCTGTTTTAGTTGTGCTGATTCAGGCTGCATTGAAATAAATTACATATTGATATAAACAGCAATACTGCTGAGTCATTAATGATATTTTTCTTATAAAATAGTGCTCCTGTTTTTTTTTTTATCAAAATAAATTGTATATTCAGACCACTGCAGTTCAGACCTTTCAGGTGAGAAGTTGTAGAGGTTGTGCTCTTATCTTTCTATTCATGGGCTGTAATAACTGTGCTCTGTCCTTGGCAGATAATTGGCCTATTAAATGTATTCACACCACAGAAGACACTGGAGGAATTCCAAGATGTGTGAGTATTACAGAGCTAAGCAGCATCCGACCACTGCCGGTTACCGTCAGTACCTGGATTGTTTTAGTTTTACTGTAATACCTGTAATCACAGCATATGTTTAAAGCACGTTTCATCTGTCCTGAATGTGTTTAGAAGTCGACGCGATGGAAACCCAGAATGGCATTGAGGGCAGTGGTAGATCGGGACGTGGGGGGGTGATGGTTTTCACTGTGTGCCGGGAACAAACATGATTAATGCCGTCTTCTAGAAACTCTGCGTGTGTGTGTGTGCTCGTATGTGTGTTTGCAGCTCTGTGTCTGCCTGATTGGAGCTAAAAAGGAAAGTGGACAAATCATAGCCAGAGGGATGTGAGGCAAAACACAGTTAGACGATGAGGAGGAACACTCCAGTTGTTGACCGTGTCCGTCATACACTTCTAAAAACAAGGATTCCACCCTATAGACGCATATATGCATGTTCCTTTTGTATGTAAGCGTGAAGCTGCTCTTTATAACAGAAAACATGTCAGAACTTCCTTGTAGGAGTTTAATGGAGGGCGCAACGGACAGATGATGTAACAGCTGCCAGATAACATAATGTTAACACGTTTCTGAAAAGGAGCAGCCGAGCTGTGATTTCCTAAATGCCACGCAAACCGAGGGCTGTGGGGGCGAGCAGTGCCATCCCATAATATAGCTTTAGATAAATAATGTAGCCAGAGCTCATGGGTTTAGGTCATGGTTGTCATTTGTATGTGGCTCTGTCACTGTCACACAAGTCATAAGAATTTCCTTCATCCCATTTGAAGTAAAGGCTGGTTGGTTTAGGATGTGTTGCGATGAATTGTAGCATCGTTTCAACTGCTGGGATTTCTCCGCAGGTATCTAGTTATGGAGCTGATGGACGCCAACCTCTGCCAGGTGATCCAGATGGAGCTGGACCACGAGAGGCTGTCCTATCTGCTCTACCAGATGCTGTGTGGAATCAAACACCTGCACGCCGCCGGCATCATTCACAGGGTGAGGCAGGCGCTTTTCCACATGTCACACATCTGACGCATCTGACAGACTGTCCACACACGAACGTCTGTCATTGCATTCAAATCTTAGGTTTATCAAGGTTTTCTACAGAAAGTATCAGTGACTCTAAGTTGCTTGATGGCTCATTATATGCTGTGGGTGGGCCTCGAGGAGTAAATCAGAGAAGTTGCTCACTTATTGATATATAGGGGTACAGTGGACATGTGTGTCTGTTTCTGAACTAATACAGTCATTCACAGTCACAATACATTCTTTACGTCTTTCAAGTCAGTTACCTGAACAAAACAGATTAGCTTTCGCTTAATGAAGGCAAAGACCCACAAATCGACAAGAGCTGAAGGCAGCACCCGGGAGGGAACAAACAATTGCCTGTTTGTAATATTATATATCCCATACTGCAAATTCCATACAACTTGATTTGACTAAATGGTAAATTCCATATTCCTGTGAAAAAACGAAACATGTCCCTTTTTAGATCCTATTGTTTTGTTTCTAAAGGCAGTGCCTTTAAAAATATTCACCTTCTTTGATGCTTAACCCTTATATTAACATTAAAAAAACATGATCAATAGAATGAAATATAATACAAAGTGAGCAGATTTCATCCCACTTAAATCAGTTGTTTCACACAGGAACAACTCACATCTTAAAACAACAAACACAAACCCTGAAGCAACACTAAGGAGAAAGATCATTCTTTTAAAACACGCATGCACCCACACACACACACGCACACGCACACCAGAAGCCACTAATGCACGCTGACGGCTCTGTCAATCACCCTGACTGAAAGAAGCAGCAGTAGATTAGCGGAGCTCCTCCTGCTCTCTCAGCCAGAAACAATCGCGCCACGGGCAAAATAAACCGGCTCCGCTCACGTCGGCACCGCACGCAAAGCTTTCAGACGATGAACAGATGCAACGGGAGTCGTGATTCACCAAAGCTGCAGCTTTCGTGGTTCTGTGGCGAGACTTCTCCACTCACCTGTAGATCTGATGAGCTCCTTGTCATCACCAATGATGATGATTCATGAATTGGATCTTTTCTGCATTTGTGTTTTGCTGAAATTCGAGCTGTATTGTGTCTAATGTGCTCACACTGACACCTTTTGAGTGTCGTTGTTTTAGTCCTTTGTGCATAATTCTCCAAGGGTTTTATTATTCAGAATACCAATTAGGTAACGTGTCATGGGAGCAAACAAATTTTTATAATAATTCAACTGGCAAGCAGCCGTTTGTAGATTGTAGCTTAAGGCAGCGACTCGACTTATAGGTCGGACGTTTGAGGAACACAAGATGTGAAAATGTTAGATTAGCTTGTGAGCATTAGCTTCAATTTCTCTGTTTTGTGTGATCGCTTCTTCCAGACGTCAAGCTATTAAAAGGATGCTGTCGGTGAAAATTAGCTTCATTTCAGTACAATTAGCTTTAGTTCGGTACATGTCTTGAGTTTTTGTCTGAGGATGACGTGGCAAATGTTCTAGCTGGAATAAAAACAAGCCTGATGTTGTGATCTTTTTTCCCCAGGACCTGAAGCCCAGTAACATTGTGGTGAAGTCTGACTGCACCCTAAAGATCCTGGACTTCGGTCTGGCCAGGACGGCCGCCACCAGCCTCCTCATGACGCCTTACGTGGTCACACGCTACTACCGCGCCCCTGAGGTCATCCTGGGCATGGGCTACCAGGCCAACGGTGAGTGGAGGAAGCGATCGGGCCTTCAGGAGCTGCTGCCTGGCCTGCTGCATGGCCTCCACACGCCCGTGATATTCTCCAGCCTAACACCTTCCAAACGCACACACACACACCCTCACTGTTTTTGTAAGGTCACACTAGAGACACACACACGGTCAGGCATTGGTGGTTATTTGAACCTTTCCTTTCTGACGACGCCAGTGTCCAGCAGTGCTTCTGCATGTGTTTAATACAAAGAGTAACACCAGAACAAACTCACTTGCTTCACTCAGTGCATGCGTTGGCAGATTCACTTCTATTCACTGCAAACTGTTCAGTTCTGCGAGGTGATGGCAGGAAGTTCACATCCTGTCATTTATGTTGGTTAGATATGGAGCTTGAGCCAAAGGATGATGTTTTATTTTTTAACTTCCTCAATGCAAGGTGGAGATGATGAGATTCTGAGTAATGCCAAAACGATGAATATATATGATGTTGACCACACATATTCATTGCTTTTATAGTTTTTATATTTAGGTGATATTTATAATAATAGCTTTGCTTTTTACACAAAACATCCACGAGTCTGATAGAAATCAACATACCAGCATCTTGAATGGATTGCTAGGGATGATTAAAAGCACTAATACTTCTCTTGACCAAAGCCATTCGCTCTAATCTTTCTGCTGACTTGTTGCATTTTTATTTTGCTTATTCTCTTCTCCCTCCTCTTTATGCTACACAAATGCAGTGGATATTTGGGCTGTTGGCTGCATTATGGCAGAAATGGTTCGCCACAAAATCCTTTTTCCAGGAAGGGATTGTATCCTTGAACTGCTTGCAGCGGCGTCTGACATTTCCTGTGAAACTACCGTAGCACAAAACGTCTTTCAAGCTGTTTTTTTTTTTGTTTTCTCTTTCCAAAAGTCAAATGCATTGCACACCGTTCCCCTGTGAGCGACCGAAGCAGTTCTAATTCTCGAATTTGCCCAGCAGCATGACTCGCAACCACCTCACCTGCTCTTCCTATAGATGAGCAGCATCTCCAGTTAATGCTAGGACTTCTAACCTCCCTTAGATGCTGTGGGGAGCTGACCCATTTTTCTGCATGCACTCCACTGCATGCAGAACGCTGTCACGTCACACATCATCTGCATGCACATCGCTGTCACTCACTGGTTCCTGATCCCCATTCATTTTCTTTGATTTGAGCGTTTGTTTTCAGTCCTGCATGCTAATTTGTTGGATGTCATTTTTAATTTTCAGTTGATGTCTGGTCTGTTGGCTGCATCATGGCGGAAATGGTCCGAGGTAGTGTGTTGTTCCCAGGCACTGATCGTATCCTTACGTTGAGCTCCCATCCGGATCCACCAATGTTTTCTCATTTCACCCCGGCTAAAATCTTTCCACGCGGACCGGAAGCCGTTTGTTCCAGTGGCCTATGGACACGCTGCCAGTCCGCTTCGTCCTCCAAATGTCTCACCATTTACATGTATTTACTTTCAGTCTACATGATCAACATTATCTAAAGTCTCCTCGTCTCTTGTGCTGCTCCTGAAAGGAGCAAACATAAATGAAAGGCTTCTGAGGCTTATGCCTTATTTTTTGTTCTGAATGAATTTAAGCAGCTTGTTCTAATTCTTATTGACACAGTTAGTTAGTTAGTTTATGAGCCATGCTCATGATTCTATTTGCTATTATTTATGAGATGTGCAGCTATTGGCTTTTACCTATTAGCTTTTTTTTTTAATATCATCTATTGCTGTATGAAGCCAGTGGTTTAAGGGTCACATAGCATTAGCTTCATTTGTATTACGGTGTCCTATGAGTGAAACCATGATAATATAATGCAGTTGTCACCAGAGCATATTTCAGTATCCAGTTCAGTACAAACCTGCTTCCTGGATTTGAATTAGTTGGTCATTTGTTTATCTGCTGCCAGTTGTTTGTCAGAATTCACGTCCTTTGTTTTATCAGTGGCTTTTTATTGGCTACAAACTGGAAGCAGATTATTTAGCAATTGAATGCATTTGAGGGACTATCCCACCCCAGCATTGTTATGTCTTGGGACCAACTCCAGCCCAGTGCTTTTCTTAATGCTATAATCTATAAGATATCGATCAGTGGAACAAGGTGATCGAGCAGCTGGGGACGCCGTCACAGGAGTTCCTGCTGAAGCTCAACCAGTCTGTGCGGACCTACGTGGAGAACCGGCCCCGGTACGCCGGCTACAGCTTCGAGAAGCTCTTCCCTGACGTCCTGTTTCCCGCAGACTCCGAACACAACAAACTGAAAGGTACCCAAGCTTTTACCTCTGTGAGCGTGAGGTGAAGCGTTTTTGCTGTAAAGGCTCTAATGCACAAGAACATTCTTGTTCAGATGTGATTTTTTTTTTTCCACCTTTCCAAACATCTGCTGACAGAAAAGCCCCAGTGAGATCAGTCTTGTGTGGCTGCCTCTGCTAAGCTCTTATTATGAAAACTGACAGTTCAGGACCAGGTTGTTTACTTTGAAGAGGAATTTACCTCAAGCGTGTCTGTGTGTGTAAATGGAGAGAATGTGACAGGAACACGCGCAGCTCGCACCTCGGAAAAGATCTTTCCCTTCTCGCTAATTCACAAAGACAGCAACGTGTGACGAGGGTTTAAACTTAAACTGGGCGGGTCTAGATGAGAACCACCGAACATAAAGACTCTTCAAAGAAGCACCTGATGGTGTCCGGACCCTTTGAGATGTTCCCGTCATTTATCCTGCTGAGTTCAACAGGAAGTGAATCAGATGTTTTTACAGTATTTACAATATTTCCTTTAAATTCTCTCCTTAGCGAGCCAAGCCCGCGACCTGCTGTCCAAGATGCTGGTAATAGACGCATCCAAGCGGATCTCTGTGGATGAGGCTCTTCAGCACCCTTATATCAACGTGTGGTACGATCCCACCGAGGTGGAGGCGGTAAGAATGACCTTCATTCACCGTTCAACACTAACGTTTGACTGAAAAATCATCACTAGTTCGAACTATAGGTCAAAAAGTGACCTGTGTTACTACAGTTGTGCTTTGATATAAAGCTGATGAGAATCATCAACAGGATGCAGCTAAATAAAGACTCATCAGATTGATGGCATCCCTTTTATCCGGTGTCCTCCACTGGGTTTGGCGCTTGGACATGTTTTTGTTATTTCTAAGCACATCCATTGAGTTAACATGAGCAGAACGCCAAAGTCGCTGCTAAATCGTCTGTGACAAAAGAGCCCGTTTCTTTACTTCCAGCTCTGCAGGCTGCCTCCGCTTTCATGACACGTCCGTTTCTACGGGTCCACAGAAAATTCACATACGATCCAGACGCTGACATTGTGTTTGAGCACCATCCCTCGTGCTGTGACTAAGCTCGTGCAAATTGATTCTGCCCGTGATCGGGCGCATTGGGACGTGAAGAGAGTTGCTTTCTTTCCTCTTGTCGCGTCTGTGGCGTGAAAGGAATCATGTGAAGTGACAGCTCAGTCTTTTAGGAGTGCACATCAGTACATATTGTGTCACTCTGACGCCCCCCAAACACATCACCATCATTTTGACGCCGGGTAGGATGTGTCACAGCTGACTTTGAGGCAGTTTATTCCATCTTTGGTGGTATTTTCCTGGAAACAGTGTTTTGACCTGAATAAATTCAGAGCTAACAAAGTAGTTTAAAGGGTTGCACACGCTTCAGTATTGACGTAGAAAAGCTTGTATTCAAATACGAAAACATCTGTCTCTTTCCAGCCACCACCTGTGATCACAGACAAGCAGCTGGATGAGAGAGAACACACAGTGGAGGAGTGGAAAGGTATCACACATTCTCAGCCCCTTCCCTTTTCTCCTCTCTGATTACCTGCTGTAAATCTGATGTAATGTGCAGTACAAAGTTCTAATTTGTGGCATTTGACTCAGCATGAGAACTGGTTTGGTTTGCTGTAGAATTGATATACAAAGAAGTGCTGGACTGGGAAGAAAGGACGAAGAACGGCGTCATCAGGGGACAGCCGGGATCCATAGGTTAGTTGTGTGTGTGTGTGTGTACTGAACATCATTGGGTGTCTTCAGGTCCACTTTCGGTGGCTGACCACACACCTTCGTTGTTCCTCATAGCACAGGTGCAGCAGTGAGCGGCAGCTCTCACCAGCACCACCCGTCCACGTCCTCCTCCACCTCCACCAACGACGTCTCCATGTCCACGGATCCGATGCTGACCGACACTGACAGCAGCCTGGAGACGGCCGGCGCCTCCGCCGGCGGTGCTGCGGCCGCCGACCCCCTGGGCTGCTCCAGATGACTATAACCTCCACCTCCTCTCGGCCGCGGTCGCCGTGGTTACCGGCTCCCCTACGACACCACCAGCCTGACACTGGCTCCTCCCCCGACACTAGCCTCTTCCTTTACCTCCCGTCTGTGCTTGTCTATAGTAGCGTAGCGATTAGCCAACTAGCTGTTTGAGAAGTATTTCGTAAGAACGGAACGTTTTCTTAAAAAAAACAATGGCAGTCACAGTTTTTAATTTAAAGTTTAGGTCCTTGCTGTAATTTATTGTGGCATATCTTCAATTTCCAGTAAATGGGCATATCCGTTTATTTAACCTAAGATTAAGGTTTATTTGTTAAAACCTTTTCTTTTCACATCACTACTAATTCACTGCAAGAGCTTCATCGCTGAGAGCTCCATATTTAAGTCTGCTTGACTTGGTCCCGTCTGCCTGATGTACAAAAAAGTAGCAATATACATGTTTGTATCGGACTCTTAGGTTCCCGTTCAGGAAGCTCAGCTGTTTAATGGAAGAAGCTTAAATGATTCTTTACTTGTGTTTAAGCTCTGGTGTTGATGATGCAACAGTTAGACGTGTATCAGGTTTTAAGGTGCTTTTAAGTAGATCTTTGTGTCTCCGACAGGCTGTGACACGTGGTTGTGATGGACGTGGTTGGATGGCATGTGCTTTGGAGCATATTCTGCACGGCTCCTCTGTTCCACCGTCCAACAGGCTTTGATGGTGTTTTGTGGTGCTTCAGAAGGGGTTTTGAGACGTAGAGTTGAGTGGGAGCGTAAAGCCAGCGCAGGTGTAAGTAGAATGTGCTCGGGTCACGTAGGGAGTTGGAAGTAATGATAATGCATGTGTTGATTTAGCTTTTTGCCTTGGAGGGATGGTGTCTGCAGCCTGATGGAACCGCCTGGAACGTGTTTCTGTCGCCACGTCCTGTCATTAGCCGCGTTTATTTGGAAAGTTTAGAAGAACCCCAAACCCGGCAACACACAAAAAGTCAAAAAGAGGAACGATTCTAACTGGATGCAATAACGATGCCCTGAGCGTCTTTGATTTTGCTTTGAAAGTGCCTGTTGCTTGTTCGTTCCTGGGAGGAAGCCTGTTTGTCAAATGTAGGTTGTCGTGGCGTCTTTGGACTTCACACCAGTGATGTGTGATGAAGTTGTAAACCCCCCCCCCAAATGTATTGTATATTTTTCTACCTGTCTTGATTTTGAACGTCAGGCGAGAATGTTGTTTTGCGGGTCGTGAGGTGCGATGATGTGTGTCGGTGCTTGCTTGAGCATGCGTTTGTTTCTTTTGCGAGGAAAAGGCAGTTTCATCAAGGTCCTTCATCAAAGTGAGAAGCAGTGAGAGCAACCTTTTTTTTGGGGTTTTCCTTTTTGTACCAGTGTAATGTGACGATCCTAGGAAGGAAGAACTGAGGGGGAGCGTTTTGAGGTTCAACTACTGGATCGAGCGACACAAGTTGACCGACTGCATTGGTGACAGTATTTTGCGAATGGAATCCGAGTGTGTTTATTGTTGAATGGCTCTAGTTTAGAACATTTCAGAAGCAGTGTTTCTGGATTAATTCAGCTTTTTGCGTGAAGTTATGTTGCAAACAATCTTCTGTTTGAACATAACCTGTCGCCACTGTCTGCATCACTAAAGCTCCTACATGTATCTGACAGTGCAGAGTCAGGCTCTGTCACACACACCGTCATGGAGCACGAGCAGCTGTTGGAAGTTGACAGCAAAGAATTGCTGCTTGACGTGTGAAATCCTGTAACACTATGCGTCATCTGTCTACAGACTTATACGTAACCATTGATTTAGCAGCATACATTATGCTTCATGGCTCACTCTGCTATGGTCTTAATGACTTCACAGCTGACTGTGTCCCTCTGTAACAGCTAGCTAGTTTGTCACTAGCACTCAACCGGGTTGCACCATTAAAACCAGACGCTTCTAATGATATAATGTAATGTCTCAAACAGACAGTTGGTCATGTAGGCGTTTGTTTAATTTATCTTCATGGATCACATTTTAATTATTAGCCAGGAATAAGAAGCGAATAAGACGTCCTGCTAAGCTAAGCTAATCACTTTTGTTAGACTAATGGAAAAATTTTTAGTTGAAGTTTATTTTTGTGGGATACGTTTTGAAATGTATAGTAGTAAACATTTTGAGTTCCAGTCTATTAATATGTACAAACATAAGCAATCTAATGTCAGTTACTTATTTACAGCTTCACAATGAGTTAAACCTGCACTAATTTAGCCTCCAATAATAAATGAGTGAGAACTAATTTATATGGTGCAACCTGTTATAATTTAGTGACTTTAACTCTATGTCTAACAAAGAGCTCCTGCTCTGTTTTCATCCATCAGAGCAGCCACAGTACAAACCTAAATCAGAGCTGCTGTCAGATTTTTCTAACCCCAGGACACTAGAGGTGTCACAGCTGAACCTCAGCACATGAGCCCATTCACATTTTCGCTGCATCAGACAAAAACCTATTGTTTGCTGAAGTGCTCTTAATTTTGCGAGTTCAAACATTTGGGGGCTTTTTATTCTTTTTAGGTCGTTGCTATTTTTTAAAATTCCTGCGTCTTTGAAAACAAATGTCACGATTTAAGTCGGCTTTGATGAACTACCTCACACTGAATTTCTTCCAGTCCTTGCATATTATTTAGTCGCCTGCAGAAATAGTTATTGAAGACGTGTGAATAACAGATTCCATTATTTATTTATTTGAAAGTGTACTATTTGTTGGTTTCAACAGACTTCTAGTTTTGTACATTATGTATACTTCACCTAGAAGTAAGAGTTCTTGTATGTATTTTTTTTCCTTTTCTTTAATTTGTTATAGTTTTTAAAGTAACTGTGCAATACCTTCAGCAAACTGTGCTAGTAGTATGTGTTGGGCCTAGCCTTCGTTAGCTGTCTCCTGAAGGTAAAGATGATGTTTGGTACTGTCAATCCATGTTTTACTTTATGAAAAACATCCATTTTTGTGACTTGTTAATGGTCTCGTGTCCCAACGGACTGTCTGTCGCAGCTCTTTGAGTCACAGCGTGGGCGACAGACTTTGTTTTTCGGGAGCCAGTAAGCAGAATAATGTTTCACCGTGAAAAAGATGAGTCTATACCTAAAAGAAATCACATGTATGGTGCTGGTTTGTCATGTTTGCTAGTGAATCCAGCCATGCAAGTAGTTTTAACAATTCTTGGATCTGCGCGTCCCAAAAACCGCAACCAACAAAGAAGTGCACTACTAGAATACATGCACTGGGATGTGATGATGCCATCTCTTAAAAAATAAAAAATGTACAACAAATAAAAAATATACACTTTCATTTATGGTTGTGTGTTGTCCTCTTTTGGTAAGTAACAATTCATTATCTTATCTTATCTTTTTATCACCTTTATTCCAATACATGTCCTTTCATTAGGAGGTGAAAATAATAAATAAGCACCATAGACGATCAGCAGAGCAATAAGAAACACTTAGCCTTAGTTCTGACACATCCTGTGTACAGTATATCTTTGAATCCAACAAGCTAAAGCCTGTTGTGAACTCTGTAAACTACTATTTTAGAAAAGTCGTAAAAGCCGGTTTAGGGAGTGAAATGGTGATAAAAGAAAACGGTCACATTCTCAACCGAACGGCCCTTAAGGAATAAAGTGTCACTTTGGAACATTCTCCTCACTGATAAGATGCTGACAAAGACTCTATCAATGTAACCACATGCAATTCTTGAAAGAACATCTGGACGCAAGCACTGCCATTGATTTTCAGTGGACCGAATTCACATTGCTACGCACCAAAGCGCAGCATCGAGTTTAAGTCATTTTGTATTTGTTTTTTTCCTCACGGGGTTTCTCGTTTCATCAACAACCCCATTTCAGGTTACAATACATTCATAATTCAAAACTTCCATTCTGTTCACAATTCACATCCACAAGAATTGGCACCTTCAAGGGAGCTCAGGTTATTCATCATCAGTTGCGTTGCCATAGAAAAGTTACAATAAGAATAAAAATTAAAAAAACAAAAATGAAATGCAGCCAATGTGAGTATTATAGGCAAATACTGTAAATGTACTAGATCTCTGGACAGGCAAGCAACACTACGTTTTCCTATTTAAAAACACGTCCCTGAAGGCACGACCAGGAAACTCCATTGTTTCTTTGCGGGCAGTGTTGCGCTTCGTGTGCCAAAGTCAACGCGGCTCCTGGGCCGTTCTGATAGCGAGCTGAGCTGAAGCGGTCCAGCTTTGGTATGTACTGTAAACTGAGTTCACCTGCTAAGACCGACGTGGCACCCGCAGATGCAGCATGCGCCGAGTTCAAATGCTCCAGTAATTGTTTCCCTGTTGTATCGGCTGTACGTTGAAGGCTCCTGGACGTCATCGGACACCGAGTGGTGGCTGAGGCACTGGAAGGAGCACGGAGATGCGAAATGAGCCGTTCTTCTTCTGGTAAAAAATACTATTATCTGGACACTAAAACGAGACATCAGCAGTTCACACAGACGGCGACAGGATGCGAGTGGAGAAACCTCAGCTAAGGCTACAGCTCATGTAATTACAGCGTAAAAAGGACGATCTCCTCATTAGTTGCTAAAATTTGTACCTCTGGTGCTCTAGTGTTCCACAATTTGACCTTTGACCTCACTTCAAAATGATGATTCCTGATTTTGTGTTAGTTTGAGACGACTGCAAGTTGTGGCTTCACACACGACAAGTGCTATCAATCTCCTCAGCTGATTCTGGTAAAGAGAACTTTCAAACAACCAAGATAAATATCAGGGAAATCTAACACAAATGCACAGTTTGGGACGTTTCCCCTTTTTTGTGTTTTCCTGAATGTACCCACATATGGACAGTGCCCTTAATTTGTTGGTCGGTGCCTGGTCAAGGATTGCAGCTCGAGCCCACCCGCACCCACAATACAAGCCTGACGGTCAAATGTCGCTAGTCCTCGCACCCAGCGCCAGGTCCCCCAGCGTTGAAAAGAAATCCTCCATCTCCTTCTCCAGGAGCCGATTGCGGTTCTCTGCATCCTCCCGCGCCCGCTCCGAGTTGCGCAGCTTGATCTCCAGCATGCGCTGCTTCTTCTTCTCCTGCTCCATCTCTTGTTCCAAGCGCTCCATCTGCACGCACAAGGCGGCGCTGGACTCCTCCAATCTGCAGGAAAGAAGCCGCATATTACAAAGCAGAAGGTGACGGACAGCCAGTTTAGACGTTTATCCATTAATCGCACGCGACCAGGTCACTGTACCTCTGGATTCTGGTCTCGTAGGTGGACTTCTGCTTCCTCAGCTCGTCTCTCAGCCCGTCCACCAGAAGGCCGAGGGTTCCGTTTCCACCGTCTCCTTCCTCCGACGTGACGACAGACGGGACGCCGGCAGCCGCGCTTTCGCTGTCACTGCAGGCCGCGCTGCTGCTGCACAGCTCCACGGCCTCGCCGACGTCCTGCTCGGCGCCGGGCTCCGTGGCCCCGCCCTCGCGCCGGCCCCCCTCCGCCGACTCCGCCTTCTCCGCGCCGCCTCCGCAGCTGTGGTCGGCCGCGGCCTCGCTGCCCGAGTCGGGCACGGAGATCTCGCAGGAGGAGGTGGACCACGGCGTGCTGGAGACGCTCGGCGCGCTTCCCGCGCTGGAGGAGGAGGAGGAGGTGACGTTGTCGTAGGTGGAGAGGCGCTGGGAGGAGCCCGTGGAGTCGCGGTCGCGGGACGACCTCTCGCCCGACGACGTGCGCCGGTGTCCCCGTAAGGAGGACAGGCCGTTCATGAGCCAGTTCCCTCCGCCGGCGCCAGAGGACACGCTGGCGGCGTCAGCCGCAGAGCTGCTGGTCTGCTTGGCCTGTGGCTGGGAGCGCGGCGCGGACGAGCTTTTGAATGAGTACTTCCAGGAAGGCATGGCCTTGGCCTGCTTACTGGGGCTCACCACTGGTTCCCCTTTTCCTGCTGAAGAGCCCGGTTTCGGGGGGTTCGGGCAGGGCGTCTGGGTGGGTGTGACGGCAGCACACAGTTTGGCGTCCAGAGAGGAGGCACTGCTGTGCAGCTCTTGGTCGGTGGTGGAGACTGGGCCACTCTGGAGGTCTTCCTCGGATATCCAGGCCCCCAGGCTGCGGTGCTGGAGCTGATGGACGGGAACATCTGCTTGGGGTACGGTGGCTTCATCCTGATCCCTGTTGGCGTACAAGCGGTTGTGTTCCCTGATGAGGATCGTCATCAGGTGCTGCACCAGAGAGGTTCCTGAGGGATACAAGCGATATTGGCACGTTATCAAGGATTAGGAGTCTGTGGGGGATTTATAATCCAGGCAGCATTGTTCATACCTTCCATGATAGTGACTGGATCCTCCATCTTGGGTCGTAAGATGTTTGGACCAAATACCGTGGCAAGGTTCTGGACGCTCATCTTGTTCTCATTACAGTGGGACTGGACCTCATCGAGGAACCTGGGGACACACAATGATGTTAGACACAATGACATTATTGCCCATCTACTTCTGTGAGTGCCACTGAGGTGAGTGAACTTACTTGCATATGTACTTGAGGAGATTGTAGTTGGGTAGAGGTAGAGTGCTAACTTGCTTTCCGAGCTCCTGGACGCCCTGAAAGACAGAATCCACCGCTGTTATTTATACTGTAACATCCTGTAGCACACACAGGCTCGTGGGACAGCGTAGACCTGCGGCGCTGCTCATACCTCCTCCTCATCTTTGGCCAAAAGCTGTGCACAGGTTAGAAAGTCTTCATACTTTGAGAAGGGAATGACTGGTTCGGGCAGCTCTCTGAGGTACAACTTCAGCAAGGACGCCACCGTGTGGACGTCCGTGTTGCTGCAGGGGAAAACAGAAAGAAGCCTTGGACTGGATGTTCTGATCGATCGTTCGATCGCAGCTGACTCCCTCCTACGTACCTGTCAAACAAAGGCTTGTCCCCGCAGTCAAACGCTTCCTGCAGGTCTCTGACCAGGTTGGCCTGTCCCGGCATTCGGAAGAGCCCCTCCTCGTCCAGACCCCTCTCCCTGATGAAGTCCACGCACTGCTCCACCAGCAGCGGCGCCAGCCGGGGCCCGAACTTCTTCTCATACTGCACCGTGTCCTCCAGACGCTGGCCAAATATCCCTGCGTGGGTCCGACAAAACAAACGTGCCGTTCGTCGTTATTATCATTACCAGCAACTCATGACATTTATCCACCGTACAACCCGAGACGCACGGCACTTCCAGACCGGGTCACCTGTTGACAGGCTGCAGCAGTCGCAGTTGGCCGACGGCTCACGGTAATCGTGGTAGTTCAGCGGGCAGGAGCTACACAGCAGCACGGAGCGCCTCTCATACGCCCCAAACCCACATTTCACCAGGGACAGCCATTCCGGTTCTGGCATTTGAGTCCGGTGGCAGATCGGAGCTTTACCCAGCCGTCGCGCCCACGCTGTAGCTGAGGAAGTGGCCGGGGGACCGAGGCCACGGAGAAATGTGAGCTCAGGCAGACTGGGGTCAGTGTGATGTGACCGCAGCGCTGCTGTTAACGACCTGTCTCTGAGTTGGCGACAGATCTATTCTAGACCGAGAGCCAGGAGACAGACCACCCCTGAACCCGACCGGACGGACAACAGATCACCACCGCGCTTCATGTACAAGAGCTACTACATCCAATACCGGCGGCTTAGCAGGAACAGGCTCCGTGACCCCCCTCCCTTTATATGAGGGGGGCAACGCTCGTCACATATGATTTGTAAGGTTATTGAATCTGTAAATCTATAAATTACGACAGCAGTTCTAGACAGAAAAAAGAACCATAGTTTTATTTTGCAGCAGACAGATTGTAATATATATATTTAAGGATTCTGAAAAAATCTTCAGAAAACAAATGCATTGTTCAAGACCCGACGATGGATGAACCATACATTTAAAATGACTTGACTATTACATTTGTCCCACTATTAATACTCGGCCGCTGTGTGACCCAACACCGTCCACGCCAGCGGCTCCATATCTCCCAGTTTGTACCCAGACAACCCTGGTTGTATTTCTGGCCTCGTGTCAAGTGCATGAGGTGAGAACCAGCCAGAGACGCTCTGCTGCGCGGTGAGAATGAGAAACAAAGTCCAAACCGACCTTCTCAACACCTGTTACTCAATAATCCCCCACAGACAGAACCTCAGCACACCTTTTATATTTTCTCCCTCTTTTCTCCATTTCTGAATCTTAACCAACAGTGGACTGGAGCAGACTGACTGTAAGCTCTGATCACATTACTCCAGTCAGCTGCAGTGGTTCACCAGGAATAGAGACATCAGGGTGAGAATTAATTAGTGGCTAAAAAGGCGATAATGTGCATGGATGGACGCTTGTTTGCAGCTTGCACAGTATAATATACAGTAAACAGCAGAAATCCAGTCCTGCAGTTTTACCTCCTCCAAACGGAGCCCAAATGACCCGTCGTATGGCCTTCACCCAGTCATCCATATCAGCCTGGGAGTTGGCCATAAGCAGGAAGGACTCATGGCTCATCGGTGCCCGGTCCTTCTCTCCCGTCCCACCTGTGGAAACAGTCCAGAGGGAGACAAATGCTCCAGGTAAGTACAGTGAATGCATGAAGTGTCCGCTGCATAGTTCTCAACACTAGATGGCGCAATTGTAGCACCATTCTTGCTCCTGGTGCTCTTGAGCTCATTTTCAGACCAAAGTACCTCATCCACATTACACTGCATGTGTGAAATCGAACATTTCATGAGTTACGTTCTACTTATTGAGTGCTTCTATGTCATGATAAAAATGATGACAATGTTTGTTTACAGGAGCAGAACGGTGTGAAACAGCTCTTTTACCCAGTTCAACTATATTCTATAAATGGGCAAAATGGGCTCAATCAACACGAAATGAGTGTGAAGCGTGGGCTCCAGTGTATTTAGAATACTAAACTGCAGCTTTTGCTCTTGTTAATGTGCACTTACAGCGCGGGTATGAATATGCAAAGCAGATATTTAAACGCGTCCTTCAGTTTACCCTCTAGAAAATGCGTAAATCAAGAGGGCGATTAAAATGTGCAGAGAACACTCAGGCATTAAGGAACCTGGCACATCCAATGCCTCCTCTGCAGTAAATTATGACTTTAATAAGACACACACACACACACACACACACAGAAGAAACACGGCAACATCTGAACCTAGATGGATGAAGACAAAAATCCCTACGGGAGTCAATTAAGATAAGAATGCAAATTAAATATTCGATTAACAAAAAAAAGCAGAAGCAGAGTCTAAATTAAACCTCAGATGGAGGTGGAGACCTGGGTAAATGTCTGATTAATAAAGATATACTTCTGCTAATTATCTAGATTCATTTCATGCATTTTTAGAAGGTTTGGAGCAGGAAGCTCACAGTGAAGGAGAAAAAGCATAAGGGTTGTAAACTGAGAGAGAGAGAGAGAGAGAGAACTTTGACCCTAGCTGTTTTTCAGTTCATAATCTCCTAGAGAAATTAAAAACACATAATTTGACATGTAGCACTGAGACCTTTTAATAATAATAATAATAATAGTAATAGTAATAATAATTTAACTTTACTGATCCCACAGTGAGGAAATGAATCTCTGCATTTTGACCCATCCTCTGGGGGAAGCAGTGGGCGGTGTCCGGGGAGCTAGTGTGAGGTGTCCTGCTCAAGGGCACACCTGATGCCAGGAGCGGGGCTGAGGCTCTCACTTCACTGTTTGCCTGCTTCCAGTGTAACTTTCACTGTGGGTGCACAATGTAGTAGTTTGTAGTAGTAGTAGTAGTTACAAAATGTATGATCACTAATTTAAATCTTAGTTATAACAAAGTTATCCCAAATAACTGATGTCCAACTGCTTTGAGCAATCATAAATGGCTCTCTACTACTAAATGACTTCCTCTCCTCCAAATGCGGGTCACAGTCGCATGATATCATGTGAAAATCACCTACAGGCTGATGTCTTGTTGTTCTAAGCGTAGGGAAGCTTTGCTCTGTGTACAGACTGGAGGCTGGGGCTAACAGCTAGCCTAGCATAGCCCGGCCATGGGATCCGTTTCCTCCCAGCTTTCAATATTAAGACTTTCTATTAAGCTCCAGTGTGTGATTGGCACGTGGATGAGCACACAAGACTGGCGGTAACACGTAGTACTTACACACATTACGCATTATGCATTATGCATTATGCTATGACTTAGATATAAAGCAACACAAAAAGAAGCATGGACTATTATTAAAAGGGTCGTACCCACTACACATGCATCATACGATGCATATCATTGCAGCAGAAAGAGAAGTCTCAACAACTATGCAAAAGGCCAAACCTGAGCCTACGCAGCCGTTCCTACTATACGTCAGCATCTGTTACCCGTTACCTTGGAGATGTAGCTTCTTCAGCCGGTCCGGCTTGCAGCAGACCAGCCCCATGTCTCAAGTGTGTGACGCAGCCTTGGGCTGGGAACGATCTGACCTAAAGCTGCAGCATAAAGAAGCAGCTCCGCCGCCGCCACCGCACGGTCCGTGTGGGTGCAGATCAGCACACAGGTAGCACCGCCGGCCAGAACCTGCCAGCGAGGCATGCTCCATGCCAGGGGAAACCGAACCCCATCAAACGGGCCCTGCTTTCTGCCTCGCACTCATTTATTCTGTCCATTCATTCCCCCTTTTCTTCCTGCGTCTCACTGAGCTGTGTGGGTTGCAGGTCCTCGGCCCCCTGGGGAGAAGCAAATCCCTGAGGAGCGGTGCAACAAGGCTCTCTCTCTTTCTGGCTGTCTGTCTCTGTCTCAGTGTGTGCAGTAACTGGGTGATGGGCTGTCCTCCAGGCTTTGTCAAACAAACTTGTACACACACACGCGCACACACACGCACACACACACACACACACACACACACACACACACACACACTGAGGGAAGACAAACAATGCCAATCACTCACTGTGAGATACAGAGTGTTCCTTTAGCTCCTCATCCAGGTGGCCATGTAGAAGGTAGTTCACTTGCAGTAATCACTCCTGTTCATATCGTTTATGAATAGATCCTTTATCTAATCCCAGTCTGATGTGATATGGAACAAAATCTCTGGCTCCTTTTATCTATAAAGCAACTATGAATAAGGTCTAATTGAAAACAGGTATTTGGAAAATGAACACCTTGTGTTGTCTTAAGGTACAGTAATGTTTGTATTGAGGTGGACTATGAAATTTCACCCCAGTCACTTAAACATGAAGCATTTTATGAGGGGGAAAGACTGCATGCCCCAGTCCCTTTGTAGTCTACACATGAGCTCACTGTCATTTTAAAAAGAATAAATAAATGTAAAGTAGACTTTATGCTGTAGACTTAAAATTAGTTTGCAACTTCCTGCTGTAGCTCATGCGTCCTCAGGTTTAAATCAGAGGATGGACTAAAATCTGTGTGTGTGAGGCATCAGAGCGTTCACTCTTGCCCCTCAGTCTTAGAAGCCAACACGTCAGGAGGCTGTGCCGATAGTCTGTGGTTGAAACTGTACAGCGACTTCGGTCCATACAACACAAGTGCATAAATCCCTCATTGCTCTAAACCAATTACAGACCAGAGAAGAAGCAGAGCACCTCCTGTGTTTCGACCACCAATGAGGTCTAATGCTATAGAAGACAGTTTGTATGGACTTGTTGCACTTGTGGACTGACATGGAGAGAGTAGATTAGAATGAAATACAACCAGACTGCTGCGTGGGACTTTACAAAGAGCAGCTCTTCCATTAGGATTAATTTAACAATGGATCTGCTACTAGTGTGGAGGAAAAAGGGAGCGAGAGAGAGAGAGAAGAGAGAGAGAGAGAGAGAGAGAGAGAGAGAGAGAGATCTCTCTCTCTCCTCGCTCTCTCTAGCTCTCTCTCTCTCTCTCTCTCTCTCTCTCTCTCTCTCTCTCTCTCTCTCTCTCTCTCTCTCTCTCTCTCTCTCTCTCTCTCTCTCTCTCTCTCTCTCTCTCTCTTTGTCGCTCACCCGGTTCGGTGTAACCTTTGGTCTGCACGTTAGCAGCTCGCTGGGCCTTAGCACCCCACTGCTATGTTGACCGGCCCCCAGCAAAACACACAGCGAGCCATGACAGCATTTCCAAACACAAGCAGAGACTCAAACAAGGCAAACACACAACGGCAGCGCGGCAGAGCTGCGTCTGCTGGACTCGACTGCTGCTGTACAGTTCCACTACAATGGATTTGAATGAGTGTGAGTAACTTTGAAAACTGGTGTCTTGGTAAAACAAGACAGAAAATGGGTCAGTGCTTGGAAAAACATGCATTTATCCACCAAATAGTCTAATTTAGGCCTGTGACACGAATCATAGAGTTTATCTTACCCAGAACCAAACATTCTGATGCTAGACTGAAGTATAATACAGGTTTTCTTTTTCCATTTGTTCTCCTTCTGTCAAATGGATCCTTGCTGTCTACACTGAGCAGCTGTTGCATTACATTTTCTTCAGAATGTTCTCTTTTCCCCACAGGGTAAAAATCACATACTCACAAGTGTCCTCTTCAAGTTACACATGGGTCAATCTGAGCAGCCCACTGAGCTCGTACTGTACGTGTCAGACCCACTGTAGGTGAAGCTGTGCGTGATATGTAACATCTCCAGGGAGGAAGCTGCATCACATGATGGAGAGTCCCTTTTGTTTTCTATACATTGTGTGTGCTTGCTATTAACTGGAAGGCGTGTGGAACAGATTACAGCCGTGAGGCCTCAGGATGTAAACTACTGTGAGGACACTGACCACTACAACCGCTTGTCTCTGGATAATAGTGACACCTGCTGTTTAAATGTAGAAAAGCATCCTGACGTTGATAAAAAGATAGATACTTCATACTAAACACCTGCTGTAATTCAGATTACTACAACATAAAGCATTTGTCATTTCATAATTCCAAATTGCATATATTGCAGTGTAGAATGTGTAATGAAAAAATAGTTTTTTACTTATTCTATGCGGTTATTATATGATTTATGACTTATGTTCTGCAATTAACATCTTATGTTTTGTCTTATATCTGTTTGGGCTCTTTGCATCACACCTTCGTGGTGTGTGTGCACTGATCTCCCCAGCTGGTTTTTGGTTTGTTGATGTGCACGATCAACATCCATGTTTTTGATTTGCTTTCCCCACTATTTTTATTTTCCCTTAATTTAATACTAAATTACACAAAAGACAACTCTCTCATCTGCCTCCTTATGGGAAATTTCCACCACAAATGAAAAAAACATTTTCTACGCCAATACAGTTCAAACATCTACTATTACTATTAGGAATCAGGTGTTTGAGTACAATGGCATCACAAGCTAGGAGTGACATACGGCTACACATCTGTGATCCCAACTCGCATTGTCCAGCACGTTTGAAGTGTAGCATGAAAGACAGGAAACAGCGCTGTACTGTATTTTGAAGGTGAGCTGCAGCGAGGAGGATGAGGCGTGGGCCGTGACTGATCTCACCTGGTATGATCTCGAACAGGTGTCGTCCCGGTTCATCTGGGTTGGCCGACAGCTCGTTGACCTGACATCCCTGCAGAGATATACACCCCTGAAACAGACGTGAGGAAACTTTCAGTAAAAAGTAATCAGCACAATTTAAAACATTTCAACTTGATTCTTCTCTCCTCTTCAGTCTTGTTATTTCTCCCTGCACTCCCTGTACTCCTCTTCCCTGTCCCTTCTGTTCCTCCTATGGCTCTACGCTTAACCCCTCTAAAATTGTAAGCAGCTACTCCTGTGATTGAACAGGGACCCACACAGATTATCAGAATACATTATCCAGATCAATACCCATTTAGCCCTAAGAACAGTGGCCAAGTGAGCTGTGAAGGAGTGCCAGCGTCTGTGGGTCGGCCCTGTTATTCTGCACACTGGCATCCTCCATCAAACGGGAAGAGTCTGAGGCTGCCAAACGGCCCGTACCACAGGGCCGGGCTGTCGCCAGCATTAGTCGCCATGGCAACAAATGGAAGGGGTGGGAGCTACAGATGGATGGAGCACAGGGGCAGGGCTGGAACCGGGGGAGGGAGCGCTCCCAAGGGGGCTATGTGCTCTGAATAACACGAGTAGCAGCCTTGGGACGAATGAATGAGAAAAAGTGACACATCACCCGACATCGCAAATCACAGAGTCGCAGGACACACACACCGCGGATTGTCCTTTTCTTTCCTGCCATCATAAAAACAGGGCTCGCCAATGCAACTCCACTAGCCACAGACGGATGAGGACACACCCAGTCCAACCAGGCTTGTCTGTAAATGCTAATCACCACCCTGAAGCCTCTGAGCACGCTTTCATCTCATGGCCTAAACAGCCAGCGCACTGCTCCTGCACAACCTGCCATTCACTGGTGACGTGTCTAAAACAACAAATACATAGCACCTCATCCAAGCCATGTCTCCTCATCCCCTTCGCCATCTGTCCCATATTCACTTAAATCTGTGCCACAATAACTGATAACTCTGCTAACACCTCATTTAGATTAGCTTTATTACTGCAGCAATTTTAATATACGATGACAAGATGATGAGCAATTCTTTATTCTTCACTTAATCACTGCTACTGGGCCTGATTTATCATGTAAATAAGCTGCAATAATGCTTCCTGGGAGGTCAGGGATGAAAGTGCCAAGCAGGGAGTAGCATGACCTGTATCTGCTTTTTACTTTCATTACTTCAAATGGCATTATATTTGATCTGATGCTGAAAAGATGCTTATGTCAAACAATCCCAGTTTGAGCTTCACTGTATGTGGAGGTGCCTCTAAGTTATATGCCAGGCTCAAAGTGGGCTCATGCTACTTAGAAATAAAGATGCTTATCCTCTCGTGGCTTTATGAGTTACTGTAAATGGATTTTACATTACATGTAGTAAACACACACCTTGTATTTGGAGCACTGAGGAATCTCTTTACAGAAATCTGTCCAATAACTGAAGTCCATTTGTTGTTTAATGGTTTAATCTCCACATGATGAATAGGAACAGAAAACCAGTAAAGTATTGCTTTTCCCTCGACCAATTATCACATCCGTTTATCTTGGTGTGTGTGCGTGTGTTGCCATGACTTGCCTACACCTCCTCCCTGCTCCACTCCAAGCTTCAGATTTCCTATCGATCAGAAGATGAGACGAAGAAAAGAAGCCCAGAATGACAGTGTCTGACACATCCTGCTCTGTGTGTGTGTGTGTGTGTGTGTGTGTGTGTGTGTGTGTCTGTGTTCCTCTGAGTGTATATGCGCATCCATTTATCCATGTGTGCTTTGAATCCGGGGGGAGTTGCAAATCAATTCAGACTGGAGGAGTATTGGCAAGGTCTGATTAAAGACAGTCTGTCAGAGCCTTCAGTCATTTGTTCCCCCACAGAATGGAGATGCTGAGGATGCGCACGTGTCAGTCTGTGTGCACAAAGTGTGTGTGTGTGTCTCAAAAACAGCAATGGTAGACAGGCGAAGAATGAAGAAATCAATAGGGGCTGAGATTTTAGTCAGGAATGGAAGGAGATGATTATTAGGGGCCAAAGGCCATGTGTTTGTGTGTGTGTGTGTGTGTGTGTGTGTGTGTGTCTTTGTGGGCTGAAGGGAAGCCCCCCCCCCTTTGCTGTTAGATTACATCATCATCTCTTGTCATCCTCTCACATCAGTTCTCTGCCCATCCCAGAATTATTTACTGTACCATGTACAGTACACAGGATGTGTGTGTGAGTGTGTGTGTGTGTGTGTGATGTTTTAATCAGAACTTACTGCTGGAAAATGTGAGTCAGCACAAAACCACAAAGGAGTCTCGCGTCAAAGAAGCATTGAGGTTGATTAGAGATTCTCTGTTTTATATTTAATATTTGTCTGATGGTCTGCTAATGCCTGTGGAAACCAGGCGGCGCGCCGCTATTTGTGCTAATGCACCGAACATTGTGTGAGTGCAGTGAGTCATTATTACCGCTGTGTGCTTCCATGCAACGCCAAAAAGAAATACAAAGCATATGTAGTAGTATTAATGATGGTGGAGCTTCCTTACTGCTACTACTACTACTACTCCTCGCTCCTCACCCCTCCCATCCTTAAATAACTCTCAGTAATTACATCTCCTATAAAATGCTGTTATCGCTGCAGTTTAATTGTATATAAACAATTCTAAGGACATGGAGTCTGATTAGGTCCCAGCTGATCAATAATGTATGTGTCACATACAGTACAAATCCCCAGCAGCTATAAACACCTTTAACGTGTAAAATTAATAGAGTTTCCCCTTTAACTGTAATTATTTTCACACGAACGAAAGGTGTTTGGGGAGAACAATATTTTTGTGAAATCCCGCTGTCAGAATAAATGCCAGTTATTTTGCAGATGTTTCTGGACCAACGTGATGAACGTGTGTGTGGACATGTTTTTAATGGCCAGGATTTAGTGCTGTGTCATGTCAGTGTCACACTGATCAACATGTGCCACAGATCAAACCATCAGCCCTATAATTAGACACCAGCCCACTCTATCATCTGAGCTCAAGCCACCCTTAAACCTTCAATCTTCTTTAATAGAAGAAATAATTAAACCCTTCATCTCCTCTGTTCATCCTGACGAACGTAACCTTGACGTTTACACCTGTTTCATTAAAGCCATGCTGTCCCACATTGGTTTCACCTGCGGCTTGGTCTCCTCCTCGTCTTTGTAGAAGTAGAGCTGATCCGAGCGCAGCACGAACCACCGCAGCTGCCAGTTCTTCATGATGCTGCGCTGCTTCTTCAGCCAGCCGGCCTTCAGCGGGCCCTCCTGGAGGCCGGGGGAGGCCGGGCGACACGGCCCCCGCGACACCTCGCCCATCACCATGCTTTTGGACCTGGCTGCAAGCGCACACACACACACATACACACACACACGTTTTAAACATTTATCTTCTGTTTATACACACACTGGGTTGGGTCAGAGAGGATTAAATTACAGGTTGGGCTTGGTTTACCATTTTTCTTCCATTTCTTTGACTCAAGTCTTTTCATTTTCTCCCTAATAGAAGCTGTCCGTTTTTATTCTGTACTGTGTGAACACACATGTGGCCAGGCTTTTCAATCATGCACGCGCACGCGCACACACACGCGCACACACACGCGCACACACACACGCACACACACGCGCACACACACGCCTTTGCCCCAGGCTGCTTTGCCTCCAGTTGAAGGCGGAGTGGGAGTGCATTGAAGCAGCAGGCACAAATAATAACAGAACGCAGACACACACACACTAGACACAGCCTCAGGTGACAGAGATCTCCCCTCCATTTTGAAAAGACTTATTGTGTGTTGCCAACAGAATTGCAGAGGTTTAGGATCTGGTATAATAGGACCACATGGGACAGACGGAGTCGCCCAGGGACTGAATCACTATCTACAAATGTGTGTAACCTGAACCTGCTGAAGGATTGGTTTCAAAAAAGGACAGGATGGCAGTTTACCAGCTCTGTGACATAATGTTTGTATCGTGAGCTGCACAGATCATCCTTATATGACTTCAAAAATAAAGCATTTACTATTTGCAACAGCTGACACTTCTGTCAGACAGCTGTTCAAGTGCCTCTCCATTCATTACATTTTAAAGGTTTAGGGGTTTAAAGTGGAGTGGGGGGGTCTATACTCAGGGCAGGCAAACAAGACAACACTATTTGATGACTATGTATAATTTATAGGAATCAATTGTGCCGACATCCTCCCTGCCGGTGCACATTTTACGCCACACGGACACGAGAGGTGATCAATACTCAGATCAGACAGAGGAAGGGACGGATTAATGGTACGGAGGGAGAAAATCAATGCTTATATTTTTATTGTTTCATTTCTCTCACAGCTGTCTACATTTAGCTTAAAGCACACGGCTAATATTAGTTGGTATTTCATGGCCTTACTCACCAGTTTGTTTATCCCCTGACATCATTTTCATTCTTCTATTAAAATAAACGGTGAAAGCAGACACTTCTAGGTTCTAAGACAATGTCGACCTGTCCAGTCATCCCATGCTTTATTCAGATTTGTGCAGTTAGGCTAATTGTAGACTGTGCAAATCCTCCAGTAAACAGGAATCTTGTTGGGCTTTTTCAGTTTTGTGTTATCGCCCTTGTACTTTGACTCGCAGTAATGCTTCAATCCCTCCGTATGTTCAGCTCTGCTGGTCCTGTTGAATCAAAGCTTATTACTGAGCGCACACACATTGTGCTGGTATTTCCAAAATTATATATTTATTTGTATTGTTTTGAGAGCTATGTTAATTTAAACCATTGCACAACACTTAATTGCTTTTTTCCTGACTGGATTTAAGGCTTTAGACTAGAAACCATTGTGTTTTATGGGATAGCTAAGGGTAGATTTAATTATTATTTTATATACATGTACATAATAACGCACAACAGAAAAATGATTATGGCCTGTCAACAGCTGCTGTCACAGATAATCAACTCACAGCTACACAGAAGAGAAGTGATGCTCTTTCTCTTGCTTTAAATAAAGAGCCGAGCAGATCAGAACATCATTATACTGTAATTGTGCGACCACTTCTTTTTCCACACACTTCCTCTGCCCAAGAAAAAAAAAGAGGCCCACTGTTCAACATCAGCTGTCTGGATCACGGACAAAGTGGAACATACACTGGCCGATGAATCACCTCTGACTCACAACAACAGATTTCCGAGTGTGTGAATGTGTGTGTGCCAAGCCTGATTATGCACTCTGCCAGTTTGGACCTTGTACTCAGAGTGATTCAGATCTCCCTCCGTCGGGGCGGAGCTGCTCTGTGGTCGCTGCTACAACTATCCTGTACAGTTGTACCTTCAGTGAAGGTAATCACTGAAGGGAATCACTGAACTACTCGGATTGTCGTTTGTAGGTTAGGACACACAGACAACCTTCCCACAAGTGCATGTGTAGATGAACCATCATGATACAATCTGCAGGTTCATCCACGTTGCCTTTGTTGACAAAGACAAAACAGGTGAAGCCGGCTCACAATCAGGTCTGTTTCCTAAATGGACCTAAGGTTTTGCTGATTTATTGTTAGTCCACTAAATTCAATTTACTTAGGTGTTCGGTCTGGTTCTGTTACAAAGATTAGCACAAAACCGGTTTTCTTTGCTGGAATCAAAACACAAGTAACATAAGAAACTTGATATTTTATTCTCACGCCTCAATTTGTACAGTATATCCCTCGATGACGTCACTTAATGCCGTCTGAAGCAGTGTGGACACGGATGTGTGCGTCTTACAGTATGCTCATCACGGAGGAGCCCATCCATTAGCGTGGCCACGCGCGCACTCAACTCATACGCACACACAGGCACGTTTGAGGAATTCAATTAAATTAATCTGGTTGTTGCGTGGGTGATTTATGGCCGAGGAGTGAGTTACAGGTGCGTCCACGCGGAACTTCCCGTTAGCCCATCGCAGTTGATTGATGCGCTAAGCGGCGCGTGCGCTGCGGCGTGGCGGAGCATATCTGTGCACGTCATCTCCACGGGCGCGTTATCTGCACGCGCTGGTGTGTGTGCGCCGCACGCGCTCCCTCGCACCTATGTGGTCGCGAGAGCGTTGAGTCACGTGCCTCGGAATGGCGCGTGTCACAGCGGCTGGTCGCGCCGCGCAACTTCGCTTCGCAAAACCATGGTAACGCAGATCAGACGTGGGAGAATAAAGCAGCTGATACGGAGGCAATTAAGCGGAACCTTATCATATATTAGATTTCTGCATAATTTAATATTAAATATTAAACCCATGTAAACTAAAGGTCTGAACCAGAGCCAAGCTTGGACTACAATCACTGCACATATATATTTTCTTTAGCATTTCTGCACTTGGGTCCTTTGTAGCTTTACCAACGCTGCAGCCATGAATTGTGACTGAAAAGCCATAACATTTATTTAATTCATTTGTGTTCTGCTCCATCCATCAGCCAGCAGCCGGTTAGTGCTGTGCCTCCGCCGTGACCTGCTCTGACCCTGCTTGAGTATGAACTACATGACTACATCTGTCACGTTCCCATTTATTCATGGGCTGCGTGCAACAAATGTGACGCCGTCGGCAGCGGAGCGCACACGCGGCAAATGCTTCTGGTGCACATTCGCAGATTTGCCGTAATCCTTTCAATTCCGCGTGAACAGGAAAAGATCCCGTTTTATTCCTTTAATACAGCTGCGTTGTAAAATGCAAATGACCATTATAGTAAAGTATGTGGCATGATGACAGTCATGGACAAAAGCTATTGTACAGTGAATCTCCTCCTCACAAAGCCCTGAAGACCTAATCGAGGCAAATAACACATTTAATCCACTTTGCTACTAATTCCCCGCTTCACCTGCAGTGGATTGACACATCTTTTTCATTCTTGGGATCTACACACATCATTACCATCAAATCCAGCTGTATAATTGCAGCCATGGAGAACAGCGGCAATGACGAAAGGACACACATGTGTACACGCAGATATATTAACACACACACGCACACACACACACGCACACACACACAGACGCGCACACACACACACGCGCACGCGCACACACACGCACACACACACACACAAGCAGCTGTTAGTGCTGAGCGCTGCAGTGATGAAACTAGAGATGCTACGCGCTCGTAGAATTCACGCTGGCACCGTGGGCCAGCTGTAGTAGAATGCTAATATACGCGAGAGCTGCTCTGTGTGGGCAGACCTGCTGCTGCATTCACAAATACGAGCGTAGTAGTAGAAGGTGAAGCACGGGAGAAAAGGAGGTTTCTGCGGACATTTAGACTGTGTCACAATAGAGTGAATAGATAAATTACATCAATATACACAGCCTGTATTCATGAAAGTGCCGTTCAGTTCAAGCTGCAGCATCACCCTCTCTGATCTGACACATTCACAGCCCGGTGGGATGTGACACTACAGACTTTTACAGCTCACACAGCTGACAGGCGGAGAGAATAAAGCGTGTCCTACCTCTCCTGGTCTGTCTTATCTTTGGGCTCAGCATGGCTGTCATCGCTCGTCCCAACGCTGTCCTGTCGGCATGTTCCTTTGCATCCAAGTACCCCACCCCTGCCTCTCACGCCGCCTCTCGCTCCGTCTCTTCTCTCGCTGACCTTCTGCAGTGCGGCCGGCGAGCTAGGGGGGTTGGGTGAGCAGGGGAGGGGAGGAGAATGGAGAGGGAAGGGGCTGGTAAATGAGGAGGAGGAGGAGGAACTACACTCCTTTTTTTCTCAGTGCACACACACCCAGTGGCCTCCACCCCTCCTTGTTACATTATTCATAGCGGAACATCCGCCAAGGAGAGATGGAGCAGGATTTTGGGGAGGGTCACCTACTGCCAGAGCACAGGTTTGACTGACTAACAGATTGTGAGTCTAAGTGTTCTTTTTTTCTGCAATGACTGACTTCACCATAAAGAGGAGAAAGGAGGAAGGGCAGGTGTCCCCTCCTCGTGCACCTAATTAAGCTACAGGGGTCCTCAGTCCCACCTCCTACCTTTAATTACCCACCACCCTTCTCCTCTCATTTCCTTTCTCTCCGTATATACAGCCTGCATGTCCCTTCTCTTTTCCTGACAGCGATTATTCTCGATGACTACCCTCAAACATTTTTGTCCTTTCCACTCTTAGCTTTCTAGGAATGGTGCTGCCGCCTTCAATTTACAATCATACACGTACGTGGGGAAATTCCCACCTCTTACAGCAGGTCATAATTACATCCTCAGGCAGTCTTGCGTGACCGCTGAGCAAAACCGGGGACAGAAAAAAAAAAAACATGGTTCTGGTTTAACAAACAGTATGTGCCAGTAACTGACAAAAGGCATTACATTACAGAAATATTTCCTATTTATGAAAGATTTGTGACACAAATGTGATAAAAATAGTGTATGTACTTTTAATTGATGTAGTATCGACATTTTTGCTACTTCCATTATCGTTATTATACACAGAAAACTATAAAACAACCTATTCAACAACAATGAAATTTAGAAAATAGGGACAAGTGTATTGAAATACTTGCATAACCCAGTGTTCATGCTGGAGACTTATATTTAAGAATGCGGGTTTTCTTCGCATTTCCCCATATGCAGTGCAGATTTCCTGCTCCCGGTCGTCTTTGCGGGGCATCGTCAGACCTGTCATTGATGTGGCAGCTGTGCCACACACACACACACACACACACACACACACACACACACACACACACACACACACACACACACACACACACACGAGATAATAGCCTTAAGTCCTGCACTGCAATTGAATCAGAGCTGGCCTCGCGTCAGCCGCAGCTGCTCTTATTAGAGAGCAGAGAGGGTAAGAGACGCAAAAAGGGGGTGCAGGAGGGCGAGTGTGCGCTCAAATACACAGCTACGAGCGGCTAAACGCACCGATACGAACACACGTGCAGAGAATGAGCAGAAATCAGGCTGACAAAAAAGACTAGATTCACGAGACCGGAAGTAAACTACTAAAAAGGCAGAGTAAAGAAGTGACACGGAGAAAGTAAAATGAGACAGTGGTAGGTTTCACGTTGGTTTTAGCCTAAGTAGCCACAGGGGGTCAGCCTTGTTTACCTCTAAATCTATCAGCCAAATAATCATGTGTAGAATATGGAAATCCGTGATTTACACCAACGGGACATTGGAAACAAGCTATTCATTGAAAACGTAAGAAAGTAGATTACTTGCATTTGTTTTTCTGGATAGACAACAGGAAAACAAGGGGTTGGCCGCCCTTGCGAGACGAGGCCGGGGGAACCGAACCCAACCCAATCACCGCAAGGTGATAATTGTCGGTACCTGACAGACATTTTGCAAAGTTCCGCCTTTCAGGCCCTCACGAATGCGTATCCAATCAGAGGACGCGTACGTGTCACGTGCCGTCTAGATAGCCTTGGTGTCACACATTCGAAATCTGATTGGCTGTCGACTGTGTCCGTTTTTCATTTCATGAAACATGAGTGACTATAATAGAGATAAAAACCTCTATAATATTCAACACTGGAAGTAGCGCAACCAAGTGGATACTATGGAGAATAATTTTATTTATATGTTCAAAAAACAGTACTTTATTAGCTTTTTTGCATTTGACCTAGATTTTTTATTCATTCCTTTTTGTGTTTATCCCTCCTCAGTTATGGCTGCGACCAGATGACATCACTGGCCCCAACCACGCTCACTATACTAACAAGCACTCGCAATCCACATTTGTTTGGACAACCTCTTAAAATATTCATAGTGAAGGTGATTAATATTTGATCCTGTTAGGGTTGGGCTGTGCTAAAGAGGCCGGTAGGTGTCAGCTGAAGGTGTGACTTGACTTTGCATGACTTATTGATTGCCACCAAAGGTCACCTCAGGTTTTCCCCACCAATGACAGAGGAGCTGTATTGACAGTCTCATTATAGTATATTCAAGAAGGGGAGATAGGACTATTTATTTATTTCATTGTCAGATAAGACGGTAATTCTTCTCATTCCTTTACAGCTATTAATGCTCTTTTACAAAAGAAAACAACACATTTGACAACTCTATAAACAATATATGAATTAAAAAAGAAATACTTGCATCAGCAGTTGCCAGTTTTTGTATAAGGTCAAGTGAGGTTTGTGTGTTTCCCGCATGATGTTACCCCACCACTGACAATTAGGGCCAGGACTTCAGCCATTTATGGTTATGAGCAGAGGTCAGATTGTGGCTTGTGCAGTAACGTAGACTAACTCTTTCTCACAGTACTTAGACCATTTGACAGTGATTATGAGAAGATTACGTGACCTATATCCACCCTCAGAAATACTTAATAACATTGTGATGATGTCATATACAGGGTAGCTACTGTTAGCTTCTTACTTATCGTTTTGAATATCTGGCTGCATTTATGTAAAACGTGTTCTAAAATTTGATTAGTTATTATTTTGGTTTTTACAAGCTGCAACAAAGTGTCTGATTAATTTTGACTTGCTGAGGGAGCGTTTTCACCAAATAATTAATTATTCTAGGTGATTTATGTTTCTAATGTCATTGTGATTGTGAAGCTACTTAGCTAAATGAGGTGCTATTGTTAAATGACACTAATAATAGAATCCTTTTCTTTAACAAATAGCCGAAGCTCTTTTACTTTTTGTTCTTACAACGCGAGTCTGACTGGCTGCTGTCTCAGCCAGTAAAGGAGCCTGAGCCATTCAATCTAGATTAAATAGATTCTATTTGCAGCCACATTGTTTCGCCCCGCACCAGTCCTGGCCCTGCACTCGTGTCTGCCTGCGCGTGTTTGGCTGATTGACATGTAGAGAGAGAGAGAGTTGGGGGATGGAAAGTCTGATGGAATGGCTGGAGACAAATCGAGAAGAAACAAACGGGCACAGCATCTGTGTGTGGGAATTGATTTTCAATATCACTAACAGTGTCCGTGTGTCCGGAAGCATTGGGTAAAGAGCATTAGACTGAGCAGCTGTGACGCACCTTAGCAGCTAAATATACATCAACATTAAGAAAGAAAAAACATAAACACAAACAAAATATTAGTTACTTGATTTCGTTTTATTATTGTTAACCATAGTGTTTGTTTAACATCCGTATATACATAAGTAAAATGTAGCCTGTCCTATTTATGACTATAGCATCTTAAAATCTTTTCATCTTCATTGTCTTAATCTCAATTAATATATTCAACATAACAATAGACTTTACTGCTGCCTACTTACAGTGTTCTGCTCTCATTTTTTACACTTTCATTCCTCAGTGTCAGGACGCTCGAGTCAATACCAGGAGGCTTGGCCCCCCTAATGAGTCTTCTGCTGCCTACTCAGCACTTTTCCGCTCATGTGGGAAAACCTGCATGACTCTGGGGGGGATTTTCTGCGCTCGCACATTGCATTGATTGTTTCTGTGGACACAATGGAGTAAAACAGTCATCTTAATCTGGGAGTAAGACTGAGGAGTATAAATCCAGAACATAAAGATACAGCAGCTGTGGACGCAGGGTCTCCGGTGCCTGTCGTGGTGGTAATCCGCGAACCCGGTGGTGGACGCCGGAGGTAAGGGACGCCATCAAGCTGAAGAAGGAGTCCTACCAGGTATGGTTGACCTGTAGGACTCCTGAGGCAGCTGATGGGTACCGGCAGGCCAAGCGTGCTGCAGCCCGTGCCGTTGCGGAGGCAAAAACTCGGGCTTGGGAGGAGTTCGGGGAGGCCATGGAGGAGGACTATCGCTCGGCCTCAAAGAGATTCTGGCAAACCGTCCGGCGCCTCAGGAGGGGGAAGCAGTTCTTTACCAACTCTGTTTTCAGTGGAGGTGGGGAGCTGTTGACCTCAACTGGGGATGTTATCGGACGGTGGAAGGAGTACTTTGAGGATCTCCTCAACCCCTCCGACATGCCTTCTGCTGAGGAAGCAGAGGCAGGGGACTCAGAGGCGGACTCGCCCATCACCCAGGCTGAGGTCACCGAGGTAGTTAGTAAGCTCCTCGGTGGCAGAGCAGCGGGGGTGGATGAGATCCGTCCTGAGTACCTCAAGTCTCTGGATGTTGTGGGGCTGTCTTGGGTGACACGCCTCTGCAACATCGCGTGGAGGAGGGGGACAGTTCCTCTGGACTGGACAACCGGGGTGGTTGTCCCTCTTTACAAAAAGGGGGACAGGAGAGTGTGTTCCAACTATAGGGGGATCACACTTCTCAGCCTCCCTGGGAAAGTCTATGCCAGGGTACTGGAGAGGAGAATTCGGCCGATAGTCGAACCTCGGATACAGGAGGAACAATGTGGTTTTCGGCTCTGGTCGTGGAACGCTGGACCAGCTTTATACCCTCAGCAGGGTGCTTGAGGGTTTGTGGGAGTTTGCCCAACCAGTCTACATGTGCTTTGTGGATCTGGAGAAGGCATTCGACCGCGTCCCTCGTGACATCCTGTGGGGGGTGCTCCGGGAGTATGGAGTCCGGGCCCTTTGCTAAGGGCTGTTCGGTCTCTGTACAACCGGAGCAGGAGCTTGGTTCGCATTGCCAGCAATAAGTCAGACCTGTTCCCGGTGCATGTTGGACTTCGGCAGGGCTGCCCTTTGTCACCGGTTCTGTTCATTATTTTTATGGACAGAATTTCTAGGCGCAGCCAGGGGCCGGAGGGGGTCTGGTTTGGGGACCACAGGATTGCATCTCTGCTTTTTGCAGATGATGTTTGTCCTGTTGGCTTCATCAGGCCAGGACCTCCAGCGTGCGCTGGTGCGGTTTGCAGCTGAGTGTGAAGCGGCTGGGATGAGAATCAGTTCCTCCAAATCTGAGGCCATGGTTCTCGACCGGAAAAAGGTGGTTTGCTCTCTCCAGGTTGGAGAAGAGTTCTCCTGCCTCAAGTGGAGGAGTTTAAGTATCTTGGGGTCTTGTTCACGAGTGAGGGAAGGAGGGAGCGTGAGTTTGACAGACGGATCGGTGCGGCGGCTGCAGTAATGCGGTCGGTGTATCGGTCCGTCGTGGTGAAGAGGGAGCTGAGCCGAAAGGCAAAGCTCTCAATTTACCGGTCAATCTACGTTCCTACCCTCACCTATGGTCATGAGCTTTGGGTCATGACCGAAAGGGCAAGGTCACGGATACAAGCGGCTGAAATGAGCTTCCTCCGCAGGGTGGCTGGGCGCTCCCTTAGAGATAGGGTGAGGAGCTCTGTCACCCGGGAGGAGCTCGGAGTAGAGTCGCTGCTCCTCCACATCGAGAGGAGCCAGCTGAGGTGGCTCGGGCATCTAGTTCGGATGCCTCCTGGACGCCTCCCTGGGGAGGTGTTCCGGGCATGTCCCACCGGTAGGAGGCCCCGAGGAAGACCTAGGACTCGCTGGAGAGACTACGTCTCTCGGCTGGCCTGGGAACGTCTTGGGGTCCCACCGGAAGAGCTGGAGGAAGTGTCCGGGGAGAGGGAAGTCTGGAACTCTCTGCTTAGACTGCTGCCCCCGCGACCCGGCCCCGGATAAGCGGATGAAAATGGATGGATGGATGGATAAAGATACAGCTGTCGTTCTCTGGTACCAACATGCAGTGATTTATGAGGGGTGGGAGCAGTTTTTGTCATGACTGTCACGGTGCTGCACCCAGACACTCAATGGTCTGATCATAACACAGTTTATTTACAAGTTAGTTTGTTCATTTAGCAGCAAAAACGTAACTGTTCGTTCAGTTGGCAATAGCTTTATGTGCATGTGAGATAATAATACCAAAATGTTATAGATGTTGGAACTGCTTTTGAAAAATCATCTTATTGATTTTGATGTGAAATTTTACTGTGACTATCTGGGGAAAACAAGCCGGTCTGATGCAGTAATGTAGGTTCAGGCTGTTTACATGTTAATCTCTTTGCTTTCAGGCATCTTCCATCTTCTTTCTCTCCATTTGACACTTGCTCAGACAGCCCTCACACAGGAAGCTCTCCTTGACCAGGTACAGCCTCTCGGCCGCCCCGGCCGCCCCGCCGCTGGGCGCCTGCTCCGTGGGGATGGGGTTCCGCTCCAGGTTCACCCTCTCCAGCTTGCTGAGCCTAGCGAGGCAGGGCGGGACCCGGGTGAGCCGGTTGTCAGAGAGGCCCAGGTGGCGGAGGTCCTTCAACGCAGCGATGAAGGTGGGGAGCGCTTCCAGCTGATTGAGGCCCAGGTTGAGCGTTTGGAGTTTCTGCAGCGAGCCGAGCTCACGGGGAAGGTTCTTCAGGCGGTTGTTGCAGAGGTTCAACACTAGGAGGCTCTGCAGGCGGCCAATGGCTGCAGGAAGCTCCTCCAGCTAAATTAAAAACAAGCACGTCTCCAAATTTGATTTGCCACAGTTGACGCCACTGTTAATGTTTTTGAAGGAATCTCCTGCTTAACCTTCTGCCATACTCACATAGTTACTGTGCAGATCCAATAGAGTTATTTTGGTGAAGTGATCGATGAACTCTGGAATCTTTCTGATCAGGTTCCTGCTCAGATCCAGCTGATCCACGTCGTGCAGCGCCTGGATGCACTTCGGCACTGCGCCGATCCCCTTGAAACTGAGATCCAGCCGCCGTTTACCGTTCAGGATCAGCTCCACGCAGTTCTGAGCCGTTTTCAAGGTGATGGTTTTCCCTTTGGCCTGTTTGGTCTTCTTTCCTTTGGCCATGCTGCTGCTGGAAGACAGCGAGTGTGCAATGCAGAGGCACCAAGGACTGGTCCTATTTAATTGTTTTCAAGGCATTTTAATTTGATATCATCACCATGGGAACTGTGAATCATCATACTATAGGCGTAGAGGCTGTCTGTGTTCAGGACTAAAATAAACGTACTTCTTTAACTCATTAAAAAGGTTGTGATTTAAAACACTGCAGCTATAGTTCTGACTGGAAATAGCAAGTGAGATTGTTTGCCCCCTACTCTCCATTATTGTAGCTTCTCTTCACTGACTCCTTGTAAAACCTACTTATAAAGCACTCCATAATATGGCTGCAATAGGCTGTATGTTAAAGTCACGTATAAAAGAGCTTTTAGTGGAAAAACACTACATTTGACAGCGAAGGTCAAACGTCCAATTAAAGATACTGGTGGCCACACAGAGAAGCACTTTCAGAGCACAAAGCATGACATTTCAGCCCAATTAGACGAGGATTCAGGTCTTTATCTGCCCTACTGTAAAATGAATCATTTTCCATCCACCAGGATGAAAACGCAAAGTACAGATTTATAGAACAGCAGGTCTTAGTGACTTAGTTACAGATTATAACACCAGCACACAGTGAACACATCGTAACTTTAACCTAAAACATCATGTTAACTGTTGAATGAGTTTTATCTTTGTATAATATATTATATGCACATCATTAACACCCATTCGTTTGTGAGAAAGCACATGGACTTGCTCCTTTTATGTAAATTCCATGTTAAAAAAACTATAATAAAGTGTTTATGTACATTGATGTTCAAATGTAATTTTTACAATAAACAAACTTTCTCACCATTAATTGTGCTTCTTCAATCCAGTGGACTTAAAGGCAGGAACTAGACAAAAAGGACCAGGACTCCACAGATAACAGAGAATGAAACACTATTCCTTCATATTATAAGAAGCAGAGACTGTGGTTGTCCAGGCAGAAGCGGACACGCTTGCTTGTTGAGGAGACTGTCCTGGAATGACTTTGTCGGCCAGGCTTTTGTTTTCATCTGTTCCCAGGCAACTGCTGTTTGCTCTGCTTTCTGGCAGTGACAAGTGACACCAGGAAGCAGAAGTCATGAAATGACACTAACTGGAGTCAAAACAGGGTCTGGTTTCACCACCTGGTGTGGCACCTACTGTACAGGCTCGCAACCACACACACACACACACACACACACACACACACACACACACACACACACACACACACACACACACACACACACACACACACACACACACACACACACACACAGGTTGAACGTGTCAACTTTATACTCCTGTCTGCCAGTAGGTGGTGCTATCTTTGCATATATCACAGGATCCACACTGAACTCTGACACTCAGAGATATTGTTTCCCAAATTCCCAGAAGGATTATCAGGTGGTATATGACTTTAAACAAATATAATAAATAGCAAGAGAGAACGAACTAAACAAAATGTATCAGGACCAGTGGTACCTAAAAACCCTCCTCTGGTCTAAAGGATGAGGTGATGATTTAGATTCCACTGCCTGAGGTGCAGACAGCCTCTTTATTACTACCTTCGTCCTGCATGCCTTATTTTATTTTATTGTATGTAATAATTTAGGCTGCAAATATATTATAAGAAACCTCAGCAGTGGATGAGGAAGATGAAGAGGAATAGTAGATCCTCATCCTACAGTGCTTTCAGAGCATTTACATTCACTTATTGTATATATAAGGCACTGTTTATATTTAACTGGAAGGCAATATCCTCCGCATGAATGTGCTGCAAAAAAGCGAATTACTAATTTAGTTACTAAAATGTGAAGGTAGGAACAGTCACTGTGCGACGAGGCAAACGAGCGCCGCGCTGTGAGATTGGTGGGTGTTGACGAGGTTTCGTCCGCTGTCAAACGCATTAAGAGCGACTGTGCTGACTCAGCAAAACCGTGAGCGCTCCCAGCTTTTCTCTGAGCTCCTCGTCTTGTTTGCAGAAACCTGTTACTGCTCTCGTAGGAAAACATTTGTCTCCGACACCGTGTCGGCTGCAGGCGCCTGAGTTTAGCGTGTAGTTCTTGGCTTCCAGCACATTTCTGCACACTTTCATATTTGAATCCAATTGTTTAGGCATAATTCAAAACAAGAGGAAAGTAGCTTTTTGGGCAAAGATGAGTAAAAGCTTGTTGAGCATGTTTAGGAAAGCTGGCACCACACGGGCTGAGGCCTCCGTGTGTTTATTTAAGCTCTAAATGGATGTGGCTTTTCTTTCCTCCGTGGGACCGTTGTGCTGGTTTACTTCAGGCCTGGAAGGAGCTCCTTTCCTTTCCTTTCCTTTCCTTTCCTTTCCTTTCCTTTCCTTTCCTTTCCTTTCCTTTCCTTTCCTTTCCTTTCCTTTCCTTTCCTTTCCTTTCCTTTCCTTTCCTTTCCTTTCCTTTCCTTTCCTTTCCTTTCCTTTCCTTTCCTAGATGATAATTACCTCACAGGTAACATCAAAGCACAGCTTCGTTACTCTGCACCCTCAGTGTGATGTCATTCTCACTAGAAGCCCAGACTGGTGACAGGCCTCCAGCTGCTGAGCCTGAGACAGGCTGTTCCCCATTAGTTCTGCTTGGCATGCCGTTTTCATATAATAACAGAGTGAATCACAGCGTGGAGAGAAGACAGTCGCCGTTGCTAGACTAATAAATCTGGTAGTGACAGGCCTCCTCAGTTACCGTTTGCCCGTCAAACGCGTCCAAGCGGGAGACGAAGATGGAAAAACTCTTCTTTACTACTGTCCTGTCAATATTGAAACACTCAATACAGGGCGAAGCTTTCATCTTCATCTAGCCTGGTTAATCCCATGTGTTTTCTCCTCCTTTAAGTATAATCTCAGAGAACAGGCCTCCAGCTCTGGACACTGCATCAGCTGAACTCCCGCGTCCTCTGATTTCCACTTGCAAAACTCTGTCATTATATTGTTTTTGTGCACAGAGGCAGCCCAGCTATGCATTACTGTAACCACACAGGATATTTTGGTGACCGACATTACTATGCATTGTTTCTATGGACGGATATGACGGCATGAGACATACTGTAACAAGCACAGGTTTTGGATTTCGTTCGACTGTTGAGTTGAGCTCTTGCGAAATGTGCTGTTTTCTGCCCTGGGTCCGTCTGATGTTGTTTCTGTCTGTTCCTTTTTCAACAATCCGGTCTACTTCAACAAATTACATTTTTTAATCACTGCTTTATCCGTGTGTGTTTGTGGCAGACACGTTTTCCTCAGGGAGCCATGTCTCATGCCAACAGTGAGCTTCCCCCTGTCTTTTCCTTCAGACTGTAAATTGGTGGTTGCAAGTGAACTAAATGTAACATTTAGATCTCCCCTTCTCTCATTACGGTGCCTCCACCACCACAAGAGTAGCTGACACCCACCCACATCCAGGCAGCTGAACACCACCCCCCCTCAGGTCTACGCTTTATGCCAGCATGGCGTAAAAAGTAGGTGTCAAAGGCCAGAGCTATATGTTTTGCAGGATTCCTTCCTGTACAGTTGCAAATATATGGTCTAACTGACTGATAATGATGGATGATGTATAGCCATGATTCAAAACAGCCTGTTCCACTTGTACAAGATGTCACATTGTTGTCATTTATTTCATTCTCGCTGCTCACACTCATTCACTCATTGTTACACACGGCACAGTACAAAACCAAGCGGGCCGAACTTTGGAGCGTTTCTTCATGTAGAGGTCAGGGAAGGGAAAAGCACCAGGGAGAGAGCCGAGAGGCACAGTTCACACATATGGTTCTAGTTAGCCCATGTTGTGGTACGGTAGAAACTTTACAGTTCACAGCTTAAGTGTATTTAAAGACATTTCTACCCACCGCTGAAAGGCGAGAACAACAAATGAATGTACAGAGAAGGACACGATTGGAGAACAGAGGGCAACAGTGGTCACATTGTGATATACTGTATGTATAGTGAGCTGAACACACACCAGTTCATCCATAAACAAAAGGCTGATGCAGGAACTGGTAAAACATTTGTACTGGGAGTTAGAAATTGGTGTCTGGCACTGTTCTGAATCAAGTAACTGCAGGAGGAACGCCACATATGATATTGAGAATCGTGGGGGATGGTGGGATGTTATGATGGCCTTTTGTCTGGGTTTCAAGTTGAGTTAAAAAAAAAAAAATCCTAAACCTCCCCTTTGCTTTTCCATGCATGAATCCAGACGATCATTAGGTGGAAAACGAGACCTAAGCACTTTCACATGCAGATTTATGGAAGCAAAGCAACCGTAGCGTAGGTGTGTGTTTAGGCAAATGAGGCCTCTTATCTAATCTCAAACCAAACAACCCCATGATTAGACCTAATAGTTGCTTTAATATCAGCTCTGTGGAGTTGTGGTCGTTAGAGCACGGATGTTGTGAGGCGGATAAGGCTCGGAGGACACTTCAAGTAGTTCACACTTAAACGCGTCGATTCACATTCAGAACAATGTCGCTGCTATTCATTTTGTTAAATCGTCAGTCATCATAAATCACTAATAATAATAATAATTTGACATTTTGGGAAGATATAAACTGATGTCTCTGCTCTCTGTAGGATGTGTCAAGGATGGAGCTGGAGCCAAAGACACCTGTTTAGCCTAAAATACAGTAGCCTGAGTATAAAACTACTACTGTAACCTCGCATGAAGGTTTCTTTACATCATAGTTCACCGTAGAGAAAGCGCCTAGAAACTGGTCTCACAGGAAGCTGAAAGGTTTAACAGAACAGCTTCTTTTCCTCCTCGACTCAGTTCACCTCAGTAACATTAATGCTCATTAATCAACTGTGGAATGAAGACTTTAACCTGCTCATATCTGGTTACAAATAACACACAAAGCTCATCTGCAGGTTCAAGTTATCACTCCAATTATAAAAACTGATTAAAAAAAATTGATTATTAAAACGTTTCCCTTTCGTGTCTTGTTCTAATAAAAAGAAGTTATATGAATAAACATTTAAATTCATACATTATGTACAGCTCTGTCTGTAGCTCTGTCATCATTTGGGAGCATTTCCACCAACATGTTCCCCTCACGGATGATTTGAATATATAACAATACAAACTATAAATAGACAAGACTTTTTACATAAGGCGTGTGGGTTTGTCTCATAGCTGCTCCTCCCCAAACAGTATCTGAGCGTACACGGTGCCCCCACGCGACGCCTTGGGCTCCGGGATGGGCCTCACCAGGTCCAGCTCCGCGTACGTCAGGTTCTCCTCCACGATCTTCGGCTGGAGATGCAGAGACGGAGGAGGTGCAGAGGAAAGGGAGGGAGGCGGTGTCAGCCAATATACAGCGCAAGGACTTTTATGTAGAGCTCCATTAAAAACTAATGAGAGGGCGGAAGACTGGAGTTCAACACTGTTTGCTCAAATGAAACCGGAGTTGGGATGAAGCTGCTCCTGTTGCTGAGGACATTCCAGCCCAATATTTGATGCAGAACAGATTTGGGCCGCTGAATTATTTTACAGTATTAGCATCCGTGCTGCCATTAAAGTTTAAGAAGCATAATAACAATGCAAGTAGATGTCTGGCTACATCCAAGCTAAAAGATCTTAAAGATGCATAGAACTCACCAGCACTAATTTCCTTGGTTGTGGTTTTAAAAGTTTGGGTTTCCGTGTTTTGTCTCCAATTGGAGCTGCAGAGACAAAATGGTTTCATACATTTATATATATGCATATTATTTGTCTACAATAAAACCCCAACCCCACCATTATAACCTCAAAGTCGATAACCATACTTTCGTTCCCATCTCCTCATAAGATCGCTACGTTTTTACGTTTTTTGTTGTGACATAGCCTTTTGAAAAACATCTAAAATATTCAGACTTGGGTGTTTCCTGGAGGGAGCGCTGCCCCTCATTTTTCCCACTACAGTGAATGCACCGCGGCCTTCACCTTTGGCAGGTATCTCTGGAGGTAAGTCCTCTCGATGGTCTCTGCTCCTTCTCTTCCTGTACCTCCTCTCCTTTTTGGGCAGAGCTGGTGACATGCTGGCCACACTGGTCACCGTTTCCCCTGAGCTGGAAAAGGTTTGATTTGCAAAAGATTCATCAACATTAGTGCAGTTAGAGTTAGAATTAAAAGCAAAGTAAAACAGTGTTAAGTTCATACCTATTTTGGGGGCTTTTGACCAAATTGTAGTTATCTGCAGGGATATGAAGCATTTAGAAACAATAAGCACTTGTAGAATGTGGTCATTGTATTCTGAGGAGGCCAGTGGAGGGTCGTGTTAATGTGGCTGCTGACCTTTTAACCTCTGCTTCCTCTGTATGTACTGGCAGGTTACCATCAGTGTGAACATGCACGTGCACAGCAAGCCCACGGAGCAGATCAGCACGGCACACAGGTACACATCTGGAAGGCACAGACACACGCTCAGAGGTCAGAGGTCAGAGGTCAGATGTACGGCTATTTAAAGCTCCTGGATAGGCTTTGGGTTGACTCATTCTCTTCCTGCTGTCTGCATACTGAAATGCCAGCTAACCACACACACACACACACACACACACACACACACACACACACACACACACACACACACACACACACACACACACACACACACACACACACTATAAGTATGACTTACCTTCAAATAAGCTCCACAGGCTTTCTTTGGACCCGCTGGCTGGTTGAATGTGCACTATTAACGGAAATAAAGACAGAAAGGAAACACGTGACGTCCACACAATCATCACTGTGACCTCCCTGCTGCTTGATTACATGGTGGCTAGAGTTTAAATAAAGCTCACTGTAGGAGGACAACAATCCGAGGTGGGCACGCTCCTTGCCTGAGTCTGTCTTTGATTCTATGTCCAGAGGCTTTAACCTCACATCCACAGACATCCCAGTCAACAAGGTCTGGTTTCAGGGAGCATCCTTAGAAAAGCTAATGTTTGTATTTTGCAAAAAACTGAGATAAGATAATAAAGCCTGAAGCTAAAATATGATATGAAGAAACAATTCATTCATTTATTTATCCACTATTTTACACAGCATGTTTGAGGTAGTTATGGATTATGATAAATATAAACAAGGCACTAAAATATTAAATTCAAGAAGACCTATAAATGGGAATTTCAGGTTTTCAGCTCAAAATAGCTGAGAGAAAAAATGTTTCCCATATTTAACCCCAGACGTGTGTTCATTCCTCCACCCAACCTGACCACAGCAGTCTTAACACTGCTGGTAGGAAGCTCGCGAAGTGACGCCCACCACGACGGACAGGCTCGACGCCGACACGGGCCCGGAAACGCTTCCACAGGCACGGATGCACGCGAACGGAGCAAGAAGACCTGGAAACGCGCCGGAGGAAGTCCTAGCAGAGACAAATAGTCTCGTCCCAGATCAAAAGCTGACACTTTCACGTAGCCTGTGTTTCTGAACAGCGTATAAAAGGCAACGTTTCTTTGCAAAGACGGACGATTTGACAGTAAACCACTCTGTCAGTGCAGCAGCTGCACTTGTTGGACCCATCGGAACCCCTGTTTCGATCTTGTGATGGGATCTACACGGCTCTGCTTTATCTTTGCCTACAAAAGGCTTTTTACTGCCGCTCTCGAACGTCTGAGGGCGGTGGAAACAGGCCGCATGTTGTTCCTGAGCCACACAGTTGCAGACTGTGTTTTCCACTTGTGGCTTCCTTTTTTTTGTGTGTGTCTCTGCTGTAAACATCTACGGTCCGAATGGACTGCAGCTCATAATGATGCTCTGTGTCCTCGGCCTGTTTAAAATGACTGCATTATAAATGAAAGGAGATGAATGCAAGTACACAGATGTGACAAAGCTTCACATACAGTATAATTTACCCTTTAACTCTCTTTTGTATCCAGCATCTTTCTGCAGTTAGTCACTGTGGCCCTAGTATGAATAAAAACAATGCTTGATTTGATGATTTCCTAATTCTATGCCCCTTTTCTGTGCTTTGGACATTTTTAAAAGATCTGTATTCAAATTTTTTTTTTGGAAACAAATATCTGTGTTGAGTTTGTTTACTACTATCAAACCTGTCCCAACCTCACAGACGCTGTACTTTTATAGCAGTAGCGACTCGTAATGGGACCTTCGTGTGTCAGACAGACTGTGGAAACACCTGGTCACCTAATGTTACCCAGCCACAAGAAATTCCATCAGATTGACGTCACACATAAAAAGTCCTCTGCTGTTTTTAACCCAAAGTGGGGGGACAAGGGGCAATGGTCCCGAAGGGCTTTTAAGCCCCCAGATGTGCTGCTGATGCTTATCACGGCCGTCAACCGCTGCTTTGGACATTAGGGAGAAAAAAACACTGCCTGCTGCTCAGAGGAAACATTGCTGCTTTCCTGTACGAGCTGTAGATTGCAATTACCCGGCTTAGTTCCTGGACAGTGTATCTGTAAATCATGTTTAAATCGGGGCTTCAGCTGGAACACGACTAGAATTGATTCACTCGTTTGTAAAGTCGAACAGTTACAAACAGTCATTCTCAGGAGCATGAAGTCTGACACAAGCTTGTTGTTGTCGGCTCGAGCTCGCAGACAAAAAGGCTGCTCTGCAAAGTGGGGCAAAAGGGAGCAGAGTAGTGGTCCATTAAAGCTTCTTTTGTCCCAGGTTAAATGAATCAAAGTCCATTAAATTCCTACAACTGGAGAAGTAATTTTTAGTAACTAATTTACCTGTAAAGTTATATTTTCTACAGTAATTGAAGTGTTTATCCAAAAATGTCACAGTAAGCTTTTTTCTATTATTATCAGTGAAACCTCAGTGGACCGGCTCGTACCAGGATGAAAATAGCTCTCCACATCCTTGACCAAGAGCCCGACTGCCCACGCGACAAAAACATCACACCTTCCTCAGCACAGCGGCCTCTTGTTCCACTTCTGCTCCCTCTTTGTTTCTTCTCTACGTCTGCTAGAGGAAACCCCAATGTGGGTCCCATCCGCGTGTGTATGTGTGTGTGTGTGTGTGTGTGTGTGTGTGTGTGTGTGTGAGTCAGCGGTGGAGACCCCCAAAGTCACGGCCAGGAGGATCGCATCGCTGGAAAATGTGGTGAGCCAACTTTTTGCTCCATGTGGAAAAGAATCGCTCACGTTTCTAGATGGACTTTGTTGAGCTGGATGTGAACTCTCCTCATCTACTGTGTGTATTCAGATGAAAGCATGTCGAGTGATTCTGCGCGGCGCTCGCCACCAGCGGACGTGTCATCCATCCCATCGTGCGATCTCTCTGAAGTGCCGGCGGTGCCGCTGAAATCTCGCGCTCCCTCTGCTCTTTTTCCAACATCTACTCAGTCAAGACCACAATTTAAAGCAGCGGAGGATCCGTTTCTCCCCCAGACGTGAATTCAACCAATGACAGTTCCCCTCCAAAATCAGAACCAGGCCTGAGCTCAGCGAACCCACTTCAATGACTCCTCAGCCAGATGAATTAAATCATCCTATTGTGGTTGGAGAAATTGCTACTAGCTATATTTCTGAGCAGATTCAGCACATTCATTTCACTCATAAACATCCCCAAACAATAATATAGTTGGAGGCTTAGATGGATGTAGTCTCACCTCTGAGTTCAGTGGATGCGCTGCAGTTGGACGAGGCCTTCCATCGGTCCTGGTGCTTTTTAAACTCCTGCACCCGGCACGTGTAGAGGCCCCGGTCGCCCTCCGACACGTTGAGGATGAGCAGGTCGAAGATCTTCCCCTGCTTCACCACCGTCAGCTTCATCTTGGGCCACGGGAAGCTCTTGGTGTAGTTGCCGTAGAAACGGGCCTTCCTCATGTTGACGCGGGCGATGAGGAGCTCGTCCTCCGGCCGGCCGGCACCCGCAGGTGTGAAGGTCCACTTCACCACGGGCAGGGCGGCGTTCCGGCGCCGCTGGGACACCACGCAGGAGAGGGTGATGTTTTGACCCTCCTGGGCCACCGTGAAGGGGGAGGGGCTGACGGTGACGTTGATGGCTAAACACCAACCTGCAGAATAATGGTTACGCTGGTTATTGCAGAAAGCATCACATATAGTCTGCCTCTAAACCTACAAACATGTCAGTGCATTGGCTAAACGTAGTGGGATGCTGGGTAATGTAGTGTTTATGGATTCAATCAAACTTTATGGCTGAATATGCTTAATAATATGTCACACACGTAATTGAGGACAGCTGATGATCCACATGCAAGTTTTTTCCTTTCACACAAGTTAGATGTTTATTCTGACTTGTGTTTGGGTTTGTTTTTAGTTTTTAAACCCCACCTCCTTTCAATGTCTGCACATATTTCAGCAGAAACAACTTTTAATACACACACTTGTGCTTTTCTCCAACTACTTCAGCCCAACATCCTCACTGAATCTGGTAAACACTTCGGCTTCACCATTTCCACATTGGTATGAAACAAAATAAACCTTTCCTACCTCCGAACAGTGTGTGAGTCAGGAGAGCAAAGGCCACGGAGGAGAGCTTCATTTTCCACAGCTGCAGCCTCCATAAACTCCCAGTCAAATGCCGCTGAAAGAGAAAAGAAGCCCCAGGTTTCCTCCTCCTCCTCCTTTTCCTCTCCTCCTCCTCTTTTTTTCAAAGCAGTGGCTTGTAATATGAAACATTTGACGCTCTGCTTCTGCTCAGAGCCTCCTCCCCGCTCCTGTCACACACATTTGGCAGACCCACACACGCAATACGCGCTCGCACACGTACACACTTGAGCTGCTTGGGAGTTAGAGGGAATCGCAACATCCTTTGGCGGAAGGAGGAGAGGGAGGAGCCGGCGGGTTTATCTGATGCACGCTGGGCGAATCACGCTTCCAGCTGTGGAGGACAGGCCTCCGTCAGGGCTTTTATTTTGAAGCACACACACATGCTAACAGGGGGGGGAGGGAGGGAGCTGGTGTGTGTGGTCATCATCATCAAGGCCAAAAAAAATGTAAGAATTTTTCTCTTTTTTATTATCTCTCTTCATACTTTATATATAATAAGTTCTCATGGTTTTGGGGGCAGTTTCTCCACTTGTGCAGGAGAAATGCCACAATGTAATATTAGTATCTATATCATTTTTTTATGTGCATTCATCAATAGTTGTGGTCTAACATTTGCTCTCCTCTTACCTGAGTAGACGTTGAAATCTCTCCTCTTGCTCTGGACTTAAAGCCCATTTTCCAGCACAAAGCCACAGTCTGCGCAGAAACGCGGTCAAGGTTGCATCCCTCCCTCACACATACACATGCTGCCTTCCATGTTTCCCTATTTGTTTTCTGTTAAAAATGCAGTGCAATGAGAATCACACAACAGTGACCACGGACTGTGGTCTGTGGTCGAGCTAAGGCCAAACATTCTTCATACAGAACTAGAGCTAGTTTGCTCTAGTTTCACTAAACACTGACAACATGTGCTAACTATTAGTCCGTGCTTACACGCAGTTGCTGAGTTTATTGTTGTTATTGTTACGGTACTGTGGGTTGTGTATGATTTTCAGGATTAGGCCTTTTGTTTTTCTAATGATGGATCTCTGGATGACTTTGTTTTTACAATTAAGATGTCACCGAACATTCACCTTCTTGTGCTACTGTACATTATCATAACGCACAGTGTTATGATAACACCTAAATCAGACTTGTTTAGGTGTCAGACTTGATTTGTTTCACCAAGAAATTAAAAAAGAGATACTGGAAATTAAAACATTTTCACATTCTCTGAGAGACCCAAAAATGTGTTATGTGAATCAGATCTGGGTCACTTTTATTTGTCATTTTATATCTAGGTCCCATATAAAATTAAATTAAGGATATTTTTGAATTTGCATATTCATGCCACTAAATGTTTTTTATTACTAGTACTAGTACAAATCATAAGTGATTTGTTCAAAAGCTTCTGTGATTCTCAGAAACTAGACCAGTTTAAATGTTGTATTTTAAGGTAAATGTCGCCACCTTGTGGAAAAGACATGAAGTGCTAATAGGAAGGGATGAAAAATCCAACATCTGCAAATTGCTTTATTAAAACTAGGGTCAATTAAACGCTCTACAGACAAATAAAAAACTACATAATAAAATGTTAAGACCCTTTATTTTAAAACCGTAAAGACACGTGCTATTAAGCGACAGCCAGAGAAGGTAAAACAGTCTGGTTGGATATCTTAGAAGACAACAGATCGCTTTCTTCCTGTAAATCACTCTGCGTGACCTTTAACCCCGCACGTCATTGGACACCGTTGGCACTGGATTCTCTGATTGGCTCAGATGGCTCAAAGTGAACAAGTGGGGCTGCGGGTGGAAGCAGATACAATTTATGGGAGCATGTGTGTTCTGGGACAAACATATTGGTTCCAGTAAGAAACAAAACAGATGTTTCATAATCATAAGACATAACTTTATACTTTCTCTGTGTTCAATTTTTTATGCCGGCATAATAATAAGTATTAAAGATTATGTTTAAGAGTATTTTCATACCTCTGAGGGTCTCTTCATGCTTTCCTCTGGAAGGAAACAGGTCACATGTTTATATTACATTTAAAGCATAGTTAGCATGAATAATTTTCTCCTAGCTTGCAACAAATAGAAATGAACATTTTCTAAACCCCACCTGTGTAGTTGTCGTACACGTGTTGCCTGATGATGCAGATTTTGACTATAATGAACAAAGCAGCTAAAAGCAGGCCGAGGCCTACGCCGATCAGAACGTACTTGATCTCTGAAAAACAAATAACAAGCAGCGTTGGGACCGACAATAACAAACAGTGATGCAGTCTATCACATAAGAACACACACAAACACCACCCACGCGTGTGTTTGTGTGTGAAGGGGCAGGTGGGAGGCATCAGACGACTGACTAACGTTTGATTTCACAACTTGTTTACTCTGTGGAAAAAAATGTCTCAGTCATGGTCTCATGGTTCATTCCTCGTATTGGGTTTCATCACAACATGAATTGGAGCATCTAGGAATCACCAAGGGCTGGGTGGGTGGTGGTGGTGGGGTGCTGCTGCCTAGAGGCCTAAATCCACGATGACTGAGACATCATTTGAGTAGATTACTATAAACTAATAACTAATAATTAGATGTGAGTGTGTGTAGATTACATATTTTATTTTTGTGATTAATGTGTGCAAAATAATTTCCCTCTGGGATTAGTAAAGTTTTTTTAAAATCTTGAATCTCATATATTTAATAAAGTCTAAAAACTCAACTGTAACGGTAAAACCATGGAATCTGAAGCAGCCTGTGTGACTGAATGCATGTCTTTACATCAAGCCACCCACTGAGCTGTGACACAGATTCAACTCGACACCTACAGCGCGACCCCAGGAGCATGTCGCCTGCTGACCCACCTAGTTTCTCTTCAGAATCGTCCCCATCTCCTGTCACACTCGTCAGCAGACACTCTGAAACACCGAAATCGTTATTTTCAGGTCACAACAACAAAGGTATTCAAACCAACAGGAAGGAGCTCACGCCACAATGCTGCAGTCATCAGATAAGACTGATGTGTGACAGTAGTCTGCACAATTATTAGTGCAACGAGTGCTGCAAGGTACTCAGTGATCACAAAGGCCTTTAATGCAGGTGTAGTGTTCTGTAGAACTTCTTCAACATTGAAAGCTATGAGAATGAATGTTTTGCTCATGGGCACAGTGGCAGGAGTTCCCAGGGTCAGGTTCTGACAGCAGCTGATGCAGCGCCATCCCTGCTGTGCCAGAGCTACAGTGGTTAGAGAGGTTAACCTCTGACCTCTGACCTCAGATAATGTGAGTTTTACAATAAGTGGTTTAAAAAAGGAAATGACCAAACGTTAATGACACACACACACACTCACACACACACACACACACACACACACACACACACACACACACACACACACACACACACACACACACACAAACACACACACACACACACACACTGCTGTGCTGTTTCTGTTACTGTGTGAGTTTAATGCCAACTAAAGTGAATCGGCTACAATACAAATGATACCATTAGACAAGTCAGTGTTAGTGCCTGCGGGTTTGTAATAATAATTGAATCATTTAAACAGGAGAGAAACTGTTGTGTCGGCATGGACTGAATCTGGGATCAGCCATGCGGCCGTCTGTGCTTTATGGATCAGGTTCATGGTCCTTTCATTTCAGTGAGTGTTGGAGGAGATAAAGTTTCCCGTGACCAGAGTGCAACGTGTTACATAATGTGTCATGTCCAGTCTGGCATCGGACTGTGGCTCTACCGACTCCAGAGACGCTTACACACCGACCGACACAAATAACGTCCACTTAACGTTATTTTGCATTAACGTTAACACACAGCCCATTAACATGTTTGTTAGAATAGCAGATTCTTCTTACCGGTGAAGAGAACCGTCCTGATGAACGCTGACATATGAAACGCTCTCATGTCTCCTCGTGCTTCAGGCACTTCACTGACTTCTCACGTGTCTGAGTGTTTTCTCATAGATCACAATGAGTGACTTCCTGAGGTCGTGGCTTTCGAAGTTCTGCTGATTAAAAGATTATGGTTGTTGCGAGTAACGCTGAACTGCAGCTCTGAGGCACTTATACTATAAATGTTCTATTTTTTTGTCCTAATATAACTTTACTACACTGCATTTTAGAGCCAACATATATGAATCCAGATTTATTGTAGTGGACAGTTTTGAATATTGTTTGATTTGCAGAAGCAGATTCGAAAGAATTGAATTATTATCAGGAATAACTTCTCGTCATTACGTCAAGAAGCTAAAGAAACCTTTGCTGCTTTAAGCATTTGTGTGTTTTCAGTTGTACTGTATGTGTTTGTGTACTTTCATTTGCACCTGTTCGACCACTCGCTGTATCGCTCGTCCTTTGAGCGCTAAGATTACTTCCATTGGTGGAGGTGGGAAAGATTCATTAGCCAGATGTTGATAGAGAAGACACCCAAACATGATACTCATCAGATTCAATAAAATATGAAAGGTCAGTGTCTCTGCTGAAACTAGACGAGACCTGATACAGCAGGTATGGACGTGACACATACTCAGCCTCAGACCCAGAGTTTCATAGAGCGTTTGGCAGCTGGTGTTCATTCAATGATGATATAACTGCATTTGTGGAGTGTTGATAATCACTTCTGAGGGGCTGACATATGATGATATGTCGATATGGGGGTATCATTTAGATGCAAAGAGAAATTATTTCTGTGTATCTGATAAGGTTATATCCAATGTAGCTCAGACAGTTCATATAAATGGATCAATCATCTATCTCTTTATATCCAAGGTCTACATACAGTATTATTTATCCCAGCTGTCCTACAGCCCCAATACCTGGGCTTTACTGGTTGCCAGTTACCTCTCTGCCCGGTCCAGTTCTCAGCGGGGACGTGGGAACATGAGCCGTGCTGCTGCCGGCTCCCCGTGGTTTCGCAGCCGACCATAACATGTGTGGGTGTCAGTCATAATGGAACAAACAAAAGTTGGGGTCCTGTGTCTGTCAGACTGGACTTCACTGCTCGGTGTCTCCTTTCCAACCTGTGTGCCTGCTTCAAAGCTGTTTATATAGACCCAATACAAATGGGGATGTTTATATATTTAATAATGAACATACTATGATGATATAAACTGTTTTCTATGGGTAACCAGAGAATTATTGATTTTATTTTTGGTAAAAATCCAAAGTGAATAACTCCTTTGCTGCTTGCTAATGAAAAACACATTGGATTCAAGTTATGGTCATTGGCTGCTGAAGGAGGGTTGGAGGCCAATGGAGAAAGGGGAGAAATAGGCCAGAGGAGGAGGTTCGGTATAAGAGGGGAAGGAGAGGCCACAGCATGAGTGCAGACTGTAAAAGGGAAATGCTCTCATATACAGTATCTCTGCTCACAACATAATATCCAGCCAGTGCTTCAGGTTCAAGTGCTTTTCCCTCTTAAGAATCAACAAACAGAGAGGTACATACAAAATAAATTTTGCTTTGAAATAGAAGAAAGCGTTTTGTGTGAATGTCTGTCCTCGCTGGAAACTTGGGGAGGATTTTCAGAGTTTCATCTGTAGGTTTACTGAGCTAATTTACCTTAATTTTAAAACCAGTTGGAGCCGTCAGGAGCGAGGCGGCCTGTTACCTTATGAAATCCAAGATGACAGAAATAGACTGGCTTAAATATGGTACCTCCATGGACCACAGCCCTGTGGATGCTGGTGCCTTGGAGTCATGCGGTTGTTGTTGGGGCCAATGTGGCTCAACAGACAGTTTGAGCCAGTGCATTTATTATTTCATTATTATAGAAAAGCTTGTAGCAAAGGAAGAACAGAGTAAAGAACAAGATCAACAAACCATTCACAAACTGTATGAACAAATGTAGATAGATAGTTGAAAGAATCTGTTTATAAATCAAATTTTTGAAGTCCACAGAATGCTGCCTGGTTTTACTTTAATCCCACAACAACAACAGCTGACTTCATCCTGGACTACCCAGTGACACGCATGTAAACAGAGCTCAGAGGAGAATGAAGCGCAGGGCGGTCAGCAGACGTCTGCCTCCGGCTGCCGCCGGCCTCCTCTGGGACTGTGCTGCTGATTCAGAGATGCTATGCGGCGTGACGCAACGGGCTAAATCAGAAAGCTTGTTTCCTCGGGCAACAGAGGGGAATGAGCCAGTGGCTCAATGCTGACTGGTGGTGTCACCGCCCAGATGTGCACAGCTGCTTCCCTCTATCTGTTTATCTCAGCTTTCAGCCAAATGGCTTCTCATCTCCTCTGAAGGTGAAGCCCAACATCAGATGAACCAGACATGAGGTCCTCAGTTTCCTTTTAAAAGGTGAAACAGAGGGTCGGCGTGGGAGCCTATCAGGCCTCGCTGCTCAGATACAGAAATAACCAATTGCTGTGTGCATTTCATGCCGGTGGCCTGCCTTGCCCTGCCACTTGACACCCGCTGGTCATTCCCATGTGAGCTGGCCGCGCGCTGTGTTGCTGCTCAGTTTGGCCACGCCGACCCGCGCGGCTATTTTGGTATCTTCTGGAGTCGCTATCGGGAGCCAGGCGAAACCACTGCATTTGAACATGGATCTGAGGACTTGACTGACTTTGGTGAGTGGGATTTGTTGTTTTTCCAATAGAAAAGCCTTGTTTCCCCGTAAATGTCAGCCAATAACTAGTGTGCACTCAGCAGGTGGTATAAAGCTGGATTGTGGGATCGCTGGGGTCTAAAGTGGATACTTATACTCAGCATGAGTGACCCAACACCAAGGTGAGGGTTTATAGATGTTTACAAAGTCACGAAAGAGCCAAAATACAATTTATAAGATACTTATAGTCTAAGATTTTAGCTACAATCAGTGTCTGAAAGTCTCTTTTTGGAAACAGACCTTATATCTGAATTTGTTACCATAGAAGCCTGTATAATCAAATACTTATACATCTAAAATGAAAACCTTATATCCTAACACACCTTTCTAACCAGCTGATGACTCCCCTCATACACCTTCACACAGAGTTAACTGGTCTACCTCATTCCTTGGATATAAATACACGAGCAGACACAGGGAAAGTACCGGTTGCTAAACGATCTCTGGTTATGAGAGGAGTCTGGAAGATAGTTGGCGACCAAAGGTGCCTGGAAAGCCAAAACATTCTGTAAGCTGGGCTCAAGATACAGTAAAGTCACCAGGTTCCAGTTGATTTGACAGCACTTTAAACAGAACTTCACAGAAATAACTGTGAACACAGCATTATTCATACTAAGTTACAGAATATATTGTTTTAATAAAAGGATGCCAGAACTGACATATAAAATCAATGTTTATTCTTGTTTGAATCCATATTATGTGCTAATAAGGAGCTCATAGCTGTGTAAAGGGTTCAAAACGTGGGTTGTGTGTCATTGCTTTGCTGGGCTCTGAGGTCAGGGCACGTAAATGGGTTAATGAGCTATTCTAAGACCTCACCCAGATAGCTAAAATAAGCTACAGTAGAGCAGCTGCTCTGCAACTGACTTGATGATTTATCATATTTCCTGCACTATTGTGCAAAGGAACTGGTGCAAATTCTGTTCAAACCTAAAACATGTCCTCAATGTGAGGGACGGGTCTTTTTTTAGTCTAAGCCATAATACAGAGCCAAGTATCTGGTATGAAGTGTATGTCTGCTGCTTCCAAACTCTATGTGAAGAAGTCAGTCAGTTCAATAACATCTATAGTTATCATGTCCATTTTAGTGAGAATGGCACAAATGCTGAAACATTGAATTATATGAAATTATGAAATTAACTGCTCACACTGTTGACGCTGACTCTCATTTCACACATTTTGACTCCCTTAGGATCCGCTGGGCTGGAAGCAAACTAAAGGGTCCACAGAGCTGCAGTGACTGAAACGGTGATGCACAAGATCAACCCACACCTGCCGACAGCATGACCTGCGTGGAGAAGCGACACCTGAGCCACCGGACGGGAAGCATGCTCCACCACCGCTTCCCCAACGGCTTCGCCGACATGCTCATGGACGAGACGGACCGGGAGGTCAGCACTCTCACCGACCGGGCCTTCCGGAGCCTGTGTGTCGGAGACGACGCAGTTTACAACGACGAGTTCTTCTACGGGTACTCGCCGTTCAGCTGCCACAAGCCTTTGGTTGGGGAGGCCCCGAAAAAGACTCATCACAAAGACTGTAAAAAGCAAGGGCCAAGCAAAAGCAACAAGCACGATACCCAGCAATGGAGACAGCAGCGAGACGAAAGCCTGTCTCACATGTCATCGTTCCTTAAGGCGTTGAGCGTGACAGAGGAAAGCTGTGAAGGGCTGTTAAATAAAAATGGGGGCATGACAGACTCTAATGGAGAATCGTGGGATAAGTCTGCGCTTCGCAGCATCCAAAAGGAGCTTTCAGACTTCTCCAATTATCATACAGATGAACACTGCAAGAGCCATCACTTGCTACACTTTGGTAATGGAGCGTCAAAAAAAGCAGGCAAAGACGCCGGCCTGCCCTCGGGGAAATCCTCCAAAGTGAAAAACGGGAGGTCTACTGTCAAACTAAAGAAACTCAACATCAAAAACTTTTTCCTCCACAGTGAGCTTAGCCCGTTCCAGACGTGGAAAGATTTCAACCGGTTCCCCTTTGGCCCACAGGAGACCTCTATTCTACCCATCAATAATATTCCTAAATGGTACGATTTGCCATTTTACAGAGAGCTGACAGAGGCGCACGCGAAGGACGTCCAGTTAGAGGAGGCGCAGTCATGTCAGAAGGCTGAGCCACCTCCTCCTACTGCCCCTAAACCCGTCCCTCCCCCTCCGCCCCCAAAGGTTTTGCCAAAGTCCTCAGCGTCTTTAGCTGAGAAGAGATGCTCATCAGATGGAGTGGATGGGAATACTGCCCCCTGGAGAAGCAACAGGTCCAGAGCAAAAAGTGCTGTTCAAATCAGTCAGCCTGGCAAACCAAGTCAGGACAACGCCTCAGAGGGAGTGGATGGAGAAAGTCTTTTATCGGCTAGTACTGAATACAAGTCTGTGGAGGTAAAAGCCATTGAGGAGGTCAGTTCCTTGGCCTCAACACCATTCAGCATCTGCCAGCTGATGACTCCCGTCATTCCCTCCAGACAGCCAACAGAAACATCAGAAATCCTCCTGTCTTCCGCCCTCGACCTTCCCCTCAGGCCGCACTCTGAGGCCAAAGTGGCCCCCGAACCTCCAGTTAAGCGAGACAGCTACAAGTCGCTCGCGTTCAGTATCCTGTTCAACCTCAAAGACAACAGGAAAAGGGTGAAAAGTCGCTACAGCCCGCGGAAATTCAAGACTTCGGAATTGCCTGTGGGTGGCAGCCAGTCTCCTCAGTCGGATTATGTGGGAAACACCCAGCCTGGTTCAGAGGGCAATGCTTCTGGATTAAGCACACCTGCTGTTTCAAGAGATGAACAGCCCTTTTGTAGTCCTGCCATAGAGCCTACCAGCCCTTCAGCTGTCGGTCTACCTAAACCTGAAGCTGACAGGCCTTTGTCAGATGACTATTTGCTATCAAATCTACTACTATCTAAAAAGGAAGGAGTAGGTACCGATTCTTGTGGGGAGGAGAATCCTATTTCCTCTTTGATACACTCAAAAAAGAACAAGAGCCCCTTGAGTAAAAAGCAAAACTACCCCTCTCTGAATTTGTACAGGAAAGCTAGCCCCGTTGACAATGCTATGAAATATCTTCAAGTCCCTCAGAGCACTGGAGCTCCTGAACACATAGATCAGCCACAGGAGACAAATGGACTTTCACCACTCAGGCGCAACAAAGAACGCTCTCCAAAACTACTGCCAACAAACACTGAGCTTTCACCAAATGCCTTAGATGTCAACAAAGATCATCCGACCGTGATATTTCCTCATGCAACTGAGAAAGAGAGGCTGTCAACAAATTCATCAGCAGGAAAAAGTGCCCCTGAGGTAGCAGACAAATCAGACCAGCTAATGAAAGACAAAAAGGAGTCTGGACTACAGCCTATGTCTAAGGGAAAAGACACCAGTGGCCAAAAAGCCATTACAATGGATGTGATCAGAGCAGCAAGAGAAGCAATTAATGCGGAAAAAAGTAAAGCTCTGTCTGTGACTCTGTCAGACATTAGCAATAAATCGGACATAGAAGAAGAGAGAGAGAAAGAAACAGATATGGTTGGATGTGAAGAGTTTAGTAGCAGGAGGGAGAGTAATGTCAAGAAAGACCCTCCCCCAGTTCCAAAGAGAAATTTTAGTAAATCTGATATTTATCATGTTCTCGACCAACAGGCAACACGTAGTATTACTAGTCCCAGTAAAAGTGAATTATCAGCAAAGGAAAGTGAGTCTCTCCTGAAACAAGACAAGCTCAAACGTGTATTCTCAGCCAAACAAAACAATTACATAAAACATCAGCGATACGCAGTGGGAGACGATGAGCAAGTGAAGGACTGTGTGGAGGATGATCTGAACGTGAGCGTGAGGAGAGAGATGGATGAGGACATGGCGTTAGCGCGGGAGAAAGACGAGAGTGAGAATTTGATTAATGACTTGCTCGCTTCGAGAGAGCTGGAGAGAGCAAGGCTCGGAGAGAAGACAAAGCACAAGCTAGGAGGTGCTAACGCAAATGAGGAGGCTAAGGTTAAAAACAATTTGATCTCAAGGGAGCTTCGTAACATTAAGAAAGGCATGTTAGCTATGAGAGGGAATACGCTGGCTAAGAAGGAGCTTTTTGCAAAGAAGGAGAAAGAGCTGGTGAAGCCTGAAGCTTTTACAAAGCTAGACAGTAATGTAATAGTCAACAAGGCACTTATAAATGATAACTATGACAAAGCCAAGATGGCACTAGAAGAAATTATTGCAGAGAGGCAGAAAAGAAAGAAAATAACAGACCACGATGTGAATACAGTAAATGAGAAGAATGCTAGTGATGAATGTTACACAACAAAGGTACAGCAAAGTAAAGACGCTATGAAGCCTATGACAGAAGGCAATGATACGCTAAGTGAGCACACTCTTGCACTAAAGGAGAAGGACCTGAAGGAGAGATTAGAGGATCTTAGAGACTACAATCACATGAGACAGATCTTGGCACAGACTGAACCAGTGTTTGGTGAGAGTCACCGATGGGGTGGTAGGATAGCTTTACCGGGCATGAAGAAAACCGACTCGAAGGAGCCGACTGCACTCCTTCAAGCTCAGGATTCACTAACTAATACACCTAGCTTAGAATCAGAGGGGACACATTCAGGACAAGTATCAAGACAGGTGTCTGAGGAGAATGGGAGATTCTGGGGGCTGACACAGGTGGCAGGAGGTCAGATGCTCCTCGTGTTCCTCCAAGAAACAAAAAAGGAGGCGGTAGAGGATGTGGAAGCGTTGCCAAGGAGACAGACGGCTTGCAAGAATCAGTATATGAGAACGGCCTGGAAAACGGTGAGGAAGGCTTAAAAGAGAGGATAGGCTCAGAAAAACTAGATATAGACCTACCCACCAAAGAACCTGCTCAAAGTGAAACCACCTGTGAAAAAGAGACGTGGGACCCAACTATTCCATTTACATGTGAACCCATGTTGCCTTCACAGTTTCAGTCTATAAATAGACTGTGCTCATCACCACAGCTCAGAGATGAGAAGAAAGCAAATATTTCCCAAAGGGAAGCACCAGTTGAAAGCATTTCCAAGGTGCAGGAATCGTGCAAGCTGAAGCGAAAGGCCCCTTTAAGACCCGATTATGTGAACCCACCACATCATAATGTTGCTAGCAATCAAGTAGCAGACAATCAAACAGAGAAAACAGTTAAACACGAAGAGGAAGTAAACGTGGATGCAGATGGTGTTTGCGAGATCCCTCATAATGTAGTATCACCCTTACTATTAGTCAATGGCATTAGTGTCAATCAGAGCCCACCTGATCAATCTAGCTTGTCCTCAAAATCTTCGTACTTCTCTGCAGAGAGTGCCCTGCACAGAAATACAGAGACTGAATCCAATGTTTATCACTCGCTGGAGAACTTGGTCACTGAAGTGGAGGAAATCATTGAAGGAATGTGGAATGTTTCGCAAAACACGAAGCAGGAAACCAACCGGACCGAAGTGGATTTTCATGCTATGAGTGATCACGAAAGTGAGCCAGAGATTGTAAAGCAACCAGCAACACTTTGTCCAAAGGAGGCAGGAGCATTGTGCATCGAGGGAAAGGGAAGTGAAAATAATACGACTGACCGAAGCCAAGATCAAGATCAAAATAGCAAAACACCCTCTAGCACTTTCTCACCAACGTCGGGCGTCCCGTCCTTATTTAAAGTCAAAGACAATACTTTCAGCAACAAGTCAAGAAAGACAGTTCAGCCGTGGTCACGAACAACAAGTCTCAGTGGCTTAGAGAGGGAAGATGAAGGCTTTCATCAAATGAAGGAACAGCTGGAGCTTGTGGTTGCTAATGAAGCTATCATCAGTGCTGGACCTCAAGAGATGTTTACAGATCATTCCCTCCCTCTGTTGTCTCCAACAAAACTCCAAAATGAAAACCTACAAAAAGCTCAAGACCGGTTGTACCTCACCGTCCCAAATGAGGACGATAGGTTTTCTGAGGTCAGTCCGGCATCTGAAGGCCAGGAGAGTTTGACCACCAGCACGGCCGACACCGCTGATGAGACAGGAGCTAAGGCGGTAAAGTCACTAGAGCGCGACGTGCCAAAGGTTCCCAGTGAGCGCTCTGGATCCACCTGCAGCGCTAACGACAGCCAGACAGGGCTACCCAAACCCCCAGCTGTGCTGCCCAAGACCGAAAAGGCCGTTCTCAAGGCCATTAAGTTGGCAAACCGAAGGATGAGGAAGGAGGAGTCCCAGAAGTCGTCCAGCAGCAGCAAACACAAAGCGGACAGACGCAAAGATGACAGAACCGAGAGCAAGAGCAGCAGCAGAAATAACAGGAGCAATGAGAAAAGACACAGAGATGACAATCACCATCAGACCGGAGATCATCGCGGTAAACCCACCGAGGATGAAAACCTCGACGGCGGCAGAGCGGACGGGACCCATCGGCCTGGGAAGCAGAGCCAGAGAGGCAATGCCCACGATGCACAAGCTCTGCCCAGTCCTCCCGCAGAAAGGCAGGGCCGCAGCAGCGACAGACATGGCCGACGCAAGCCCGACCACAGACACTACAGCTGCGACAGAGTCATCAGCAACGTACCTGTCTACAAGGCCCACCTTGGCGACAGGCCCATGTCGGACAGGCCTTTTAATCGATCCCAGAGCACTGACAGGTACTTAGAATGCAAGCTAGAACGCAAGCCCAGCGCAGATGAGATCCTCGATCCGAGGTCCCAACACATCAAGAAATCAATCATGGAGGAGTTTCAACAAAGGGGAAGGGCCAGGGACAGGGCGAGCACAGAGAACCCCCTGAGAAGGAGCCACAGCATCGATGCTTATAGCACCGAGGTGTCCCGTCCCACCCCTGTGTCCCGCCAGTCCAGCCACACCAGCCACACCAGCCAGCTGTCCCGCCAGTCCAGCATCGAGCATACCATCGTCACACAGTCCTTCCCCATGACCCAGCGCAAACTCCTCCAGGACCCGGACTCTGGGCAGTACTTCTTCGTAGACATGCCCGTACAGGTCAAGACTAAAACCTTCTTTGACCCCGCGACGGGGAGCTACGTGCAGCTTCCCGTGCAGCCGACGGAAGGCGCCGTGCCTCAGGCGTCGCCCATGGAGGTCCTGACACCACCGCTGGTGGTTTACCACGGCTTCGTCCCAGTGCCTCTGTCGCCCCTGGCGCAGAAAGCTACCATCCAGGCCACTCACATGGAGCCGGAGGAGCGGAGGGCGAGGCGCTATCAGGAGGGACGTGCATACTTGGAGCCCATGTACAGTCAGTCTGAACACATGCTGGGGGAGTTTGTGGGCACCGAGGAGCTGGACTGTCCAAGCTGATACACCATGAAGTGTGTTACCAAACAATGGCGTTCATTGCATTCCCGGAATCCTTTTATTTTGAAATGTTGCCTGCCTGCAGTTGCAATGGACACATTTTGAGGTAATATTTTGCTCCTTACACACAGATTGAATAAAAAAAATAAAAACACAGAATCAACATAAGCAACCAATTAATTAGTCAAGGTTGTGCCATTTCTCAGTATATATCTTTAAAGTTTGTTTGGCTGTACTTGCCTTAACTTTGAAAAAGAGACAGAATCTCTGCAGCCTTTGTGAGTCTGTTGGGCCTCTATTAGTTTTTTTAAGGAAGACAATCTGACGGAGGATTTTACATTTGTGAGAGAATGGAGGCTGTTGGTTTGAACTTGTGTACGATAGTGTGCAATTTTTTTAGACAGATCAGGGACATGGATGATCCATGTACATAATGTAGGCTTTAATGTAAATTGTAAATGCTGATTTTGTTATAGTAAACTATTGTAAGTATTTTGTTTCTCCACTACGTTTCACTTGTTTTGTTGCCTCGTTTCACTCGCAGTCCCATTAACACTAGAATCCTGTATCAAAAGCGATTCACTTAAATGTAACTTTAATTTGTAATAGTTTTCAAATGACTAAACTAAAAAAACTGTTTGCATGCTGAAGTGGAAATTACAGTAACACTTGTAAATGCCTGTAATAGAATTATTGCGGTTGATGTCTGTATATAAGCAGAGGACATACAGGAATACTGGTTTTGCTGCATCGGCATTTTTCTAAACTAGAATCGAGCAGGGCTGTATTGTGTCTGTTATCCATTCCAATTAAAAATAACTGTTGCTCTAGATGCTTTCGTAGTGTTGTTTATTTCACCACACCCAGTTGGATTCAGTTGCTGGTGTGTAAATCCTGCCATCGAGTGGTCACTTTATGTAGAAATAGCAATGAACAAGGGTCTGATCTCGTGGGTTCCTTTTATTTTCGTATCCACACCGCTAGACAATAAAAGATGCATTTTTGGACACATTTAAAAAAATACAGTTTCTGATCCACATTAAATTTTTCTGTAAAATTCTTACAAACTCAGAGTTTACATTTCATTTCTTCATTCATTTTTCTTAAGTCAGCATAAAAGACACATCAGGCTTTTCTAATATCGGTTTTAAAAAAATGGACAATATTTACCGTCAAATTCTGCTAAAACTGAAAAAAAAAAAACTGTTAAAGAAGTCAAACTCTCGAGAAAAGCTACAATATTTATTTCAATTAGTTCAACATTAATCAGTCACTCAATCAACAATTTAATCTGCAGCAATTTCGTTAATGACAAATCTGTTGTTCTATTATATTTGATCATCTTTGCTGCCCTACTGAGCGGACGCGATGGTGGCTTCACTTATTTCAAATACTGAAACCCTATTAGAAAAGAGGAAATGTTGGCCCACAACATTCAGAGTCATATAACAACCGTGGGAAGTGGGATCAGCAGTAAACTAACACAGGTGAACTAAACTTTAATGGGATGAGTGCAATATGAATCAGCTTATCTCAGGTTATTTGGACATTAGGGTGTCAAGTGTGGAATTCATGGTCTATTCCGGCATCTGGGCAGGAAGATATCTAAAGTAGGCAGAGAGAGGTTGACTGATAGCAAAGGAATGTTTTTTTAACAAAATAATACAATATTTAAACATAGACATTAAAATACAGTGTTTTAATCAGCAGCATCTCCACATCCACCATTGTCCCACTGTTATGTGATGTGTCAGTCAGTCAGTGACAGCCACAGCTCAATGCCACCATGTCATCATACTGCTTCAAAACTACGTTCTCCTCGTCGTCAAAATACAACAGACTGATGGACTGGAGTCTGTCGGGCACGCAGCAGGGCGCGCCCACGTCCTCGTGAAAGAGGCGGAGGGCATGCATGATAGAGCGCACCGTGGCGTGATTGGTTGCTCGGAGGCTCTCTCCCAGGGGGAACGGGCAGGAGCCCCGGCAGTGGAAGGCGTTGTAGCCGCGGGGGGAGATGATCCAGCCGGACCAGCCGATGTCCTCGAAGTCCACGAACAGGGGCACCCGCTGGCAGGGCAGCGTGGCGCCGCGAGGCGGGGAGCCGGGGGACGCGTGGCGCCGCTTGATGCGGTGGTCCTGGAGCTCAGGGGCTGCAGCGGCGGGCGGAGCTTGTCCTATGAGGAAACAACAATGGTGCCGTGTTATTACAAAATACACCTAACGATGATCACTCTATATGGGACCGGAACCCGTCATCATCTTACCCAGGTAGGTCTGGTTGGATGCTCCCGTCCTCCCATCATCTGAGAATATCACCAGGTAGGAGTTTGCCTTCATCAGCTCTCTGCTCTGTTTAGGTGGAGACCTCACATGCTCCATCATGGAAGGAAGCGTGGTCACTACCAGGACTCCGTTGTTCTCCTGACTGTTTCGAATCCACTTCGACACCTGGAACCAAAGCGTGTCACCGGTAAACCGCTGTGTATGCAACAGTTTTTCATCATCACCGTACCGTAAGTGGTGATAAAGCGACACCTTAAATTCCAAAATAGAAGGTACAGGTACCATTTGCGTGACGTTGAAGACTTCCCATCCCTGCGTGTAGAGTGGCACCAGTCTGGAGGTGATCAGGTTTCCTCTCCACGGCTTCACTTGGCTGTCTATCACCTCATACAGATCCACCTGGACAGTCACAACGTCGCACAATTGGCTTAAGGATTTCCATTAAAGCAAATCCTGAATGGATATCTGATAATATTCTATTTGTTTCCAGTTGCTTGTTTGCTCTAGAAATTCCAGTGTGGACCAAACATAACATAAATATGGCTAAAATATTTTACCGTACCTTATAGAAATGAGGCCCATGCAACTTTCCTAGGTAGAAATTCTGTTTCTTTCTGAACCAACGGAACTCTGCTTTGATCATTATCTCCTCTCGACCAAAAGACGACAAATTGAAGAAGTGAAACCTTTCTCCAGCACGACCTGCAACAAGGGAAGACACCAAACTTACATGTTAAACCAACGTTTTAAAAGACTCAAAATACGGATTTTACGCGTGCGTAACTGTGCGTAATACCGAGCTTGGATAACTTCAACGCATGTTTGTCACAAGTTCCCAGTGAACGCATTTTTCAAAAGGTTTGTACGGTATCAATATTAATTTCTCACAAAACGCTGCAGCTGGTGAGTAAGTGTGAATCGGGTCGTTTTGTTCACCTTTATCCTCGAAACTCCGAACTGTGTCTCCATCCAAAATCTCCTTTTGGCTTTTCGGCGTCCCGGCGGACGCTGACACTTCGTTGAACAGATCCAGCATGAACTGCGGCGCCTTCTTGTGTGGAGCCGCCGCCGGACGTCGGGGGAACTCCTCGGCGTGGAGCAGCGCGTCCGGCGCCGCCACGTCCACAGCGCGCGGCTGCCCCGCCGGCAGCCCGTCCTTCGGGATGGCGAGCGGGTCGGCGCATCTCAGCTGGAGGGCGAGGAGGAGGAGGAGGAGGAGGAGGCGCAGAGATCCTGGTGTCATTTTAGCCGAGATGGACTGAGCTGTCCACCCTTGGGAGCGTGGGTGATAAGGGCGACCCTAGTACCCTTTGATGACTGTTTTTTTCAGCCAACACTGGGAGATGATTGGGCCGTGATTGATGATGGTGGGGGAAAAAACACAAAGAAAAGGTGCGAATGTTTCGAGAGACATCTGTAAAAGACAAAGGGCAAATAAACGACTAATTTCCCCTCATTTGTTACTATAAGTTATTGGGCTTCTTCAAACAATTAACAAATAAACAGAAAAATTTAAGATTATTGTATAAAGCCCCTTTTCATGAATCAATTTATACACAATTCTGAGCATTATGTTTAATTTGAATAAATTGCTAATAGAAACTGAATACATTCACAAATAAAGCGTTGTCCACAAACAGTAAAGAGTAGGTTTAACATACTAAAATATTATAAAACAAAATTATGTATAGTTTGTGAGAACCTAATTTTACGCATGTTTTACAGCTCGCCGACTAAAAGGAAACTTCATCCATTCTAACGTTGTGCCGCCGTCGCTCCACGTCGTGCGTCTTTGGGCCCCAGCTGTCCGTTATCAGCACGAGGCCAGTCGCGAGAGAGCAAACGAACGGACGAGGCGTGACGCAAGTGAAGCGCGTTTTCAAAAGCTGCCCGTTAACGCGCACATTTCCACAAAAACGTCGCCGGTCGTCGTGTCCTTTCCCTCTCTCTCTCTCCCCGTGTTTAGACAGTGACTCAGTGTTAACACCGAAATCAGCATCATGCTTTTAGTCATTAAGATGAATCCAGGATGATCCCCAAATCAATCAGGCCGAACAAAAGGGATCAAATTCCCAAGATCATCACGATGATCAATGGGCCAGTGTCCTCCCTATTGTTAATCCAATTCATGGCGACTACACAGGGATGATGATCCCCTCATTTAAGGACCATTACTCACGTTTAAGGCCCCATAGTGAGTGAGGCTTCTTCTTTTATCACTTTGTTGGCACACTCTCAGATAAGCCCCTGGATGGATTATAGCTATAAACAGAGTAAACAGCCAGATACTGTGAGCTCAGATGGGTTTATTCCACGACACAGGAGTTGAATCGTTTTGTGGAGATACTGTGTGAATATGAAACAGAAACCGCAGCGTTTCTCTGCCCTGTCGGTCATATTGTTCAAATCTCCTGTTAAGCCAGAGAAGCTGAAACCAAACATGAACTTTATTACGTACATGTGTAAAAGAAAAGCCTTGAATTCTACTCCCACCACTTCTACTATGACCTCAATAATAAACATATGGTGTAGAAGAATTTTAAACATTCTGACAGTGTCGACATAAAGATTGAGCAACGATAACCTTGTGAATGTTGAATTAATGGGAGAGCTGCTGTATTGGATTATATCAGACTGCATGCAGGTGTACCTAATAAAGTGGCCAGCAGGTCAGTGTGGGCTGTCACCAAATGTTTACACTGACCATGTGCTGATCACAGATAGACCTAAAGGGGAAAGCCCTGTGACGTGGGTCTGTGAACGCCACACTGCTCTGCACATGGCTGCATTCAGAGCTCTACAGTAAAAGTCATAGTGGAGCCGGTGAGCACAGATTGAGTTTAGAGCAGCGGTGGGAACGTTGATTATCACACACAACTAGTCTGAGATGCAAGAGCTGAAATGTTAAGGTGTTTTAGCTCCCTTAGATCACAGAGAGTAGTGGTTTTACTGTAAGTTAGTGCCATCACAACATTACGAACACAAACAATGAAATATAGCAATTAGCCACAATAGAGAAAAAGGAGGAGGGAATATTGGAATGACTTTGAAGTCACGGCAGGTGGATGATTGGCTGCAGGTGCATCATGGATCTGTTTTTAGAAAGAAATATATGTAGACTGCATATAGTCAGTCAAAGTCCCTTCTCATTATAAACTCAGCCTATTGAGAATATACTTCCACGTTTTACATTTTTATCATTAAATCATTATTTGAGACTGAGCAGAGATGCATTGCGTCATATATTTCAGGTTCCTGATAATATTGGCTCTAACCTGTGTTTTGGTCTGATTGGAGAGATGTAATGTTCTCATCTGAACAGCAGATGGAAACAGTGACCTAGTGTTGTAAAAATGAGAACGGGTGGATCCTATACTTTGATGATGAATCTTATCGTTATTCAGGTAGTATTACGTCATTTTAATTGGATTGTGGGAGTTGCTGCATTTGTGTAAAAAGATGCAGACATGAGCTTTACTTGACTGGCTTCTCTATTTGTTTCTATTTTTAAATCTATTTTTTTAATTAATGAATTCATTTTCTTATATTAGTTTTTCCGCCTCAGAATTGACGCACAGTATTTTGCCACACTTATCGCCTCCTCCGTCGCTCACCCGGCCTGGCTCCGCATCCCGACGAGCGCGTCCGCGCGTCGATGACGTCACCCGGCGTGACGCGCCTCCGCGGAGGCAATTACACGCACAAGGAACGCATTTGCCACGAGCGCCGTTTGCAATGAATAACGAAGAGCGGCGAAAGTGGAAACGCGTGACGAGGGAGTCGAGGTGAGCCGCGGTGGTGCGTTCAAAGACGCGGCGGCCGCAAACGAGCGGAGGTCAAGCGTCTGAGAAGGCTCTGCTGTCCGTCCAACTGTCAATCACACACGGCTGCTAATGAGCCAACGCTCTGCACGTTTCTCGTCGTGTCTACAATGCAACGTAAGCGTTTGCTTTGATTTACAAGTATTGACATTACACGCGGAACCAAACACAGACCTACTAAACCACAGACCCCGATCCCCTCTATTCCCCCGGTTCTGTAACAGGTTACTGGTTTACTTCCACTCACCTCCGGCCTCTCAGCCTCCGACTCTGCCCAGCGGAACTGGTCCAGCCTCCTAATCAGCCCCAGTGGCTTCACCTGTGCCTCCCACGCTGCCACCCGGCTCCTGTCATCGCCGCTGTCATCTGCCTTTTTTCACCTTCTCACACCACCATCACACTGGTTTCATCCCAGCTACCGACCATCTGCTCTACCAGTAAGTTACTCTTTACTTATGTTGTACTATTAGGAGCCAGATGCTGTTTTTTCCATTTGAGCCCTTCATTGAAACTGATTGGGGGGCTTCTTTCCAAAAGCTGCTTATGTTGCTAAATTGTTGTAAAAAAAACTGGTGTTTTCAGCTTGAAATGGCAAAGATACAGTATGTTGTACCATCTGTATAAATTTTGAGCCAAAATGGGACCTTTTTAGCTGCAAAGAGCTACAATTAGCATTTTTAGATTGTTTGTTAATAGGTAACGGGAGACAAATGTCCCATAAATATGCTTTTAGTATAAAGTTTATTCTTATTATTCCTGTAATGGACAACATAGAATAACAATGATACTGGAACCCATTTAATTTTCCCTATTAAGGCCTTAGTTTCCTTATCTAACATTTGAATTGGAGCTTTCATCTCAAATAGGCGGTTTAATTTTGGTAAATAAAGCCGACGGTGAGTCTTGGCTCCCGTTCCTCGCGGTGCTACGCGTTCCTTTCGCTTCAGCCGCCTACGTCCCATTTCCTCCTGCCCGGTGTGACGACCTCACCTTTCTGTCATTACGCCGGCTAGACGCTACTTCATCTGTTGTGGTTTACACGGCTGACGTTCCGGTCTGGGCTCCGAAGTCAACGCGTGTTCATTTGTTCTATATTTGTTGTGGAAAGTGCTTTTATAACATTCACCTGCTCCAAATGATGCTGTTTGTTATTGCGGTCGGCCACCTGCACGGTTCACGTAGTGTGTGTGTGTGTGTGTGTGTGTGTGTGTGTGTGTGTGTGTGAGGTCGTTTGTTCATAGTTTTAAATGCATGTGCTCATTAACATGAGTGTATTGTTTTCTTATTTAGTCTGTGTTTAGTGTGTGTGTGTGTGTGTGTGTGTGTGTGTGCACGCTTGCGGTTACATCAGAGTGGGGCCCAAAATCCTCTTTTACCAAAGTGGGGCCCTATGGTCACTTGTGGGGCCCTTTGGCTGGGTCCCACAACTTTAAAGGCCTTTTTTAAGGTCAAGATGTGATTTTAGGGCTGAAGTTAGAATTGAGGTTTGGTTTGGGTTAGAGCAAAGATGAGAGATGATGTCTGCCTTTATTTGTGATGGTTAGGGAGTAGGGTAAGGGGCTAGGGAAGGCGTGTGTGTGTGTGTGTGTGTGTGTGTGTGTGTGTGTGTGTGTCCAGATTAAGCTGGGGCTTCTTTTTTCGACTTGGCTCACGCATCACGCTGCCAGACGATTACGGCTGAGGTCTGCTATCTCGACCGCACATCTCATGCCTCCGCTTTGTGTTCTCTATTTGCATAAACTGGTCAGCGGTTTGTGAAAACACCGATTACTAATGGCGCGAGGAGAAACTCGGAGCTCTGCCTATCTGCCCCAGCTTATTCTTTCCATTTTCCTGACCACAGAGGAGATTATTGGGAAGAAAAACACAGGGGGGAAAAAAGTGGCTGCGTTTCTGTTTCCTACAGTAAGTGGTTTAATCTTTTGGAGCAAACCCTTCAGGCTGGATAATACTTCAGTTACTGTAGGAACCGCTTATGTCAAAACACAGCGAGGTGTCACTCATGTTGTCCAGAACTAGAGCCAATATTGCTTGTAGTCTCATGGTGAGACTGTTCAGTCGCTAGTCTTCTTTCGAACCCACAACCTGATTAGCTCGATGTTGTAGCCACCGGAGCTAACCAGCCCAGTTGAAACCTTTACTGTATATTAACGTCTACCAACGGTGGAGCATGAGGAAAATGTGCATTCTGATTTGTGGCCGGCATTCATGCTTCCTTGCTGATGGGAATCCGATCCCGGCTCCTGTCTGTGGGGGGAGCATATGGAATTCATCCACCACATACATTCATTTGTCATCATCACTCTGCTCTCCTTTCACGATTGTTGTGCTGAGTTCCTGACGGGGCTCTGGTTAACCAGTGGAACCGAATACGCCGAATGCTCTGCACTCTTTCATCCTCTTTAGCGTCGGCTCCTGTCTCACATGAGGCCGCTGCACGGTAAATCAAGGGAGAAAAAGTCACTGGGCTGTTGAGCTTTTTGTGTCACACTGTAGGTTTGAATTGTATTATTATCATCACCTTTGATCCTCGTCTTGTCTTGTTGTGAGGCATGCATTAATAAAATAGATGTAATTTTTTACATCTACAGGAGAAGGACACGATCCAAAATACTCTACATGGAAATACAAGTAGTGGTGCCAGGGATGCTGGGTATTGTAGTCAAGCAGCAATTCAAACAGTGACAAAGGAAACACACTAAATCTAAACATCTACTGTAAACAAACACAACCACTTGGTTTCATGTTCCTTCTCACTGTTTTTGCGTCTTCGGAGCCCGTGAATAAAATGTGACAGATAAATCAAGCTGCAGCAGGTCATAATAAGTTAACGGTGCTGGAGTTAAAACATATTTCTGTGAAGATCTTCAGCAAAGATAGTTATTTTTAAAGTGTTTCCTTCCTGTCTGTGGTTGCTTATTGACTCACAAGTAGCTTATGTTATGCAAATCAAATTACCTTTAACAGTTCTGGATTTTAATCAAGACAGTTGAACAGACCCCCTCCTTTATGAATATCCAGTGAAGCGATGCAAGTCAGCGATGTTACACATGATACAATATTTAATTAAAACTTTACTGGCTCTATGTTGCTCACTTGACAACATGCCAGAGAGTAAATGGATATTTATTTGCAGGCTCATAGGGAGATACTAAACATATTTTATTTAACAGCCTGTACTTTCTTACTCTAATAGAATTTATTAATCTGTTTTGAATTTTTCAGCACAACTGCATGCGAGTGTCAAGCTGTTGAGCAACCAGCTTGATCGTCCCAGATGTTGGACGCCCACCAAGCACATCGCATGCTCCTCATCAACACTGTTTACTGATGGAGCCCCAGGGAAATTCACACCAATATTTAGCCAAATATTTTTTTTTGTCCCTGTCAAACCTTCGAAAACAGCTCATTACAAATTGTCCCCGATGTTTCCTCACTCTCACTGCTCAAAGTCTGAAATTGAATAAAGGTGTCCAATATTGGTGCCTCATTGGGATTATAAATGGGACACATTATACAGAAGGACATACTGTATACTGTACATCCTGGCACGAGTTCCACCTTACTAATTTAACAGAGTGATGCCTCAAAGAGTCCTATACTGAGTCAAAAACATGGCTCTACAGTATATTATTATTATTATTATTATTATATACTGTACACCTACAGTAATTGGTGAAATAGTTCACTAGTATGTTCTAGTAAGTGTAATTAAAATGTTGAACAATTACACTGTCGACTATAAATTGCACATTACCTGGTTAATACAAACCTCTTTTGGATTCTACTGTTTGTGTTGCAGCTTTTCTGCCTTTTGATTGCAAAACTGGGCTGGAATGAGTCTTTGTCCCCAGAGCCGGGGAAGAGCAGGCTTTCAGCAGTGATGGGCTGTGAGCCAAAACAAACCTCCTAAATGGACACACACTGAGCTTTCTTTATCACAGCTTAGAGGACGGCAGAACCTCTCCCTCAGTCTCAGATGGCTTCAACAGACCAAAGAAATGTGCACATTCCCCATTTCCTCAATGCAAACGTAACCATCACCAGTTCATCCAAATCACCCGTTCATCCTCGCAACGGAGAGAAGTGAACACGCCTGCACCAAAACATCCACACATACTGTATAGTTGGAGTCCTGTGTTTGACTGTATTTATGTCGGTTCCTTGCTCTTGCTCCTATGCATCAGTTGCAGATTCTGTTGTTTGTGTTTTATAAAATCCAGCTTGAAGCCACTTTTCATCACCGTATCTGTGTTCTCGCACAGTTCTGCCAAATCAGTGGGTTTTGAGCCGGAGTCCAAGAATTCAAACTGCTTTTATGCAAAACCATTATGGTGTGCTGCTTTATTTTGACTCGCATTGTTTAAGACACATGCAGAGAAACGGTCGGTTTGGAGCTGTAATGTGCAGTAATCAACAGAGCATCCGATAAAGCGACCCCACATCTCACTGACAAACGGACAACAGAGGTTCCTTAGAGGAACGAAGCGGAACGTGGCGTACTTGCTTGTGAGAAGCTGGTGCTGCCATATTTCCACACATTCAGACTTTTCCTGTGAAATGTAAAGTTGCTGTAATGACAGGTTCCCAGAACTTCGTGTCCCAACGTACCAGATGCTGACGTTGGTCCAATCGTGGCAACTGCATAAACGTAATTCTGAACAGACTCTGTAACCAAGTAGCAAAAGTTAGTCAAGTGTCCTTGGACCAGCTGCCGCTTGATTGTATTGCTCACAAGAAATATTAGGTAAGACGCAGAACAAAGAGAAGACTCTGAAAGACTTGAATCCAAGATGTTGTCTTTATCCATATTCTGCACTGGACAGTAAAAGCTTTGGAGGAGTTCTAGCTTTGCGGGGTTGTTCCTCTTAAATTAATCACATTTAAATTTTGTCCAAAAGTAAAGCATTCCAGGATTTACCAAATGATATCCTGTTACACTGCTGGCTCCAGCATCCAAGCTTGTCTCCAAGTACAGAGCGTCTGCCACGGCTTCTTCTCAGTTTTGTTAAAAAGCAAAAGGTGCCAAGAACAATATAAACAAAGTGTTCCAGTTCCTTGACTCCATCTTGCTAAATGACACACATGCGTGTGTCTCAGGGACACACGCATGTGCTGCTTTTTTAGTATTCTCCCCAAAACTGCCTTAAATTTGGATTTATAATGCCACAGAATTGATGCCAGTTACAGCCATTGTAGCTGGCATGAGTTATTTCTTTATCCTCAGTCTAAAGCAGTGATTCTCAACTGGTGGGTTGCTGGAATTTTATTTATTTATAAATAGATAAATATGTTCCTGTTCATCTCCTTGTGTCTTCTCTCGCACGTCCTCAGAAGCGCTCCCTTAAAAACTGCTACTCAAGAATCTGAATTTCTCCATAATGCAGTGTCACAGATTCAGTGAGTATTCTCAGCAACATCGTTTCAGTGAATGTGTTTTATGTGGAAACACATACATTCTATAATATTTGGAAAAATATTGCTGAAATCTTCTGATATGATTAAATGCAGTTGAGAAGTTTACTCGATTTGTTGTCGTTAAGGGGTAATGGTGGGTCACGAAGCTAGACCAGTTGAGAACCACTGGTCTAAAGTATTGCCGCACTAATTAGGTATTAGTTTAGTTTATTAGATTAGTTTGTGCTCTTCAAATGAATAATACACAACCCAATGCTACATGGTGTAGTTTTGTTCACACATGATTAGTTACTACAGTGAGAAATATAACAGGTGAGTCGTACAGTAACGGTTAACACATTTGTTGGTTTTGTGGACATGCTACACCTGTTAGCATTAGCCCAAGGACAGGGTTAAAGGCCAAAGGTCATACTTGTATGAGGTGCAGGGGAATATAAAAGAGCATATAATATAGCAGGTATGTGCTCTATTATTACAGGGCCTTTAGGATTGGTTGAGAATGTGCTGTATCACCCGCAGGTTGCACATTTTGAACATGACATCGATTTAATCAGCCCTCTTCACCGTCTCGTTCATTTCTTCCGTCAGTGTGACGTTCCCTGGAGGTTTGGCTCTAAAGGAGGTTCCCCCATCAAACATCTGCTCCGGCTTTTCTCGGCTGGAAGCAGATTTGAGTCTCGTTGCTGCTTTTTATTTTTTATTTTCTTTCTTTTTTTATCCAACAACTGGGAGAGAACTCAAGCAGCTCAGGCAGTTATCTGATTACAATGAGTGAAATGGCACAGAACACCCCAATTTGGTTTTTGAACACAACTTAAGAGGAAACTTAAGTACCAGTCTAAAAGAGCAGCACAATCTGCCCATTTATCTCCATAGTCTCTATCCAATTAATTATGATCTTTGATAAACGCAAAATATGAGATGTTGGGATGATCAGATACAATTTTTGTATTTGCAACATTTATTTAACAGTGTTTGTTTATGTACATGTATGTTTTAGATTGTCCAAACTGTATCATCAGCTAAATGTGACCTTGGTGTCATAGTCACAAAGGTCCCTACAAAGTTATTATTTCTTGTCTTCCTAACAATAAAAATCCTATTATGGTAAAGAGGGTTAAAAGAAACTAAAGTTTAAATGTTCAGTGGCCAAAACCCTCAGACAATTGGCTTCTATTATGGGATGTGTACTCTAGCTCTGGTGTAGAACTTGAATATTAGACTGGGTTTAAAGATAACAACGTGAACTCATGCTCATATTGCAGATACAACAGTGCTGTAGAAGAACAACAGATGCCACAAGAAATTCAAAGGAAATCACTGAAATATTAAACAGTCAATTCCGAAAGCAATTTAATGCATGAGATGAGCTTTGTGTCCCAGAAATGATGACGTTGGTACCAGATGTGTGTACGGTGTCAACCGTATGATGACCCCTGAAATCGGGGCATGATATGGTGGCGACATACTTCCTGTAATCTGGTGAAGCTGGAGCCAGAACTGTTGACGGCGTACAGGTCAGAGGTGTGTTTTCCCAGAAAAGATCCCAGAGTTAAAGTATCTGTTTTACATGTAGCCATGATAAGCTGTGTTTTATATTATAATATTAAAAAAAAGCTTACGTGGCTGAAAGCAGGAAGTTATGAATCACGAACTGGGAAAAGGTTTTAGTTTATAATCTTTATTTCAGTGGTAGATTAAGTTTTTATTTGAAGTTAATACTGTTGGTTTAACTTTTAGCTTCATCAGTAACTTTCCCATTAGTATTCTGAAAAAATACAGGAATGGGTACAGTAGGTGATTGGTTTTGCTTGTTTTCCTCTGAAAACCTCCAGTGTGGTTTAGGATGTGATGCATGCCTGGAGCTGGTGAACGGTAGTAATAGGCGAGTGTTCTTCAAAGCAGCTCTGCAGCTTAAGGGCGTATTAGAAACAGGTCAGCAGGCAGTGAATCACTAGAAAATGAAGTGGACTTAGGCAACAGGCCTGCAGGCTTGTACTCATCTGTGTTCGGATAGTTTATCCTGTTTGACTTCCTGAGAAATCAGATTCCAATCAAGTGAAGTTGGACTTTGTGGGAAATGGCTCTGAGCTGCCAATTCCAGGTCTTAGTGGCCTCAGTCTGGCCGTTCAAGGACAGTCAGAGACTTACTTTGGCTTTGGTGCTGACGGGTGAACAGTCATCCTGGGCTCAGGTTGCATTATGTTTTTTTTTAAAGAACTTTGGCATCAGTTGTTAAATATGTGCTAAGTCACTGGTTAATGTGTGTATGTGTGGCCTCCACTGTAACATGCAACCATAAGCATACAGCTTTGTACATTTGAAGATGGAATAAAAATCAAAAGTTGAGTTTTGAAACAACATACAGTATGAAAAAGTTAACAAATGGGAACTAGAAAAGTACTTTGCTGCATTAGTAAAATGCAGAATCCTGTTGAAATTGCAGCTCATGGCTGATGAATGTGGCTGGTGGTATGTTCAAGTGCTGATGGAATTCACCGTAAACCAGACCACACAGTGCTAGACGCTGAAGTGTAAACCTCACCAGACCTTTTTATGTAGTCTTTGTGTATTAGTGGTGAGTCAGCATTCATTTTATTACAACATCCTGTGGTCATTGAACGCCCCACTGAACAGCTGATGATGATGATGCATTTTTTCACAGTGAGTGTCGACAAACAGTGGCATGGACCAATAAATCACTTCAGACAAGCTCTGTATCAGGGTTATTGTATTACTTCCTAGAATGTATAAATAACAAATAATGGTATTGGTTTCCTAGTATGGACTTTATATAGCAACATTTGAATGTTTACATTGTTCATTTAGCTAGCGATTAGCTTAGCATTTATCATTCGTTGCTCATAACTTACCATCTATACTAGCTAGCATGCTTTGGCACTATCCTTCGATTCCTTAGGATCCCAGCATTGAGTTGAGCCATAGATCATTACAGTAGGTTTGGATAAAGTATCGTAGAATTAGAGCCACAAATGTGTCATGGGCTAACATTAGCAGCTAATGCAGGGGGCGCTAAATGTCATCAGTTATTGTCACGTTATTTTGTTTTTTTACTAAGGCTGTGTTTCATACACCCAAAAGACATCCATATAGTGCTGTAGCCCATGTTCTACTGATTATTCTATGTTAGATATGTCTTTATTCAGTCAAAGGGATCCAGTGTGGACCATTTCTCCAGACTGGAGACTGGAATGGTGAATATATTATTCTTAACTCAGTGCCCCACTGTTACAACTTTTCCTTCCCTACCGGCTGCTGATTACCTGTATCTGGTATTTTTCCCTCAGTCAAACTGGAAGACGTGGGAGTAGGAGCGAGGGGAAGATGAGTTGGTGTCTTCCAGCTTCTGAATAACTGAGCACATCTGGTTCAGCTGTGAATAGGGCAGTGATCCTTGAGCATTAATCTAGAGTCAGATGGCTGCAGTTTACCGAATGATCTGATGGGGGCAGTAGAGGACTATGTAAAAGCCACGGGCAAGAAACGTGTGTTGCAACACTTCTGTTACAGGAAGGAGTTAATTAGAAGCAGTAAATAAGTGGGCATTGACATCATACGCTCCTTATTTGAGTTTTGCTGTTACACTTTTATCAGAGTGTCTTGTCTTCTAATATTTCATCGGGTACAAGGCTGCACTAACTGGACGCTACAGCTGTAGCAGAACACACACACACACACACACACACACACACACACACACACACACACACACACACACACACACACACACACACACACACACACACACACACACACACACACACACACACACACACACACACATCTGAGTGGGAAGCATGTTTTGACATAAAGTTCCACAGTGTTCACTGGAGCAACCAGATCCCATATGGTCAAGGACGATATAGATGGTAAGTAAAGTTTTGAAATTTAAATAAGTTTGTCAACCTTCGTCTGTTCAGAAAATGTGGGAGTTGCTTAAAGGATTGGCAGATAGTTGTGGAAAAGCTTCAAGAATTATCTTTAAAAGTTCTACCACTGTATTTTAGGCTAAACAGTGTCCGTCCTTCCTCTCACACCCACCACCGGGATCTGCCCTCATCAGTTGCACTACATGATCTCAGGGATTATCGGCCCACATTTGTTGCTAATGTCATCATCGGGTCCCTGCGGAGACGCTGAGGTCAGCCGAGGAATGATAAAGGGGCCGCTGGTTAAACACCACAATCGCATTGTTCAAATTGGCAGCACAAACAAGATTACTGTGTTCCTGGAGGAAGCCGGTCTGCAGAGACTTGGCTGTGGGTCGGCGTGTGGTTCCAGGAGTCTGGGTTTCTGTGGGTGGGAAGTGGAAGATGGGCAGGATTGGGAAGGTTCAAACAAAAGCCTATGTAGGAAAAGAGAAACAAAGAGATTTTGTGACATGTAAGAAACTCACTGCTGTCAATCAAACTGATACCCGTCTCCATGTTATTTTTTAATAAATCACCTTAAAAGCATCAGGTCGTGGTGGAGTTTTCTCCTGTAGCTACCGAGCGGGGAAGTCCACGTCTGAGCTAATGACAGCCGTTGATCAGGCGCTTGCACACGCTTAGTCAGCGCGTACTCTCCCTCTCCGCTCCCCGCCCGGCTTCACACCCACCACTCCGCTCGCTGCAGGTGTGTAGCGTAGGTGACCCCTGTGCAGCTGCACCGTCGCTGACATCAGCGCTGCGGGTTTCTAATTAGAGCGCTGCGCCCTGTCATCACACGCTGCTGTTGGGCCCCGAGCAGCTGGCTCACGCACACGCGGAGATGCTCCCACCTCACACAGGTGTCTGGAGGGGACAGAGTCGCCACGGCAACCGCTGGAGCGTGTGAAACAATGACAACACACGCTTATCAAAGAGGCTGACAAGTGCAAACTGTTACTACAAGGCTTTCTATTATATAGATGCAGTGTCGGTCAAGTTTAATTTCAGTTTGCTCACTAGTTATGGTTTCATGTGGTTCTAGGGATGAGGTTTTGTGTATAAAATACAAATGAGGAGATGCTGTGAATGTGATGAAAAGCCTGCAGCGTGTCCATGTCATGGTCTGTAGCTTGTCAAATACATCATTGCAGAGATGTATCCCATTGAAACAGCGCTGAGTTTCTTGAATTCATATTTTTGTCCGTGGCAATTATTGACATTGTGAAGGATGACGTTCCCAGTTTCAAGGCCACGACTGATGCTGTTATTTTTTGTTCTGCTACTAAATCAGGCTAAGAACACAATAGTGTGGGTAGAAGCCAACGGTTGACACGTCGGTAGGTGACTGCTCTGGCACAACGCTGACTGTGGCAGCTGGTAGTGATTCAGCAACACGCAGCTTTAAAAAAAAAGCGGTCCGCGTTTTCGAAACCGCACAAACCTAATGTGATTAAAACCACGTTCTGGGCCAAATGGATTCAAGACTACGCGCAGCGCGACGCTTGTAATCTAAGCAGAGACTCCACGAGGTCCCGAATATTAAACGCTGGTTAACACATTCGCATGATGTCGGGTGGGAACAGATTCTGGGAGGTTCGTTCCCTAACGTTATTTGATGTCACATTCAAACTATAATAAAACTAGGTGTAATAAATGACAAGTTAAATGTTTCCGGATTCCTACCAAGCCCGTTCGCCACTATTTGCCAATCCCAGCTTCTAATTTCCTTACTTTTTCTCCCCCCCCTCCCCCTCCCTGTCGACCCCAACCTGTAAATAGTCACAAATGACCAGCTATTGCTAATTTCCCTCCTAATTACAGGTTTGGCTTCTCTATAGAACTGACTGATTATCCCGAACAACATTAACCAGAACTGTCAGGGCGTCAAAAGGTTGAAGTGCGGTGAAAAACGTCCAGCTTCGTGGAGAAGAAACAGAAACAAATGCAAAAACTGGTAAAATTTTTCTTTTCTTTTCCGCCAGTTTTTTTAGACCTAAACACTTAAACTGCTGCGAAAAGTCTTTGTTATCCGCAGTGTTAACAATCAGAGAGAGGGGGTTTCCTCCCGCCCTCGCCGACGCTGCCCCTCCTCTCACCACCGTGTTAACTTATCTTGGAAGTGAGTCTTGGAAACTGAGGGGTGTCCTTTGACATCCATCTGGAGCTGCTTGTGCTGACATGCAACCACCTGTGACCTGTGTGAACCTGCAGCAGGCTGAGCTGGAGGCACAGCCGCGGCTTCTGTTTATGGGTCTCTAGACAATCCTTGACTGCAACGTAGATGCACTGAGACTGGTGAGACCCTGTACGTGATTAATGCCTGGATGGAATAAAATGGGCTATACTGCAAGTGTAGGTGTTGGGCATGTGAGTGTCCATTTGTCATTAACAAAGATACTGTAATAGTTTATTTATAGAGGACAATAATAATGATACTCATAACTTATACAATAATATACAGTCTGATTTTGAAGTCTAGATCACATCTGTGTTGGATACTGTACATCACAGCTTTATTATTTTTCATCAGTGGATTGAAAAGAACCAGACTTTCAAAATCTCATTCATTTTATTGGTATGATGACACTAGCAGATTAAACCAAGCCAAGAAAATGACAGGTAATAATGAGATGATAAGAGATGACTTTCACCATCTCACCAGACATGTTGTATAAACTAAAATGACACTGAAGTGACTTAATTGTACGATGCCGCTGCAGTTTGACACATCAACGTGTTATAGATCTGCCGTTGCTGAAGATCTAATCCCACAGAAGTGATCCAAAATGCAGCATCTGCCTTTTATTGCCTCTCGCTTGACTGTTTATGAAGAAACGAGTCTAATTGTGCATAAATAGAAAATAGCTTTGGTGGATTTACCTCACTTTGTTTGTCTAAATGGGCCTTGTTATGGCTTTACGTAAGCAGCGCAGGCCGGGCCTTGATCCGTAACTCAAATGATGTTATCAAACATGTGCTGTCCAGGTTTTTACTGCCTGCATGGAGGCAGAGGGGGGAAAAAGGGAAACCACAGGGAACAGGAGGTAGAATCCCACCAGCTGGGTGTGAAAAAGCATTTTTAATTGAACAGCTGGAGCCATACGTTCACTAATGGACGATAAGCAGTCGTGGCTGTCTGTGCTTCATGGGAATTATCGTCAAGCTTGACCACTCCTGTGTCCAATCAGATCGCTTGATACTGTACGTACAGTACAACCATATTCCTGATCGCTGAAAGGATACCGCATCTCTACGGCGAGTCTCAGGCCATTTTAAATAAAATTATGTCACGGTCAACTGCGTGCTATCTGATTCTGAGTAATGGCAAAAAATCCCCTCCCACGTACAGTATGCTAATGCTGTTTGTGCAGCCCCTGTTGGGAGAGACGCGGCGTGCATGCCAAGAAGTTCAGAGCTTGAGAAAAGGGAGTGGGTGAGGAGAAATAACTGTAAACGCTTTTAAAATGCATACAGGAAAACGCACACTAGTATAAATGGAGGAGGGTTAATTAACGGGTGGACATAGAACAGCTAGAGAATAGGTCAAATGTTGAGGACAGTTGCCATCGCAAAGGCAAAATGACAAAGGTTTCAGGTAGAAAGGTTCATTTGAATCTATGAGACTAGCATCGCGTAGCATGACCAGCATTATTCATTCATTATTCATTCATTACGAGGTTAAAGATGAGACATCATACATCTTATGGGCTCAGTGCCGACTTTTTCTCCCACACACCAGTGAAGCCAAGCAACAGGACTGACTGGTCTCTCTTAAACCCAATGTCATGAGTCATTGTAGTGAGACGATTAATCTGCTGTAAGGAATAAAATGCAGTATTTGATTTAGTGTGGCACTGGTCTTTGTTTGGGAGGATGGTGAAGACAGAAGATTTATTTGTGACTAGTCATTTTCTATCTACAGTAACTGAAGATCTGGTGAACTTAGTGGCTCATTTATTTTTTATCTATTTAAAATGAGTTGGTGAAGAACAAAGTATAGCTAAAACAAAATTCACTGGATTTGCACCAAAACAAGTGCAATGAATGGATTTGGACTAATGTGACATTTGATCATTACAGACTTAAACACTTAATATTAATAACTCTGCTTGTGCATTTCCCATTGCATTGTTTCACACTTTAACAGAGGGCTTTATGTGGGCGTCTGCTTACTTTTAAAGCAGAAGCACACATAAAACAAACGATCAGTTTGTTTTATGTGTGCTGCAATGATGTATTGTTTTATGTGTAGAGTTTCATGCACTAAGCTTTTCTGACACAAGTCAAGTAAAAAAAAAACAGGCATCTATAAGAAAACAGGATCTGTCTGGTTCACGTTTTACACATTGGCACATTGGTAATTGATGGTGAGTTTTGCACAAAACTTGAATCATTAAGGGCCAAATACCATAAGTAAAAGCTCATTGGAGATCAATTCTCATTACAAAAGGCCACAACTCCAATGCTGATTTAATAACATTTGGTCAAAATCTATTTCTGGAATGTATCACTTTGGGCGTCAGATTTGTCTACAGCCTAAAGCTCATTGATCACTCGCTCGTGTAAAACGTACATTTTTCATTTATTCTAATCCAACAGCGTCTTCATCCAAGTTGTGATGTACTGACTCAAGGAGTCATTCTGTTCAACATTAGATGTCTGTTAAATCTCAAATCACTAAGTGAGTCATTATTTTTGCCTGTAGAGAATACATTTATTTTGAAAGGTTTGTGTTTTCACAGTTTGATCATCTGATGTTGGAGCAGGCATTACTGTCTTTTTGCCATCTTGGACCGTTGTGAGGTGACTCTGGCCTCCCGGTGAGTCCTGCCTGCAGTGTGAGCTTCTAGCTCGTATATCAAGTTCAATTAAACATCTGCAAAAGCGTCCAAGAAGAGGTGAAAATTTACTTTGGACAGGACTTTACAGCTGTGCAGATCAGAGAAACCTGCTTATGACTATAAACTATTGACCAAGACAAATAAATCTCTCTGTTCATAATTGTGGGGGCTTTCTCATTTATACATCTGTGTGATGATTAATATGGCCATGTACTCAAAAAACTGTCATCAAATGTCAATACTAGTGATGAATACAAATATATTGCTTATAACAGTAGAAACATATATAACATATATATCAATAAAGCAATTATGGTTTAGGAGAATGGAATCTGTGTGCTACACTTTCCAGATGGACTCGAATATAAAGTCTATAGGGTAACAAAGAGATTTCAGGAGCTAAATGAAGGAACTTCAACTAGATGAGCAGGAAAGTCATACAGTGATTGAATCATGTTTTTCATCCCTGTGGGGATGGGTTAAATGCTCTGCCACTGAGCCACCAAGCCAGACATAAAGGAGAGGGGAACACTGTTTTCTTTCACAATTGCATCCTAATTGCGACTTAAATACTTAGTCTTCCTTACACAAAGCCTAGAGCAATGTCTATATGAAGCTACAACTTAAAGAAGTGTTTATACAGTACATCAAAGAATACTTACACATAGGACTGTCAAAGCCGCGTTGAATCTACTGTCATTATTCCGTAAAATGTTCGTGCGACATTAATTAATTTAGAAACAAACGTCTTTGTTTTTAGGGGAAAATCATGACAGTTTAGGCCTGGAGATAACCAATGGTCAGCAAAGGTCAAAGGTCAAATTAAACTGAACTTCACTTGATACTGTAATAATATGAAATGATTGTTGCTTTCACTTGCAGAATATAAATAGATTGAGATTATTGTCAGCACTAGTTTACAGTTTAAATCATAACGTCTATTTCTATAAAACATAGGATTAGTCTTATTGACTGATGGTGTCATATTTTTCCTTTCAGGTGTCTTTTTCCCCAGATGTCTAATGTGTTTTTTATGACTTAACGAGACAGTTTGATGACAAGGCTAGTGTGAATCCGTCAGACAAAGACAGAACTCCAGGTGATGAGTACAACACAGCTCATCGTGTGAACTCGGTGGGAAAAACAACAAAAAAGTGCAGCAAAAGGTAAAAAGAGCAACTTTTTGAGTGGTTTTTTTTTGCGTGTGTGTTTTTGTACCCTCTGACTCTGAAATTCAAGACCTCTAGAGAGTCGCGAAGCCCCCATGAGTCTGAACCAGGGTGTAAATTTAAGTTCAAAGTGAAAAGCAAAAGCAAGTCACTCCACCCCTAAAACAGCATCGCTGCGTTGCTCTCATTAAATCCACGCACAGACGCTGAATTTACATTTCTGAGTTTGGTGTTTTGCATATTTCGTACTAGTGAAAAAGACAAAGAGTGATGCCAAAATCAGTCTGAATGAACTGCTTATCCAACACTTAACGCTTATCCAGGAAGTAAAATAATTTTCTATAAAGTACTAATAAATTACATCTTATTAAAACCTTACATATCAATGGTCCTGGCCTAAAGCCTTGCACGTGTATGGTTCCTTCAGCGTTGTGTACATGTACATACAACATGCTCCGTCTGGCTCCACGCTCCTCAGAGAACAGTTATCTTTATATAAGATCGTGTCGGCTGCTCTGGGCGGCGTATGAGCTCATCCTGCAGGTCTGAGTGTCTGGGAAGGCTTGGGTTGGACATGTGGTACATGAGAAGCCATGACAGCAGTGATGTATGTGTGTGGTCTCGTGTTTTTATGGGAGATGATTCATTTCCCACAGAAGCTGCGCATCTAGGGAACCCGCTGTATGTATCTCTGCAAACTAGTGAACGAGAACAACGGTGGTTTATCAGAACACTGACAATGTAAATAGCTTTTTCATATCGACCCAGTGTTTATTGAGGAGCAGCCGACCCGAGAGGCCCTGCAGCTGAACAGTCAAACTGTAGGATCACAGGAAAGCATCGAGTCTCAAGAAAATATCAAATAACACTGTTTTATGTGACTCTGATCATGCGTTAACTGAATTTTGGACATTTACAACAGTAAAATTAGGGTCAGTTTCAATTTAAAGATATTTTCTTTTTTTGTATGTATTAAATGCAAATACAATGGAACTTCATATTTGACTTTTCTCTTTAATTACCCACTGGACACCATGTGTTTACGCTCATAGCTCTCCACATGTACACAGTGTGTGTTTGTGTTGGTGTGTGTACAGTGCATGTGTGCATCTGTAGGTGATTTGTGCCCGTAGACAAGGGCTTCCTGGTCCAGAGCCCCCGGGGCTGCATCACTGCCTTGGTATTGGAGATAGTGCCGATTACATCACTCGCAGGCAAGACGTCAACATCTGGAGAAAGTGAGGACCACGCAGCAGAGGGTGAAGTCAGCTAGAGACACTGACGTCGGCTGTTGTTATAATATTTACATGAAATGGGGAGAAGAAGCAATTAAATTTCAGAAAGTTCAAATTATGCATGTATTCAGAGTTACACACTCGTGTTTGCTCATTTGGATCCACTTTGTGTTAAATTAGATTAAGGGTCAATGAATCTCTGTACTCTCCATAACACACACACACACACACACACACACAGAGGCACCAAAGCCATTTATATTTATGCACAATTTACACTAGGTTCTTGATAAAGGGTCAAGCTGGATGAAAAGCTGAGATTTAGAGCTCACTTTGGGGATTTCAAGTCCAAAACCACACACTAACACACACGAACACCGTGAGAGATTAGTCCCGTCAGCTCGGGTGGCAGTCACAGAGCGGCGAGCCTATTTGTGCTCATTTGTCACCGTAGTTGCTCCCCGAAGGCCCCAGCGTTGCTCTCAGACGTGTCGGGGGCCACGTAAAGTTTGAATTAGACCAGGCGCCCGGCAGAAGCCACCAGGGTGAAATTAGGCACGAGGGCCGCTTTCCCTCTCAGGCTCTTTTAGGGGGATTACATGACATTTAAAGTTATTGGAGGACTAATTTTATGATTAAAACGGCCCATGATTGAGCAAAATTGAGGTGCATTTTATTATCTTCACCCAGAGGAGAGTGGTTGGAGTTTAGGAGCAGGGCGGTCAAGGGGTTCTGGAGTTGCAGAATAGGTTCACTGAAGGTCCAGGAAGGAGATTATAAGGCCTTGTTTAAAGCTGAATCTGTGCATAGCAGGCAGTGAACTGCTCTTGAACCTTAAGGGTCTGCATTAGAACAATGTGTGTGAGCAGAGACTTGCCTTCTAGTTGCTTTTTGTAGTTTCAGCACAGTGTTTTCTTAGCGTGACCCCCAGGGCACTAAAAGAAGGGGAGCTTTAAAATGAAGTTAGTGAAGGGATTGAATGACGAACACAGGTGCTGAATTAAGGGTGTGTTTCCAGGCTGTGAAGCAGATCTGGTCAAGGTCAATGGGGATTCCTCTGTAAGGATAATAGTTCTGACTGTTATGCCTTTATTTGTGGTGATAAGTTTCCACGTTTGTGTTCTTAGCAGTCAGACAGAGATTAAAGTTGCTCCAGGTTTCACAACTGGTCATAAACAATTACAGGAGTAGCAAAACCACAACATCTTCTTGGTGGCCCTTAATAAAAAAACCCCAACCAGGCCAGGAAAACGCTCATGTTTACTAATTGGACCGGTAGCTGTGGCAACAGTGTGACACCATGTCATCGTTAACAGGTGCCTCATCCGGTTGGCTGCTCGTGGGAACGTTTTAATCGCGGGTTCCCGCTCAGCCGCGCGCAGGCCGGCCGGCGCGGCGTTGCTAGTTAGGGGCCGTTGTCAATGTTTACGAGGTGTCGGGGAGGCGGGAGGCAGGCCTGGTGCTGCTGCATGGGGTCAAAGGTCAGCGGGACGGAGAGCGAGTGCAGGGGGGGAAATGACGCTGACCGTTGTAGTAAATGAGTCTGATTTCTCCACAATGAGCTTGACAATAATAGTTGCCATGCCACATTAACACTTAGCTCATACTGTAGTACTGCTGAGTCATTAAACAGACTCGCTGGCATCTAAACCTACAGTCATCCACTCGATGGCACATTAAGAGTGAGACGCGGCTACATTAGCGCTAAAATGGGTATTTTCTGTTGGGTGGTCCTAAAACATGCTAAATCTAAGAGGCCAAGGTCCCTGGTTAAAACTCTGACTCATTGAAACACTATAACAGTAAAGATTAGTGCATATGGAAATCTACATGTATGAGCGCACCAGTCTATTGGAATAAAGGTGTTTGGCAATTAACATGGCTGCGCCCTCGTTACAAGCGCAAACAGTGCGTTGATTAGCTTCCTCGAACCCGCTGAGGTTCCATCTTGTCATAGCTCGCGCCGTAGCGACTGGCGGTGTGTTTGGCATATTCGAAGCACCAGTAATGATGAAAGAACGAGTCAATGGGGGATTGAGTTGCTGATGCTAATGGAACACAGTCTAGCCCCGGACGTGATGTAATGACTTCATCTCTCCAGTGCTGCCATGAGACAATCAACATGAAGCTCAGGGCCAAAGTAAAATCACTGAAACATGTGCTATCGTTGAATTAAATAACTTTTGTGATTAATTGTGATAAATAATAAATAATTTTATTTTATAAGGCTCCAGTAATGCAGAGACTGGGTTTGAAAACGAGGCGAAGGCAGGATTAACGCGGGCGGAGAGCTGCTGCGGTGACTTCCTGGTTTCTCAGCGGAGGCACTTTCGGGAGAGGACGGCGAGCATTCGTCACGGCCGAACCCCTGGCGCAGGTTCCGCCCGAGGCCGCCGCCGTCGGGCCGCCGCCGGACCGCGGAGCTGCCAAGCCGACGAAACGGGGAGCGCCCGCGACCAGTAAAGCACAAGAAGACGAATAACCTGTCACCGCTTAGCATGTGAGCCTGACTAATCCCTGAAGCATCGCTATTATTCATTCATACGTTCGCTGCAGAACAAAGGCCTCATATTTTTGGGAGGCCCGGATACACATTTACTGTAACTAATTGCATACATGATGTCGTTTGATGGTTTGAAAACACGCAGAGGCCACAAGACCAAGATAAAAAGTCACGGACGGTGACGGAGCATGAACACGTCACTGTGCGACACAAAGGCCTTGTTTTTGAAAGATGCTTGTATAGTTTTAGTGCTGGGATGAAGCTGCAGCATGAGAAAAGGCCTAAGGACGTGCAGACTCTAATCTGCTCAAGGGCTGTAGAGAACCTCCAGGTTCTAGCCGCCTGTGGAGAACGGACTGTCCGCTGGGAGGTCTTTGGCAACGTTCTGCCCGGAACGATCCAATTCTGCGGAGGCAGAACCTACGTTCTCCCCCGTCCTCCGCGCTTTCACGCTGCTTCTCGGTTTCCCTCTCGCTCGCGTTGCTGCATTCTAGACAGAGAGGAGGACGGAGGAGGAAGGAGGAAGGAACGCCGGTGCCAGCTCACACACGCACACACACACACACACACACACACACACACACACACACACACACACACACACACACACACACACACACACACACACACACACACACACACACACACACACACATGCCTGACAAGGTCTGGTTCAGTAGTAGAAACAAACAAAGCTGGATTATGACAATTAGTGGCCTGGTTCGATCAGGGCCGTGTCCAGAGCTCAGTGGATGGAACCAATAAATCAGAGCTCCTTCTGACACACACACACACACACACACACACACACACACACACACACACAGAGCTAATGAACACAGGAATATTCAAACATGTGGGAACCATTTCTCCTGCACCCCCTGCTCTCTCTATGACAACAGAGAGGAACACAGCAACATTTGGAAAAAGAAAACATGCCACTGAACCGAGCATGATTAGAAAGCAACTCATGGCTGTAATGGACCAGGTGCAGCAGCGATAGGAGGAACAACGCGAGAGTGCCGCTTCACACTAACTATTGTCTGTCCGACGGCAGCAGAGCTGGACTCACGCTCACAGTAACAATGAGGCTGGGACTAATAAAATGAAGTATTGGAGGGTTTTTAAACGACCATCAACTTTTAATATTGTTATTTTAACTGGTTTTCTGCGGAGGCACGGCAAATTATTTCACTAAGAGACATCAGAGGACAGCAGCAATAAAGACGACCATGATTAGGAGGGAAAGCGAGAGAAGCGTTAGAAAAAAGACAGACAGACAAAAAAACCACAATGTTAATAATGATGCTTGATGACTGTAAGGGAAAAGGTTCAAAGAAATGAGGAAACTCTGAAAAAAGGTTAGTTTGTGATGATATTGTGCCTCAAATGTCATAATACTCTTAATTATATAATTAATAGACCTTATCTCCCATTAGCAGGGTCTGGAGGGTCCTTTACAGAGCCTTTTACGATAGCTCAGGGTACTAATATCATAATCCATAATTCAGGAGCTCGAGTGAAACGGCCACTAGTTGAATATTCAAACGCAACCAAAAAGACGCATGCATGCATACATGCATCAGTGATTTGTTTGGGGCCGAGGTCCGTGGTCCCTGTGATTGCACGCACACGAACACGCATCAGCATCCCGCTATGTAAATCCCGGTAACCATGGAAACGGGAGGGGGTGGGGGTCGAACCTTGTCCTCCGCGGCGCAGAAAATTCCCAACGACGCGCGTTTGGAAGCGGGACATGGGAGAACAGGCATTCGTGTTCGTTCATATGCACGGCCATGTGTTCGTGGGCTTTGGGACGCGGCGCTGGAACTCGCAGCTCACCCAGAACCACCTCTGTCCTCGTGTGACCCCGTGTACGAGTGCAGCAGCGGTCAGTTCAACATACTCTATTAATATCATTAGTATTTAAATTGGATGCGGAACCAGTGGCCTGAATTTTAAACATGCACCATGTAGGAGATTTACTTATTGGAGCTTTAACCTTTGAGTCCGAGCCACTCCTGCAGCCACTCACATAATCATCATCACCATCATCATCATCACCCTCATCTTAACCCGCTGAGCCCCGCCTTCATGAATACGAGCTACAGGCAGAGAAACGTGTGCCTGAAGCCAGCACTGCTCATGTTGGGACTGTAAAACCAGGCAGAACAACAGACCCGGGGTGAGTGAAAGCAGCGTTTTCCATCTCTCTATCTTTCTGGTTTTCGTCTAATCTCCGCCCTCGGCCCCTCTTTGTCTGACACGGACACGGGGATGCCCTGGCGGACGAATCACGCAAACCCTGTCCAGTACATGACTGACTTCAAAGCTGAACTAAACCCGGCATAAGACTCGAACCCAGTCCTCCAGGAAGAGTCAAACAAAGACACACATCACCCGTCCACCCGTCCTGCTCTGTGTGCGCGTCCAGCTCTTACCCAACTTCACACCTGGTCCCAGGCGTCAGCGCCGGCACGTGTGCACGCGCACCAACACCACAAGACCGTACCTTGGAGTGATTGAGCGTAGCTCATCAGCGCTCCGGGTCCAGGCGTCCTCGGCCCGTTCCAGGAAGCAGAAACCTTTGGTAACAAGCTGGCTCGGGTTACAATCTGACACCACCTCTGGGCCAAACGTGACGCAGCCGACTGTAGCTGCTTTTCCTACCCAGTTGCTTGTAATTAGCCTTTCAGCTGCATGGCACGAGCATGGCCTGAATTCCATATAATGCAGACATAAAGGCTCTGTCTCTCCACCATATTGGTATTATTAGATTTGTTAGTGTAGCTCTTCAGGTTGAAGATCTGCCTTCAGGTGACGATACATGACACGCGTTGTGCTACGTCACCAGCTGTTCTGCCTAGAAGAGAGTGTAACAGTGGGCAAGGGGACGGCCTTAACTCAGCCTCCATGTGGAGGCTGTTCAAGGCCAAGGGTTGAGCCAGTAAGTTAAACAGATGTTCTCATAAAGCAAATACAATGGTGAGATGTCCAACATCTGCCTCAGAGAGGAGGTGGAGATAGATTGATGGATTGTAGAAGGGAAGGAAACGACTGGAGGAGGGGGGGTGGGGGGTTACATGAAGAAAGCCAGAGAAGCCGGCATCGATGCGCAGATAGACGATGGGAATGCAGGGCTCTGAAAATATCCAGATTATCTGTACGCGCAGAGATATGATGAGTCGGTCGAACAGAACCGAAGATGACGCTGTCCAACACACCTACACTGTCTTTTATTCCTCCATTTCACTTTTTCATGGGGATCTTTATTTCCCAAGGCACACACACACACACACACTCTCAGGACTACAGGCGCTGTTGAACTTTCTCTCTCGGGTCAAGCAGTGAATGAGGACAAAGTGGTATCTATGCTCAGCAGTTCATATTTGTGTTGGAGGCGCCACGCGGCCTGAGCTCCATGTTGGCTTGAGGTAATTACACCTATACACCAGCAATATCCCCTCCTATTACTGCAGCCTAATGGGCCTTACTGCTCACACACACACACACACACACACACACACACACACACACACACACACACACACACACACACACACACACACACACACACACACACACACACACACGAACACACACACACACAAATACAAACACAAGCACAGTCACACACTACTTTGTCTGGGCGGTACGGCCCAGTGACAACATCAGTTAGCTTCGATCTGTCACGTCAACGTTAGTCATGTTTTTCTGTGGTCAGGCGCAAATCCCTCCCCAGATTCCTTCAAGAGTGTGTGTGTGTGTGTGTGTGTGTGTGTGTGTGTGTGTGTGTGTGTGTGTCACAGCGTGGGTGACAGTTAAATGAGGGAATTCTGCTTGTCACAGTGTTCGGAGAACTTAATTGTTACATTTTGACAGAGTTTTAAAATGATTTCTACTTGGAAAGGTATGAAAGTAATAAAAATCCAGCAATGTTGACGCATTATACAAATAACTAATATTTTATAATACTGCAGCTGTTAATACATCAATATGTCCTATTATATATTTTGTTATTTCCATGTTGTATTTTAATTTGCTGGCCACAACATTAAACAAATGTGAAAAACTCAATGATTACCTGTGGCTTTTGTCAAGTCAAGTTTCCTGAAGTCCATCATTATGCAAAGTATACTGAGAATAATTTATAATGAATTGTGAGTTGACTATTTGAGTATTTTGAATTCAGGGAATCAAATTGTTTCATCTGTCTCCACAGTGAGCATGTTGCACTTGAGGCGCTCATTTGATGGCTGTGTTTTGAGGTTTTGTGTAGGTAGTAAATAATGGATGATTTATGCCTGTAGATCCTTTTACTCACTCTGTGTCTCCGCCATGAGTGGGGTTCAAGGCCGGGTGTGTGCAGACGTTAGCCAAACACACGTATTCTTACACAGTATTTGTATGCTTGAGTCCCTATGATTTGTCCTGGTTACATAATAGCAATACATCATAGATATTCCCCTACTAGGGAGGGTTCTGATATCTAAAGTCAACCATGGTGTTCATGCACATTTTCATATTCTGTTTAAAAAGTAGTCTCTCACACACACACACACACACACACACACACACACACACACACACACACACACACACACACACACACACACACACACACACACACACACACACACACACACACACACACTTGCATATGTTTGCAATCCTGAAGTTCCTTCTTCTGTCTGAGGCACTTCGATGTGAGAACCGCTTGGAGACAGCGAGGTCAGATTTTACATGCTGCCTAATAGCAAGTCCAGATGACGGAGTAAGTGATCCACGGCACATCAGCAGTAAAACACACGCAGTGACACACAGGAGGCATTTCAGTGTGTTACAGTAAGTATGTTCAAGAGGTTTCTCACACCAAAGGTGTGTTTCTGTGTCATTGATTGACTAACTGGTTCACTCTTTGATGCATGCTCATCTGGTCTCAGTCAGGTTCTCTTCCCTAGTACAGCTGTGTGTGTGTGTGTGTGTGTGTTCTTCACTTTGGGCACTGGGGCCACAGTCATCTCTGGGTTCCAATCCGGTGGGTGTTCTGGGGAGCTCGGCGTAGAGAACCGAGCTCGGCCGCTGCCAATTGCGTTTGCTGGAACACAGGATGAAACCGGAGGTGCTGCTGGGACTGGGTCACGCCACATCCAAAAATAATAGCACTTAATAGGCTGAGATTTCAGTCAGACAATAAAACAGAGCAGCGCTTTCCCTCGTTTCTCCTCTGTCTGCTTCATATCAACTTCTCTCACTTCCTGCTTCTTGTTCTTCATTGTTTTTATGCTATTAATGTCTCCCTACCACTGATCTCAGTGCATCAATGATGAATAAGAAATCCACCTAATGTATAAATTAGCTAAGCAAAGTTATCTCCAATAACATATAACACAGCAGCATTGCAAAATGAATGAGGCGCAAATATGGTAACGAGCGCATTTCATGTCTCCATGAGTGGGAAAAACATTATAGGTTTCAAGAAGGTGGATCGCTCAGTGTGAAAGACATATGTCCTTTAAATTGTAAAAGAAAAAAGGAAGAGACTGAAACGTCTTCTACAGTATTTGGTTCAAGCATTGAATTTAAATTACACACATTATACATTGTCATTAAACATAAACTAAACATTGAACTGGTATGAGTGGTTATAAAATTATGGGTTTCAACACTGAAAAGGTGAGGTCATGAGGTAGGACTCGATGAGTCTACTGTAACTTATCCTCTCTACTCTGTTCAAGCATGTATAAGATCAAATGCAATGCATTTTCTTATATGTGCAAAGTTATGTGTGTTGGTATATCAACTGCTTTTACACATTTGAAAGAATAAATAAATAAAAATGAAAAAAATATATCAAAAAGCTACGGAGGAACTTTTTTGCATTAACCTTATATTAAATGTGACAAGGCCTTAAAGTAGAAAGAGGAAAAAGGTGGCTTCCATGTTAATGATGCTCTTTCACTTCGCTGCTGTATTTATTGTACCTGTCCAACATCTCAGAATGATCCCTGTCCTTGTTTTTGTAGCCGCAGCCCCAGTTTGCCTCATTATTTTGGAGGGCAGAGTTCTGTTGAAGCCGGTTCCTTGCCAAGTATGAGCAATTAAAAATAATATGATGTTTAACAATAGTTTTCAATAGTTGCTTGGCAACAGCGACAGCATGAAGAACTGCCAAAAAAGAAGCAGAGAGCGGAGAATGAGGCTGAAACATCCTGTCAAGCGTCATGTCAAAATAAAAGCACATCTGCATGTTTTATTAAATATCCATCAAATCATCATCTACCATCTAATACACAGTTAACGATAATGAACCAGCTTCTTTCACTATAACCATGTCATCTTCCTCTTTAGCTGATGGGGCCTGGTGTTCATTTAATGGTCCTCGTCAAGGTTTTCCCCTCACATTTTTTTGCCTGATAACCGACTCGCATGGCGGCTAAAGCGCATGGATAAAGTACGGACGTGTGCTTCATACTCTGGATAAGTTGGTTCATTCGGGTGCTCACACGCATATGGAACATAAGCTGGCAGGATAACAAACCATATTAAAGAGGATCCAGACAACTGACCACACGCTGTGTAGCTAGAAACCTGAGCAGAAACCCACTGTTTTCAAAGGCTTTGTTCAGAGAAGGTCCCAATTCTTCTTTCAGGTTCCTCTGTAACACATTTTATTTAATTACTCTAAAACCAGAAACCAATGTTATTCTGAGGTGTAGAAATACAGTCAGCAAACGTAGTAGATCCAGATTTAAACCGCCCATCCATCCATCCATCCATCCATCCATCCATCCATCCATCCATCCATCCATCCATCCATCCATCCATCCATCCATCCATCCATCCATCCATCCATCCATCCATCTGTGTTGTTGTTCCTGTAGCTGCTTTATTATCATCCAACATACTGAGTACTTTGTCATCAATGACTACACAGTCAGATTGAACAGGAAATCAAATTTATGAATGCTTGTCAAAATATACATTAACTAAGTTCCACTGCTGCCACTCTGTAGTCTCCTTTGTTCCCATGACTGAACTGACCGGTTAGCTACTTCCATGTTTTTTCAAGCATGTGCACATATACCATGTGTTAAAAGGTCTCTCTGGTTGGACAGTTGACACAGTTGCCTTTTAAAACCCACCTCCACCAGCATCTAAATCGTAGCCATATCGTGTTCACTATCTGCCTCCGCTAGTTAAGGTAAAGCATAGGTTGTCCTCAAAGTAAGATGTTTATTTTCATCTGAGGCTCGGCCCAAGGAAAAGAGCCTGCGCTGAGATGTTGTAAACACACAAACTGAATGTAAGATTGAGTGGTGCCGCTGAAACCGGACCTCTGAGTAATGACCCATAATCACCGAGTTAACATTTCATTCATTGCATGATTCACAGACAGGGATGGAACCCAGAGCCCAGCAGGCGACGCAGACACCCTCAAACCAAATATATACATTTATACGAATACAGCAGCCTGAAGGAACACGTCTGACTGGATGTTCACCATAATGGATGGAACAAACGTCTGACCTTTAACCTATCGACAGTCCTGCACTTTCAGTAACGGGCCTCCTCTTCCAGTAAACACTGTTCCCTTCCTTTCCCGTAACGGCTAGCTTGTGTATACATGGTCCTTGAACCACAGAACGGCACGTGATGGAAACTGATGGGGGAAAAAAATGAAGATGGAGTGACTAGTCATGTATAAGGCAGTAAAAAATGGACGTGTGAAACATTTTGTCCAAGCATTAAAATACAACGCTTAGGCCCGGATGAACATGCTGAATCGATTTTCTGCCACAAAGGGAAACCGCACCGTGTTCCTGGCTCCTCTATTGGTGCTGGGAAATCAGTTGACATCTGTCGAACCGAACTAAGATTCGATTGCTCAGAAGTAATCCCATCATTTTTCAGTCCAGCGCCCGACCCGGCCGACGGGGTCGTCAGTAAGGAGCGTGACTATTGGCTGCCCGTCGCAGTAGCCGAGGGTTATGGCTCCCGCCAGATCTCCGGGGAGGGCTGTAACAGTGCAGAACAACAATGGGGCCGGCGCTGTGTTTAGTCTGCGTCTGCGGGGGCTTACAGCAGATTCTGCGCTTTGAAACAAGAGCCCGGCTCTCCACCAAAGACTTTAAGACCCGCTCGCGTCGGACCCATTACATCTTAGTTGACTTTTCATCTGTTTCCAAGGCACACGCAAACACACACACACGTCACCATGACCCGACTCAAAACTCAGAAGCTGATGATTTTATTTTAGCCATTCTTGGGTTCTCAGCGTCGTAGCTCGATGCTACTTCGCAGAAGCCTTCGAGGGCTGGCCTTGTCAATCATGCGTCCGCCCGTCCTGGGGTCACGAGTGACGACTCCGGTGGGCTCCCCCCTCCGTCTTTCCATCCCTCCCTCCATTTTCTTGCCATAACAATGGGGAGGCGCGTGGAAGTCCAAAGAACACAAATGATCAGGTGCTAAACATTCACAGCACTTGTGGCTAACTCCTGGGCCCAGGGCTGAGAGCCAATGCGCTCCTTTTCATGAACTGTTGTTTTTCCAAGACGGCGCTCAGTCACTGGTAGATTATCTTTAAGGCTGGAGGAGTTTAGCTTATCTCTACTGCTGAACCCGACTGAGGAAGGCGATGTAGTGGTGATGATGCTGAGATGTCAAAGAATCCAGCCGGGGTCATGTTTGTGCCACTTTCTATTGCTTTGAAACCACCATTTGAGCGGTAGAGCTGTGACAGTGGCACCGGCCTCGTCGGCCGGTGGACAGAGGAATCATTTGAGCTGTTGACACAGTCACAGACACGCACCACATCTGCATAAAGTAAAACACACACGCTGAAGTGGGCCGTGTCCAACTTCAGCTGAACCTTGATTAACCGCGTCACTTCAAATCACATGCTCGCGCTCAGCGCTAAAGCAGACGTGAGGCATGAGGTGGAGACGAGAGCGAGAGAGGACGCGGCCAGAAGGAACCCAGATAAAGGAGCGACAGTGAAAAAATGGGAGAAAGGAAATGCATGAATGGGAAAATCATAAAAATACCACAAAAGGAAAGGGAAAATGTAGAAGTAGTAAAGACACAGGGATTTTTTTCAACATGCCTTTTAGTTGTCTGTGAAAACCAGTTAAACCAAAACACATTTCTCTGTGATATTTCCAAAGCACTGAAAACATTTACACACCAGTAAACTTCCTTCTTGACAATAATCAAATGTGACATTTTGAATTTAATTAGACGGTGTGAGTTTGGAGCGCCGGTAGCAGGGAGCACGGAGCGTGTTTGTCCCTACACGTGTTCCTGTTTTATGGTGAACTGCGCTGACCGCACACAGCAGTCGGGCCAAAGCCGGGACGGCAATAAAACGGGCCGCGGTAAAAAGAGAAGGAGAAGGACCGGGTACAAGGTGGAAGGAGAGTGTGACTGTGGGGGAGATAGCAGGACGATTCACACACAGCTGCACTGAACTCACTGGATGACGATAAAGGCTGATCGGTGGTTGACACTGATTCTGTTTAGTGATCGTCTGAAAAAATAATGGATAAAGAAACTGTACTGATTGTATTTGTGAGATAAAGCAAATCAATTATATTTAATACACTGTTAATTTCAAAATAATTGACAGTAGTTATTCATTGATATGAGCTCTTACTGTGGTTCAGCTGTGAAGAATATTTCCATTATTGGGGCAGACTCTGTTTTCCAGCAATAAGTGAAATGAAGATGAGAATGAAAACACAAGCACATATTCTTGAAATCAAATAATAAGTAATATTCTTTATAGTTGAGAATACGGCTCATACAATGATAATAACTTTGCATTATTGCTTTAATGAAACCATTTTGCTCAAAGGTGAAAAAGGTGGAGTCTAGAGAATAACAGAAGAAATAAAAAAAAGAACGGAGAAACAAAAACAGCAACCCAGCATCGAGTAGGAAACCTCCGGTAAATGTCAGGAGAACACGCGTGTGACGTCGGACTGGAAAGTGACACCTCAGGACCGACGAGAGTTTCCACGTACGCGCTGTGAGTGTGAGCACCGCTACGTAGGGGCAGAGACATGGGGACTGTGTGGGTGTGTAGGTGCTGGATGGGCGTGTGTGTGTGTGTGTGTATGTGTGTGTGTGTGTGTGTGTGTGTGTAGGAGGGTGCGGCGCCCTGAACGGTGTGTTTACGTTCTGGAGGCAGCAGCAGCAGCAGTCTGCACATAAATAGGTGTAAGTCAGTGGTAGGTAAAGTGGTGGTGATGTCATCGGGATTTTTCCAGTTTGTGTCCTTTATTTGTGTGTGTGTGTGTGTGTGTGTGTGTGTGTGTGTGTGCGCGAACTTTCTCTCCACATCTGTAGTGTCCCATTTATAAGCACACGGCAGGAGATGCTGCACTGCGATAACGTCTAGTCTCCTGTAAAACCACTACATCAGCAGTTTGCGTGCCATTATTTTTCACCAGTACATAATTGAATGCTAATATTAGAATTCCTCCACGTCTGCCATTGTGGGTGTGGGCTGCCCCTGTTCTGCGGGCATCCATCCCCCAATCAGCTGCCCGTAAAGCTGTCAGTTGGGAGCGCAGGCCTCGCAGATCGCCCTGCTAGCTTTGTTCGCTAAAGTATAAAACCTACAGTAAACGCTTTTAGAACATGTGGTTTGAGTAAACAAACAGGGAATTGAGGACGAGGACAAGCTATGTAGCACGTAATGTCGCTAAGCTCCTTTAACTGCTTACAAACAAACAGAACGGATCCAGTTTACTGCTGAGCTCCGATGAGGTCATTACCTTTGGTTTGTGTCATGCTCTGTGACAGCTCATATTTCTCTCAGCATATAATTGTGTCTGCCTGCGGCTAATTATTAGAGTAAACCTGAGCAGGCCACCGCTGCAAGCTTTTATGGGATATATCAGTTATTCTAAATGACGTTGAGCCCAGCAGGAAAACAAGTAGTTAACGAAGAAAGAAATAACACTTGGGTAGGTGTGTGTGTGTGTTGGAAAAATACTGCATTTAATCATTAAAACATCTTTTGCTGAAGCCTTGTTAGCTGTGCTATAGCCTTGAAGTTTTCTCCCTTCTGCTCTGCAAGAAATAGGGAGTACCAGTGTGTAGCATCCTTATCTGATGAGCCCAATGCTTGCTTTGTGCAGAGAATATTTCCTACGTACTGTGTGACTATGCACCTCCCAGAATGCAATACATATTATGAGCTGAATCCCTGTATTCTCTTCAGTGAGAGGAAGTTGCCTTTGCTGTAAACTGCTCACTCCTTGCAAGTAAAATCCTGAAGAAGGTCTCAACTGATTGTGTCTGCTTTATTTAAGATTTACGAAGGGAACTAACAATTTCCCTAACATAATTGGGGGCTCGTCCGGGATCCCAAGATCCTCTCTTTGCCGGGACATCGAGTCGGCGACTGAAGTCTGTGCACAGCCAGGTTTGGAACCTGCAGAAAATCCTGGGAGGTGAATTCCTGCCCAGGTCAGACGTCGGCTGGTGGTCCGACGAGGCGAGGTGACGGGATCCTGAACCAGGGCCAGGACACAAATCAGGCGAGTATGAAAAGAGTAAATCCTAAGGTATCTTAAATTCCGTGAGTGGCTCACGAGGTAAAAGAAGACTGGGTCTTCAGAAAGTTCCGTGACGAGGTCACGAGGTAAAAGAGGGCCGGGTCCTCATAAGAATTCCGTGAGTGGCTCACGAGGTAAAAGAAGACTGGGTCTTCAGAAAAGTTCCGTGACGAGGTCACGAGGGAAAAGAGGACGGGGTCCTCGTAAAATAGATTAATGATAGTTTGTCTGATTGAAGCAGCGGCAGAGTGGAAACCTAACGGTGTTAACGTAAACTCTGTGATCAGTTGAAGTAAATCAGACTATATAAATAAGTGTTATTGTTTGTCGGTCTCTAAGTTAATTTTAACTTCTTAGAGGAAGTCTCAGAGACCTTTTGTGTTGTGTGTCTGATTGAGATCAAAATTGAGAGGTTGGTTTACTGAGACAGCTGTGTCCGCAGGAAACTAGTTCCTGTAGAAGCTTGGCACAGTCGATGATCTCTGTGAACACTGTGACTGATCGTTGATCTCAATCCTCGTAGTGAAGCAAATTAAAGAACACTAAGGGTGAAAACCTTGAAGGTGATTCCAAATATATGTCTAAAAGACATTCTCAGTCGACTATAATAATATATACATACCTTACCTTAGTGGAAAAAAAAAATTGGATTTGATGGAAATTTAAAAAAGTAGAATTGTGTAAAAAATTTGATGGATAAAAGAACTAACTGATAACTGAAACAGTTAAAAGAACAAGATGGGGAATATAATAAAGGGACCAGTTAAAAATTCATGCTATATGCACAACAAAATTTTGAATTAAAAATAAACACTAAAGGGGTGTATAAGTATGGAACAAATTAAGTGATTAAAATTAAGACATAAAAAATATTAATGAAATGATAGAAATATTAGAGAAACTATATAATAGATATAATTTAATAATTGTTTTATATTAATATAAAAAATAACCTATAATACAATAATAATATAATTGATGTGCTTAAATATAAATATAAAGGCATGCGTCAATTAAAACATAGGAAAGAACAAGCTCATTGATTAATTAGATGGAACGTTGTGGAAGTGGTGCACGAATATTAACATTCTGTTATAATTCCATATTGTTAAAATACTTTGTGATGTATGAAACTAACAGTCTATTTTCAGATATTGAATACAAATCAATGAAATAAAGCAAAAGCAACAATGTTTGTTGTAGACAGTGAAGAATGCTATTGGCAAGATAACAGTGGACAGAGAGGACGTTACAGAAAAAGGTTTAGAGGATGTGGTGGACGACCATTTAGGGTGAGAAAAGTGAGAGTGACGTTGATGAGGAAGAACCTCAAGTAAAAGTGTACTTATGTGAAAGACTGCATGATTACCCAAACCATATTTGTCAAAAAGGAAATGAAAAGAGTGTATGATTGGAATCCAAAACAAGTGTAAATACAGCTCAATGACGGTGTGAAAGATAATAGCTCTGAACTGGACAACCCAGGCTGTGCCCACAGCCCACCTTAGAGGAAATCCCTATAAATCAGAATGATGTTATGTTAATCTCGGGGTGAACCAGGATGAGTTACAGCAGATTCCTTCCTAATAATCTCCTCTATGCACCATTTGTGCAAATCAGAACAATATTTAAATTTAACAACCCTTCCAATGCCTTCCATATGTCAAATGTGTTAAAACATCACAAGAAATGTTTTTCTGAAAATGCTTTTCAAGACATGCCTTGCCCACAGGAGGGACCACTGCAGGTTGGTGACTGGGTGTTCACCAGAGTCATAAAGCGCAAGAACTGGACCTCACCCCGGTGGGAAGGCCCGTATAGAGTGACGCTGACAACACCTACAGCCTGCAAAGTCGAAGGCATCTCCCGGTGGATACACAACACAGACTGCAAAAAGACAACAGGTACAGGCAACCGAGTAGTATTGTCCATGAGAAAAAACCCAACCGAGGGAGGGGAAAAGTCTGCCTACAAAGGGGGTCAGCAGCATTTAGAGCACTGGTCGTCTCAACGGCAGTGAAGAAACCAGCGGTACCTTCTCTCACTTAGGGGGACATTCTCATAAGGAGATACTATGAGGGGACACTGTCCAGCCACGGGAGTTGTACTAACTGCCCTTGTACTGTTGATTGATGCTAGGCCACTCCCTGACCTCATCCAGGATGAGGAGAGACCTCCTGACCAGTATCACACTAACTCGTGGTATCGTTACATGAAGTTTCTTGCTAAACAGAGCACTCATAATTTTACTGAAAGTGGCTGTTATGTGTGTGGAAACATGCCAAAATCTGTTGCGAACCCCGATGTACAAATTCAGCCTGTAGACCCACAGCGAGAGCAATTATATCCAGACACTTTACGTTCACTGGTGTCACCTGATGCTTTCTATGCCTCTTTCCGAGGTCAAACGAAAGGACTAGTTCCACGTCCTCCACCATACCAGGGTCGTAATTATACACGGTTTTTGAGTGCCAACTTCTCCACAGAAATCTTATTTGATCATGTTCCTTTTCCTCCTCAGTTCAAGGGACACTGTTTCCAGAGCAGCAGCTTTTCTCTTTTAAAGAATAAGGATTTAGCCATCTCAGTGGGGGAAGTTCCCCTGAAACACTGCCAGACTGTGAAGATGCCTTGCACTCGCAGTGCCACCCATTTCAACACTTCTGAGGCACCAAAGGGGGTTCAGTGTGTCCCTTATTATGATGGTCCTGATTTCATGGGGACTCTTCCACAGTCTGATATCAATTATGTTTGTGGACACACAATCTATGTGCATCTTCCACCCAATTGGGTAGGACGCTGTGCCCCTGTTTATGTTTCAGATGGCTCCTACGTGATAACACCACAGCAGATGACTTCCAAGGGACGGCTACGGAAGCGAGAGATTGATCTGAAGGAAAGTGATCGGATCTGGGGATCAGACGTTCCCATAGACAAAAAGCTCTGGACTACAGGCCAGAAAATGGCACTATCCCTATTTCCAAGGACCGCCTGGTGTTAGATCTGCTCACTGCAAGCCAAGGTGGAGTGTGTGCAATAGTGGGCCCCAAGTGCTGCACATACATTCCAGGAGACGACCAAGACGCAAAGGTCACCCAACAGGCACTCCGTGACCTACAGCACATATCCAATGTGCAGGCGGCTGATGTAGTGAAAGACAAATCCTGGTTTGATTGGTTTAGGTCTGGCACATGGACATTCTGATGAAGATTTTTGGACCGATTCTACTGATTCTTTTGGTTCTGATGCTGATTGTGTTGTGCGTAATTCCCTGTTTGAGGGCCATGATCATCAGGATGGTGAATCAAGGCCTTCTCAGGGTGTGCGCAGTCATGCACTCTCGGCAAATACTCTATACACCTTTGAAGCTCGATAACTGTGAAGAGGATCTCCACGATGTCGACGGAAATGGACGCTAAGCTGTACATATTGTGCTTCTGTGCTTTTGACCCTGCCTACGACGTTGCAACATTTATTTCATGTTTTATGATGACTGCACTGAAAATCGAAAGAAGTTGTGCTGTTCTGATGTATGCATGATTGTTTAATGAATGTTTCAATGTTAAACAGGAGGGAAATGTTGGAAAAATACTGCATTTAATCATTGAAACATCTTTTGCTGAAGCCTTGTTAGCTGTGCTATAGCCTTGAAGTTTTCTCCCTTCTGCTCTGCAAGAAATAGGGAGTACCGGTGTGTAGCATCCTTATCTGATGAGCCCAATGCTTGCTTTGTGCAGAGAATATTTCCTACGTACAGTACTGTGTGACTATGCACCTCCCAGAATGCAATACATATTATGAGCTGAATCCCTGTATTCTCTTCAGTGAGAGGAAGTTGCCTTTGCTGTAAACTGCTCACTCCTTGCAAGTAAAATCCTGAAGAAGGTCTCAACTGATTGTGTCTGCTTTATTTAAGATTTACGAAGGGAACTAACAATTTCCCTAACAGTGTGTGTTTGTGTTCGTGACGGCCTGGGGTACGTTTTAGAGCAAAGAGAGGCCATGATACCTCAACTTTCTCTACCATCTGACTAAAGAATATTGGACCTGGATGTCTCAAAAGGTTGAAGTTTAATGCAAATGAGCACATGTGATGTGGTAGAGGTCAGGTCATACAGTAGCATCCTTTATATCAAGACATTCCTCTGTCGGAGCAGGTCACAGTGACCCTGACCTTTGACCTCTTAAATCTAAAACATAAAGTACATGATTACGTGATTTCCCTTTTTATTTTATTCTACCCAGCACATACCATACATTTATATTTACATTCAAACACACAATCTGTAGTAAGATTCTTCCACCATTTCAGATGTTTTAATTCAACATGATGCTTTTTGTACTGCAGTGGCTGCACTAGAACCCATGGGGTTAAATCGTGACAATCGCTCGTCATTCATATGATAAATACAGGTTTAGTATAGGTTCCAGAGTTCTGCCAGCCAGACTGGGCCTGTGGCTGCGTCCTGGCATTAGCCTCCGGGGCGCAAGCGTAGAAAAGCCCCAGAACGGTCACCTTTCATGTTGCTTTCACAGGCTTAGCTCCTACTTGACAGAGGGACGTTAGCGGCCATTAACACTGCACAAAAACCACCAGCATGTGCGCGCGTTTGCATTTTACGACCAGGTTTCCTCGCTGTCATTTCAGCTAAAAGGTTTGTCACATGCTGAAATTTCCATTATGTGCTATTTCAGCCAAATTGAATGCTCCAGGCTTTCACACACTGTAAACACACATATTCCCCAGCAGACATGAAGGTCCAGAAAAAAACCCAGATACTGTAAAATTGTGATACCCTTATGGACTGTTGTTTAGATATTAAGAGTGTACTGTATCATGTAGCAGTTAACACATTGCTTCATTTTGAATGAATAATGAAATGAGTTGAGCTACTTTTCTTGACTGAGGTGTCCATCACACACATGGGACACACAGTAACAGGAATCAATGCATTTAAAGTGATCCTGGGTCGAAGCCCAACCAGTATTTAGACAGGAAAAATGAAGACGGATGTTGAGACGCTTGCAGCCCAGTGTTTCCGACCTGCAGAGGCCCGACTTAGAGCTGAGCCCTAGAGTTCTTACTGTGTGTGGGCAGAGCAGGGCCGGCGTTAACAGCCTCGGAGAGTCATCGGAGGATGTGGGGCGAGAACTACCGGTAATCTGGCAACAGCAGGAAGCATGATGTGTGTGTGTGTGTGTGTGTGTGTGTGTGTGTGTGTGTGTGTGTGTGTGTGTGTGTGTGTGGGTGTGTGAAGAGTTGTTCTTCAATGAGTAACCCAAAGACATCAGCTGTGTAAAGCAGAACAGTTTATATAGTGAGACAACGTTAGAACTGCCTCCACCACTGTGATCCACTACACAGGCAGTTTCTACATTAGATGATGGTCAAGGCTTTGCAAACAAAGAGCAATAAGAGCAGCAGCAGTGATGAGAATGGATGGATAGTAGAAGAATGTATCGTACAAGGCCATATAAACTAGATGGAGCTGACTGAGGGATGCTCAGATGAAGGATCTCTAAAAGAACAGTGCATATATAATAATAAAATGTGATTTTCACATTTATAATGTCACTGATGCTTCAAGTTTAAAGAACTTTGCTGAAAGTTCAAACTCCACTGTCAGTATCTCACCCAGGTCCAGAGTTTGCTGTAAAATCCTTATTAATTTGAAGGGCGACTGAGGCTAAATGGAAGCATCCAGTAATTCTGAACTCAACCTTGTGTTTAACTAAACACAGAACAATAAATGAAGCCGCTGTGAATCACAGTAATAGCAATCGAGAGTACAGTTTAAGCGCAGCAACCGAATTCAAATGATGGCTCCGAGGTGATTATTTACATTGACCTTGATGTTAAAAGTAATGAAGTGTGTGCAAATGTGCCGCCGCGGCCCCGCAGAGGCAGAGCTGCTGCCTCAATCATCTTCATTATTCCTGCTACTGCAGCCTGAGCAGCCTTTATGGGGGAGTGTGTGGCCTCCCAGAGGACAAATTACGCCGCAGATTGCTGCATTTGAGGAATAGAAGTGGCCATTCAAAAAAGCACATTGTTCCAATTTTCTCATTAGTTTTACTACGCGGCGTCTTCGGGGTCGAGGGTGGACTGTCAGAAATATTTCCTACAACCCCGAAAGCTAAAAGAATGATTTAGAAAATAAGATGATGAAAAATTTGAACGTCTAAATCTATTTTGTTCATCTATTTCAGATCCTACACTGTAAATGAATGAATGAATGAACGAACGAATGAATGAATGAATGAATGAATGAATGAATGAATGAATGAAACTGTAAACATGTGTGCAACAACTTAAAAAACCTTTAAAACCAACTCACTAACAACTTTATTATAAATTAGTTTCATAAACATTAATCAAATCCCATTTGTTATGTTTTTATGTGATCCTACACATTAAATAAAGCCACTTCATTTAATGTTCTGTGTAATATACGTAATACATGTATGTATAATACTGTGTCCCCGAGTCCCGATAGGTAAAAAGTCAGAACTTCACACCAGTAGTAGGTGTCGTTCCACTTATAAAGAAGCAGTCCACCAATTCCTGTGTTGCTGTTATTGCACGGCTCGCGACCCTGAAATGTTATGGCAGCGCGGCTCTGGATTAGGTGTCAGCATATGTTGGACGCCTCCAACCTGGCGTCCGGAAACGAGAAGGGGGGGGGGGGTGGTTGGCTGCGCGCGGCTGACGCATGTTGTGAATGAATTCTGAGTGAGTATGGTGGATGGCTGTCCATCATCCAGAAGTCCTGCATTCGCCGAGGTCAAAGATCTACAACAGTTATAAAGTACATCTGTTTAACTTGAATTCTCTTTCTGCTATAGTTCAGCAGACTTAGTTTCATAGTGAGCGGTGAAGCATTGTTTGCACTGTAAGATGCTAATTAAGACATGTATTACATGTAACATGTACTGTATTATACATATATTACCTAAAGTTGTTGCACTTCATTTGTAATGAATGCAAATTTTTACAGGCACAACAACAGTTTCATTCATTCATCCATTCATTCATTCATTTACAGTGTAGGATCTGAAACCTATGAAAGGATAACAGCCACGGCGTCTCTGTGCAGTCCACTTGGTGGAGATGTGCCGTCAGTAATCTCCTCTCTGCTCCTGCCTCTGTGGCTGCTTTAAACCCAGGAGGAATAGCTTGTATTAGCCAGCCAGACTATCAGACTCCAAGAGCACCGAGACCCCCTAGCCCTCATCATTTCCCCCCTCCACATGAGTCAAAGAGCCCTTCTTCTCCATGCCAGCTGACTGCAGGAGGAAAGGGGAAAAGGGGGGGGGGGGGGGGGGGGGTCAGAGTGAGTCTGGGGAGCATTAGAAACTTTGTGTTGTAAGCATCTGACAGGGCTGGAACTGTTTGTGCTGCAGATGATTTGGTATTAGACGTTGACTGGAGAAGAACGCAACTGCGAGAAAGGCCAAATTAGTTCGACTGCTATAACTAATAAAATGTGCCAGTGTTTGCGACAGATTCAATGATTAACTACAAAAGATGCTGCGATGAAATACTTTGCACAACACCCCCCCTTTAATGAATGAATAGGTACATAAATAAAATGAAAGAAATGTTCATTTGTGACTCCTGAGGATTCAGGTGTGAGAGCTGAATGCGATGTTGGAGACAAAACTGCAGAACAGGCTGCATCAGGATGTTTCAGGGAGCTTCACTCAAACATAGACATAGAAATGCTGATGCAGCAGGACAGATGTCAGTAACCAGAAGAATGAGGGACGGTCACTTGTCCCTCTCTGTCTCTGTCTTCTTTTGCATGGACATTGTGCACATGGAGGTGAAAGGAGGCCTTCGTGGCTGATTCAGATTCCCACTCTGTGTGGGAATGACATCACTCTGGTGTCTGTAAAACCAAATGCGACTGCGGCTAAATCGGGAAAGCGCCGTATTTCCTCTTGTCAGCAACAGGATCAGCAGTTAACACAATCTGGTGCAGACTTCACCTTTAACTCTATGTCCGAGACCTTTAATATTTAGACGCTGGTACGCGTGTGAGGCGCGGCCGTTTCCACCCTCCTGACCCGCTCTGCTGGACCGTGGCTACGTCTGTGGCACCACCAGGCAGCACCGTCCTAACAACTTGTCCTGCCAAAGAAAAAGAAGAGAAACTGAACCGGAACGTCCAAACACTAGAGCAGCTCGTTATGTTGACAAGTCAACCTTGGCTCTACATCATGCAGGTCTATTACTCAAGCCCTACATAAATTATCATTATTACTCTACAAGAACATACTTTTTACTTCCACTATGTTTATTTACAGCTTTACTTACTTACATTGTACAAAAAACCCAAACCTTGTGTAAAGTTAAACAACGGAACTGAGCAGTGACTTGACCACATGAGTCACTGGACAGATGTTTTAAACAGCTGTAATTCATTAAATCAGTTGCAATGGTGGCTCAAGAAAGAATATTTTGTATAATAAAACATAATAAAGTTACATGAGCAACAATCATGTGATCAGTCATGATTAAGACAATTTTATATTATAGATTATAGAGTACTATTATAGAGTACAAACTTGCTCTCTGTTGTTGCTCTCATCTGTTCCTCATCACTCACACACACACACACACACACACACACACACACACACACACACACACACACACACACACACACACACACACACACACACACACACACAAACACACACAGGACAATAACACGCCTGCCTTGCTCAAAGGCAACACACACTTAGCAGCCTGGCTTTGGCAGCTGCTCTTGGCATCTCGACCTCTGCACTTCACATCGGACGTTTCCATTAATCACATTTTCTGCTTTCGTCTATAACCCACTGTCCTGCTCTCGGCAGTGATCGTCCCACGTGACAGGTGTGTTTACATTAAGGCCGCAAATGAACGAAGACTCAGTGGGACGCGAAGCCTTCGGAGATTTATGGATGTTTTTCTTTTAATGTGACACATAGGGGAGTCTACCTAGAACACGGTGAGCTGTCCGTGGATGAGTTCATGTTCAGTAACTAAGCAAAGCAGGTGGATGTTGGTGTGAAAGACAACGAAAGAGAGAGAACACGATGGAAAGAGCTCGCTGCACAAAAGTACAACAATCCTGGGCCAAGTAAATCAAGTGAGACGTCCCTGGTGTGCGTTTATCCGTGATCACTGTTTATTTGAGGTGTGTTTGTGGCCACTTGCATAGACTAATAAACGCGTGTGTGTGTGTGTGTGTGTGTGTGTGTGTGTGTGTCTGTGTGTGTGTGTGTGTGTGTGTGTGTGTGTGTGTGTGTGTGTGTGTGTGTGTGTGTGTGTGTGTGTGTGTGTGTGTGTGTGTGCGCGTGCTGACCACAGAGTGAGCATGTCCGTTGTGGTGTCATCTATCTCCACAACACAGTGGAGTCTGGCAACACGAAATACACGCCCTGCCCTCAGTTCCCGTAACAGACGCTGTGCGAAAACAAACACGCCGCCGAATTCTCAGCCTTCGCTCTCGCCTCCGTCACGCTGGCCAACGATTAAATTGCTATTGCATCCACAACAATTACCAGAGGTAATAATGTGGAGAATAAAAGATGTCGGTTTGTTGCCAGATTGTTACCACCTGACCAACATCTAAAGCTAAAACTGTTATTAAAGTTCTATTCAGCAGCGTTACAGTTTCAGTTAAAGTTTTCCTACTGTAACATCTATCTCTTATTAGACTTACTGTATGTTGATTTTGATATCATTCTTTGGCGCATAATGAAAACAGTGACACTGTGTGAAGTGCCGTGTGAAGTGATGAACAGATTTCCACAGAAAACCTGCAGGTGTTTCGCCGCGACCCGGTCTGCCTGCAGCTGGTTGACGGCTCGGACCAGCTGTGTGTGTGTGTGTGTGTGTACATGCGTGTGTGTGTGTGTGTGCGTGCGTGTGCGTGCGCGCGTGTGTGTGTGTGTGTGTGTGTGTGTGTGTGTGTGTGTGTGTGTGTGCGTGCGAGTGTGCATGCATGCGTGTGTGTCCAGACAGCTGTGAGCAGAGTGAGGGCTCCTTTCCACCGCACTCAGCAGCAACCTGGGCCAGCTCAAGGCGGGCCCAGCAGCCAGACCAGGCCACCCAGCGAACCCCAGTCCCAGACTGTCTATTGTTATGTTTGGGAAAAATCCCCCTCACACACTCTGACGCTGCTCATTGCATTCTGGTTAATATTAGACAAACTGTGCAATCGTCACCTTCCTTTTACTTTACAGGTATATCCTACATTTCCCAGAACTCCTTTCACCACAGAGGCAGAAAAAGAGCTAACAGTTAATACTATAATACTATTATATAAAGTAATATTATAAATACAAGTATTGAAGAATTTATACATTACAGTCCATTAAATACAACTGTTTTCCTAAAGATATTGTCATTTAATAATTTATTGCTATTAATATTTCATTTATTCATGATAAAAACATGCTACTTGTAGCTAAAAGGCCTCAGCGCTCAGGTCAAGGCAGCTTGTGGGGCTGTCGTGGTCGCCGTTGTTCAGGGAAGGGGCCACTTCTTTCTCTCCTTCCACCCCTGGATAAACAGAGCCCTGCCTGCCACTGGATCCCCGTCACCTCTCGCCAGTAGCCATCGCCTCGATAGGAGCCAGCGCTCTGCGAACGCTCCGGTGTTGAGTTCCACCAACGGGGACAGGTTGCCGGCTCCCGCTGCCAGCAGCGTCCGTGAAGTGCAAATGTTTATTTAAAAAGTTATGTTCGAATATTGATTTTATACCCCCCGCCCCACCCCGCCCGCCCGCTCTTGGCTCAGGTAAAGTGCCTGTCCATCATGGGCTTTTCCCCCCGGAGCCCGGCGTGTTGTCTGTCTCGTAAAAGCCGCTACTGTGGTATAATGTAGCCCAGTGGCCCGAAATGTCCGCCTTTCCTCTCCAAGCACGCCGCGCTTCCACGGAGGATGTGTGTATGAAGTGTGTGGGCTCCATCCAAGGAAAATATGTTAGAGGGCCTCATGTCTTATAATAGTCTGGACATAGAACATCTCACCTACTAGAAGGGAAAATGTAACAGCTACCATTAATATCTGATATGTCCCTTTACCCACTTTTCTTGTTTTATACCCCGATGCTGTATTTGTATTCAATTAGCTTTAAAAGGGTTTATGTTTAATATATAGACTCTCACTTACAGGCTCTCCTCTCCAAACACATCAAATACAATATATTATCCTCCGCTCTGCGTGTCAGAGGGGCTGCTCTGACGCTGGATGGGGCAGGTTGCTTCAAAAGGACAGTCAGACAGCAGGTCCTGCACCCACAACCCCACACAGTCACAGACATATCATCAGACCATTTGTTCTGGTAGTAGATTTCAGTCGTTGCATAAGCTTCGAACCATTTTTCTACCATCATGAAATATCACCCAAATCTCTCTCAAAATAAATCCTATATGATGAAAATCATTTCCAATTGTTGTGCTGCCACTTAAATCTGATTAGTTTACTTGTTTTGGCATAAATATCCAGCACAATACTGGAAGCACCGGCTCATAAATTGAGCAATTATACATGGAGAAATTGTTGTTTGGGCTGCGGCTGAGTTGTGCGGACCTATGAGAAGGGGTTCACAGAGTCGTCGCGTTCTGCCCTCGTAGCCGCTCATTTTCCCCAACATTTACAGCGAAAACCGTGTGAGAACCCAACTGAAACACAACTGCAAAAGCCTTTGAAACGTACATGTTCCTGTCTGTACGTGACATGCGTACGTAACCTAATAGTGCTATTGTCCTGTTCACCCATTTTACATACAGTACTTCACATCTGTATTGTCTTCACCCATGAAAATGGAGTCAAGGTTTGTCAGTGATCAAGTGTGCAATCATGTGTGCACCATTATGTGTCAAACTGTTAAATAGACTGAATATTCATTAGTTTAAACCGTTGCAAAGTTCAAATTCAGTTTCTTCAGTTTCTCAGGAAAGAGAAAGTGTCTTGAAAGTCTTTATTAGGACTTGATTACAGCAATCAGAATCAGACAGATGTCACTCCATCACACCAGATGTGATGTGACCCTTAATTTTTTTTTTAATTGTTACATGATTTCAATGTTAGCAATTTTAAATAATTATCCTTTTATTCTTCCTCTGTCTGGGACTGATCATATGATGCCAAAGGATGTTTTCAGAGCAACAGCAAATTGGTAAAATATGAAAAGTCTATATTAGAAAACAAAACCTTTTGTGTTACTCTGTCGGCAGGTAGAACTTAAAATGCACTAAAATGAGTGTGAGAAGGAATAAATGCATCATAATGAGAAACTAATGGCATGAATGAATGCATGAATTCTTAGTTTTATAGTTTTAATATCAATTTACTTCTGGGCAGCACAAAGAAACGGGCTGATTATGTTTTTGAAATCAAATGAAGTGGGAAAAGAGGGAATCATACAATGAGACAGAGTTATAGGTGGGTATTTTGTAAATGGGATGTGGCTCATTAGCTGTTAATCAGATATTACACAAGTACTCACGGGAGAATTACCGTGCGCGTTACCCACTGAAGGCCTCGCTGGCACAAAGAAACACTGGCTGCTCTGAGCTGGAACACTGGAGCATTTAATAAACACGTCATATCTGATCCTACAGACACAAAGAAGCACGGCTGATGAACAACCATGTGTGCGATGCAGTGCAGCGAAGGAGCCACCTCACCACCTCTTTACTCCGTCATAACAAGGATGCTGACGGACACGTCCAGGGATCAGCGAGTGTCAGAGCTAAGACTGAGATGCAGAATCGTGATGATGATGATGAATGATGCTGCCAGACCCTTACAATAAAATCACTGCACATGGATATGAATAAAACCTGCTTATCAGACACAGAATGACATTTGATTGTTTAATCAATCAATCAACTTGAGGGTGAATGAGGAAGAATGGGATAAACTGACTATTTACAGATGTGAGAAGCTCATAATGAAAATCCAAAAGATCCAAAGCTGTAATTTCACGAAACATAAAATTAGAGGCTGATCAGAGACATAAAAAACACAAAATGTGAGGAATTAGACCTGCGTTTCCTTTCTAAACTGGCTGAACACTAATTCTGGCTCTATCGATAGAAATAAGTCGCAGTAGCATTCTTGAAAACCAGTACTTCCTTTAAATAAACTCAAAGCAAGCTGAGAAAACTTCAGTCTTGTCTACGACTGGGCAGCTGTGCATATTAGAGTTGACAACCGCCATTAAAATTCACTGCTCCAAATAACAAATCTTTCAGCAGTCACACACACACACACACACACACATAGACCAGAGAACACCAACACACACAAACACATAGAGAAGCGCAGGCAACTTTCAGCGACTCAGCTGAAACAGAGATACGCGAACCTTGGCAGAGGACGTCCGCCGGGACCCGAGGCCAGACTTGGGTTTCCCCCCCGGGACTGATGCTGGCTAGCGCACATGCTAATGCTTGGATGTCTCTGCTGGCTCTCCTTCAGTCCTCATAAAATAATCGGCTTCGTCTGGGTCTCCAACCGGGCTTTTCACCACCTATTAGCCCTCGAACATGTGGCGGTGACAACAGAGGGGTTTTGACACGCAGCCAAAGCAGATTGTCACAACACACTGGTTTTCAAAAAACTCCTCACCCTGCTTGATTGCTTCCTTCGGCTGATTAGCGGCCGCTTGAGAAAACCGAGCGTCGGGGCTGGTTTGTGAACGACTTAGTCATCGGGATCAGTAGGCAGTCGCTGCCACGGAGAATGGAGACGGCTTGGGTTAGATGAGCTCGAGGGCTGTGGTTAAACACAAGCCGCCCGTGCAGCTGAATAAAGCGACGCCGGTCAAAGTCCAACAAAAGAAGTGCCAGCGTGGAAATTTGGCAATTTGGGAAGGTGCGCGATCGCTTACCTCTGCTTTTCCTGTCATCCTCAGCAAAATGAAACTAAAACTAACAAATCATAGAAATTCTCCCAATATAACAACAACTGCTCCACATTTGAATGAAAAGAGTTTTATCTCAATTTATCCCGTTAGTGTGAGGCCTGTACATCTTCATCCAGGATCTGATTAGGAGCTAGTTGGCGGCCCTGTTTTTTCTGACAACTCCCCTGATTGACCACGTTCAGGCATTCTTCTTCACTGCACACATTGTGAAGCCCACTGCTCAGTAGACGTCGGATCAGACAGCGCGGAGACTGACTGCCTGCTGACATACATGGCACAGGGAACATTTGGGCTTTTGTCAGACGTCCACATGTGTTTCTAATGGGGGGCGGGATATTAGATTCTGGCTCGGTAGAGTCTCGGCCACGGCTGAGGCCTCGTCCGTTGCCGACGAACGACGCAGAGTACGGTAAGATGTGGATGGACTGCAGAGGAGTGCGGTGGCGGAGGGTCACCCCGAGTGAATGTGAGCGTGTTTGTGTGTACGCACAGGGCTCGGGTTACCGTGTGGCTGCTGAATGTCTAACGAGGTAGCGTGTCAGTCTTGTTTGAGAAGTGGGTGCGACAGCAATGAGATTCAAGGGGAAAATGAAACCTCAGCAGAAACGATGAAGTACATGGCAGCAGCCATTCCAGGGATTCTACAGCTTGAGATCTTTTTATAATGTTACAAGCCTCCCAAACAAAGCCTAGTGCTTTATTTTGAAGGTGAGATGCGGAAGTGGATCATAGAAAACTTCATTTCAATCTAATAACATAAAAAAGATTAATCTTAAAGTCAGTGAATGGAATGCAAATAGCACGCACGCACACAGAGTCTAAATCTCCAACTTCCTCCATGGGGGAAAAAGCTTCCATTCTAATACCACACAACTAAGTAAGAGTTTATGTTTTCAGTGGCCAAAAAAATAATGAAACCGGGCAAAAGTGAACACGGCCTCCACTTGTTTTCATCGAAGCGACGTGAGCTCGAGGAAGTGCCGACAGCTGCGGGGTGATGGAGCACCTGTATATTTACAGAGAGTTTAACTCCTGTGATGTCATCCGGGGACAGTAAACATTTATCTGTCTTTTACAGTGGCAACCCAGACCCGGGGCCATTAGCGAAGGCCCAGTCGCGAGGGAGACCACCATCCGAGACCCGAATGGAGCCCAGTCTGGAGGTTCCGATGCCTTGTTAAACGTACGGAGACGAAGGTGGTTTATTTAAAGAGCTCGTAATGAGTTGTTTTTGGTATCCTGAAGGCACCACGTGTCAGGAGGTCAGGGAAGCTGTAGTTCATGCATACTGTAGGAAATTTACAGTATCAGTTCTTTTTAATGACGTATATACAATTTGTTTAGCGGCCGTCAGTGGCAAAGATGGGGATGATGGAATAGTAACACATTTTCACACATGAGTGGTGCCAGGGATAAGAGTGTCCACGTATCAGCAGGCGATGCAGCTTCACCCCTCGCACTCAAGGAATTCTGCTTCGCCAGTCACCCAGATAATGGTGCGGAACCGGCCGCTGCAGCGGGAGGTGATACCGGGGTTGTTCGCGCCGCCGACGGCGGTTTCACAACCGGCCCCGGCGGGGGGTCCGGCCCACACACGAGCGCGGGGAAGGTAAACAGCGAGGAAGCGCTCGCCTCCCTCCGCGCGGCAGGTCGTCCCAGCGCAGACAGAAGGAAAAACAAGGAAGGCCGAGCGATGATCCGCGCTTGGAGCGGACGACTGCAGGTCAGGGCAGGTGGCCAGAACTGTGGAGAGAGGCAGGAAACAGCAGGATGCACCAGAAGAAAGGCCTCAAACGTGTTCCTTCACGGCTGGAGGACTTTTATGTGCAGCGGTATTAGATGGTGTCTGTGGGAACTAGCTGATTACACACCTCCAGCGTGTCACTGGGATCCTAACAACAACCCAATGGGAGTTCTGTGTTCTGATTCATCTGGGAAACTGGGAGAAAGAAAACACATCGAATAGAAATAAATAGGGCTTGTAGTGAGGTTTGCATTGTAAACATGCATGTAATCACTGCAAATATGAACCAGATGCCTCCAGATCTGAACAACATGTTTGCAATGCGTGATGTGTATTGAGCCTCGTGGTCCCGGTGGACGAATTCTGGCAGTGCTGCCTTGGAGATGACTCCAACCCAATTAGTTACTTGTCTTGTTTGCAATAATCTCTTGATGACTCACATATTCTGGATTAAGACGGCAGCACGTTTTGAGCCTATACTGTATGTCAATGTTTCCATCGATGAGCACCTTGAAAGGCCCAGTTGGTGCTGGTTGGTGTGCTGTTACAGCGAGGCCTTCAAGGAATAAGGCAACAATCAGGCCATCAGGGCCATAAAGAGGAAGTTGACTAATGCAGGGCAGAGTGTCACCTGTTAATACAGCAGACCTGCTTCTCCTCCTTCAACACCTTTGTAATTACTACACGTGAATCCGGCACAATTAGCATCTGCAGATACAGTCAGTCATTACCTGCAGGGAGAACTATCCTGACTATCCTTCATACAGTACAATACTGTACCTCCACATAGTCCCCAAAAACAAGCGCTCCCACAGACCCAAAGTCATTCCTTCTCTGGGGCTTGAGGGTAAAGTCCTAAATCTTCGCCTCAACCACAGATTCCACACTTGTCCCTCTAATCCCGTCCCGTCCCACCGACAAGCCCGTTTCCTCCCTTCTCACTTCGCTGATCCACGGCTTAGACGGAAAAACACATCGCTTTTACAGACTGAACACAGGCATTCGTATACAAGCTTTCGTATCTCTCACCTCTTGCACTCTCTCCTGACCTTGACTGCATCCTTTGGTCCAGGTATGGTTGTGTGATCTCCTAAACTCTTGCCTTTTTAATGCGCTCCTCCGACTGTTATTTTGGTTGTCAAAAATGGAAAAAAATAGATCGTAACTTTGATTCCGCCGTAGATTTAGACCCAGATGCACATTTCAATAATAAGAACCTCATTTGTATGTTCACATTGATGCCCTGTCAACCGAATGATTTGAAACATATGTCTCAGACAATAAATATGTCAGTCAGATGATTGTTGGCTGACATCTTACACCACGTGGCCTGAGTGATGGCAACATTAATCTCTGTCAATACAATACTTTGGCCTAAGCTGAAGAATACAGTATCAACAAATATGGAATAGATTTCTATGGAATAAATGGTCCCCAGAGGATGAAGCGACTGACTGACTGCGTCTATTCTAATGATTTTAGTAAACTCTTCAAATAGAATTGTGATGAGTGACTTATTATTACAATATACAGTTACATGCAAAACTCCAGCATGACAGCATGGTCAATGAGATGGTGGCGATAGCGAGGGTGAGGGGGGTCGAACAAATGACAGTGGAGAGGGAAGTTAAAGGTATTGTATAAGGATCATTGTTACAAGTGGTGATTCTGATGAGTTTAAAATATGAGCCCTACCATCAAAACAACTTTTATTTTGTAATTATAGTCTATGCTTCTAAAACCCCACGATCCAGAACAAAACTTTCGTTAAAAGGTTGAAAACTGGGTTGAGTTACAGGAATCAAAACGGGCGGTTGTGCGAGAATCAACAGGTAACCCCAATGTTTTATTTGGTATAAAAATATCCCAGACGCAGCCCCGCGTGCAGCCTTTACGAGCCCGGCGTTCCTCCGACCAGCAGGTAGCTTTCCGTCCTCGTCCATCACCTGCTCCGTTTCCAAGCGCCGACGCCGAGGCCGCGCGTATAAAACCCTCGGTTTCCAGCGCCGTGCCAGAGTAAACTGGGTGGTATATGGGTTTTTGAGACGTTTCCCCTCTTCTGGAGTGAGGGTCCCGGGTCCCTGTTTGTGATGGAACGGCCCGGCTCCTGCCAAACGGCTGGGAATTTCTAAGGCCTCTTTGTGGCTCGCAGGAACACTTCGCGAACCGCAAGTTATCATTGGAGCGGGGGAGACCCGCGGCGCGCACAACGGCCGTCGCCGTCAGCCCACACCCCATTATGCTCTCGCCTGCTGACCATACACACCTTGCGCACTTTCCATCTGTCCCCCTCCTCCCCCCTCCTCCCCCTCCCATCTGGTGCCAGCATCGCGGGCCTCCATCGCTCTTCCCTCAGGACCAGCGTCGGCCCCACGACAATCGCCGAGCGTATCTAATAAGAGCGAGACCAGGGTTCGTACGTGTTCGCGGGAAACGGAGCGCGGCCTAATGAAAATACTTACTAGAAATCTTCTTTGTCTATTTTTCTTGTGTCGGGCCAGTCACGCGTCTGCGCAACCACGGCGCCCTGAGAAAATATTATGATTTGCAGTTATTTTTAGCCGACCTTCCCTGGTTTGCTGTTTTTGACGTATGCTGCACCTTGTTCCACTGAATAACTCAGATTTGCTGTCTGTAAATTTTAAAGGCTGGATGATACGTTATTTTTGCGTTTTATAATGGATTCAGCATAATATGCATAACCCGGAAAGTTCGCATTAATACGGCGCCTGGGGAGCATTTAAGGAGTAATACGTTGTAAAAGCATGAACTCTGTAACTCTTCAGTCATTTTAACATACAACACTGCAACTATATAAAGTGGAACATAGAAAAATGATGGACCTCTGGTGTTTTATCCACTTACCCTGCGGTCGACACGCTGGACAGGATTAACTCTTGCGTTGCCATCCCATATTATTCACATTAACTTGAATCTGAACTTTGTTCTTCTTCTAAACAAATCAGAGTAATTATACAAATTTCAGTTCCCCTCCATTAGCGAGTGAGGACGGAGGAGCGTCATGAGAGGATTCTGACCAACACTTCACTTTCACTGGCAGACCGAACCATGGGTGATCCAGAATACTCTCTGATTAGACAGAGGCTGCTTTCACAGCAGGTCCCATGGTGCTACCGTGGAGCGAGCAAATCTAATGAGATCGGACGATTCCCGGGCCTGCCTCCGGGGATTTTTACCGACAACTTTGCTCCGTTGGCAAGAAAAGCCGGTGATTAATACCTCCGCAACACTGGGTAACGAATACAGGGACATGTAAACATTCGGACGCTATCCAGGAGCAAACACGTTGTGTTTATCTAAATAAAATGATTTACAGCTGCAATCAGTCTGGAAGCTAGTCGTAGACACAGGGGCCTGAGGTTATTGTTCAATGTGGTGATAAAACCAGTGGGCTGCAGTGGTCTGTAGAGTATCTCTGTGACCTCTGTGGTTGTGTCTCAAACACTGACCTGGTCCAACTTGAGTCCATTGAGACACTCCAGTCCTTCTTACACATGCAGATCTGCTTTTGCTTTAATGCCTCGTATTTATTTTTTAATTTATTTTTATTTTTTTTGTCCTGTGCGGCAGTTCAACAAACAACATCTATCAGGCTGAATGCCGTATTGTGATGGACAGTTTCGCTTCAACTTTAACTTTGCTTTTGCTCACCACAGATGTCAGAGTCTAATTCTCTGGGTTAGACCAGCGTCCTGCTACATTTACATATCCAACAACAATCACAGGATTAGTCAAAGCATTTCCGCAGCATTGCTCTGCTCGGGGCCCATTTTTGGTTCACTCATGTTTTTGCAGACGTAGCTGTCAGCTGTGTGGTCTGCAGAGGTGGTAAATGCTATCAGGATCCTGCCGAAGACCTTAAAACCTTTCGGCAACACGTCTTGATCGCGTGATCACGGCAACGTGCCACTTCGCTGTGTAGAACCTGGAGAGAAGCCTGGCCCATTGAGTGAGCCCACTCTGTACCTGTTAAACAGGGTGGCTGTGGATGGTGAACATGTGCGACTCCTCGGCCAAATGAAAATGTAGGCTTTGGCCTGTGTGTTTGGAGGATTTTATTATGACTGTTTTAATTCTCTCCGCTCCTCTGTCGTTTAAAGTCCCCACAGACACGCTGCTCGGACGCTATAAAAGACTTTGCATATTCAATATCTGCTTAAATGCTACTATAAAGCATCACTGACTGCTCCTGTCGCTCCCAGACACCGAGGAGGACGAGGTCGGCTTCCTGCATGAGGTCACCGCTGCACTGATGCATCCCACACATACTGTAGGTAATTTATGCCTTCCGCACACCATTCTTATTTCAGCCCCATTAAAAATAATTGGTGCATCGCTCCAGAATAAATGTTGAGATGGAAACCGCGTCTAGTGATTCCGGCCTTAGCTCAATATACGAGGAGGATGGAGAGTATCAGCGTGCCGTTTTAGATTTCATAACGTATTAATTATTTCCCCCGTATCGCTTGTCCAAACTGTCAGTGTTTGCTCTATCCATGGCCGCTTCCAGTGGCGACTTCTTTACAAACAGTATCTCTTTACTTCGGTGTCAAACGCTGCCAGAGCACAGGCCTGAACACGATGAACGCATTACTGTCACCACGGAGAAGTTTCCCCTCGCTATGACGCTCGCGAAAACCCATTCTAATCGAATTAGCTCGACTTTCCAATCAGTCTGCTCTCAGGGTTACTGGGCCGCGGCGTTGGCAACGGGTCGACCCCATTCCCTCCAAAACCGCCTCCGCTCATTGGACAGACGCGCCGTCGGGGTCAAACCTGCGCGCGGACGCTCACCGACGCCACAGAAGACGATAAATCGCGCGTGGACGGCGCTCGGACCTGTGTGGGAGCCGTGAAAGGGTTTCGGTGACGGCATTGGTGCGAGGCAGCGGGACCAACCACACCTAATGAACGGTAGAGAAACTGGGACCCAACGCTGCCCACTAATGAAGAATTAATCTGCAGAGGCTGATGCAACGGGCCGATACGAGCCTTTGTTTACCCACTGAAAGGCCAAGGCTGATCTCATGTTTAGTCAGTAACTCTATGTACCGACTGGCCTTAAGAGACCTGAGAACCTTCTAATACTATTCTCACAAAGCTACAGATTCTTCTTTATTTTACAGAATAATATTTAATAGACTTTTTCCTTTTTATATAATTATGTGAATCATATAACTAAAATAACTAAATAACTTGTTTATCACTTCTCTTGTGTTTGAGATGAAAATAACAAGCATGGATCAGCCCAGTGATGGAAAGTCATGTGAGCCTGTGCATGTGTGTGCATGTGTGTGCACGTGTGTGCATGTGTGTGCCTTCCTCACCAGATGCTGCTCTACACTGGGTGTCCCATCTTCACAGCGGGATGATCTGCTGACTCTAATTCGCTTCCATTAATCATGGGGCTAATTTGTTTTCACTGCGCTGCGCTGACAGCCAGCGGTTCTGGTTACAGCACAGAGGCTCACGCAGCCCCCGTGTGCACGCACGCACGCACGAACGCACGCACGCACGCACGCACGCATGCATGTATGTGTGTGTGCACATGTGATGGGGAGGGGGAGCGGAGCCCACAGGTTGGTCTCACAGTTGTCTGCCTTCATGCCTTCACAGCGTAATACTGTGCTCTTCATAGACATCAGCATGAGATCATTTTTTATATGATATAGGAATTAGGTTTATCATTTTAGTGTTTTTTGATATATCACATATTTATATGAGCTTGATTTGCATAAGCATTTTTCTCCAGCAGAGCAGGGCCTGAAGACTGAATCCTCCCACAAACAAAACCCAGCGGGCTTTACATAAGCAGCAGGACAGAGTTGGGACCGGATGCTGGCTCATGCTTTCACTTCTAATGATTTATAAAAAGCACCGAACCACAAAATAAACATGTCATAAAAATTCACATTTTACAGTCAAGATTTCAAATTATTAATCCACTTATCCACTTAAAAAAGGGCACAAGTCAACATCAAATCAATGAAAATCCATGATGCTTACTCTAGTTCTGAGCATCACCATTGACTGAGCAGACTCACTGACTTCAGCAACGGACATCCCTGCATTCCTAAAGGAGCCACGGAGAACTTGAAATTCGCCTATTGTTTATAAAACCAGTCAAATATAAATAAGTGATTATTTCTGAGGTAAATATACTAACTGTGACCAATTGTCTGACTCGGCCTCTGGCAGATCTTCTCCACCACGTTCCTGGTCCTGTCAGCAATTTGTAAACTGTCACATTGCCATAATACTGATGAGACGTGCTGCAATGAGCGTCTTCCTCTGCAGCCTCGAAGCCGCTTTCTGCCACACGGGGCTGCTAAAGGGCAGACCCGACCAGCCTTCAGACTCAACACGCGGTGTGTGTGTGTGTGTGTGTGTGTGTGTGCGCACACAGGCAGGTATGTTTTCCTCCTGAATTCGTTTGATTATGTCTTTGTCCGTCATCGGGGGGCTTTTAAGTGCAGGAGCAGAACCCTGATCCCACGGTGACATCATGTTAAGAGCCACACTCCGCAGGTAATGCATGAGGCCGTGCGGCTTTTAAATAAGCAAGGCTTCGATGGGAAGGGAACCAAGGAAAACACACTGCAGATCTATAGGCCAGCACTAATGCGGTGGTGGAGAAAGAGAGAGCGGGACTGCGTACGAGCCACTAATTTGTAGATTTAACTAAAAGAGCTCAGAGTGAAAGAACCAAAAGACGTTCGCAGGGTGGGATTCTGCAAAAAACGTGAAGCTGGAAACAGACACGAAGGCAAAGAAAAGTTAAAAGTTAAAAAGGTGTCAAACCTGTGGATCTTAAGTTCACCTGTTTATTATTTTTGCCCATGACGCCATTTAAGTCGCAATTAAGTCCAATCAATAAGACGTAGCCCGTCTCCGTCGTCTCTCTCAGACGTCTCCAAAACACACAACCAGCAAACGGCAGCAACACACACGCATCCTACTGACGCCTTTAATATCCTGCAGCCAACGCTGGCGAAGTCCAATCATTCTGGGCAGAAGCTGAACACATACACGCTGCGTGTGACACACACTTGTTGCTACCAAGCTAAAGCTGACTTTCCTTCAGCTACGAGTACAGATCATTTGAAATCCAGACAAAGATGCACATCCTTTTATATAAAGTTGGTCAATAAATAATTTTTTTATGACAATGGCAACTTGATGACAGGAGGTGATGTAGGACAACAACAGCAGGGAAACAGCTGATGCTGAGTTGGAAATCAATAAGTGCATTGTCAGCGAACGCTCCCCCAGCGAGCTGCTTACGTGCATTTGCTATTGTTCTTTATTAAACTAAAGTGACCTCATGTTTTATGTCTCTTTCCCCCGTTCGCTTACAGTAGATGACCTCCAGGTTTTTGACAGGGGCGCACACTGTCGCAGAGTGGATGCTGAGGATGACAGCACACAATTGAAAACACAAACATCTGTTTGTGTTCCAGATCAGAACAACAAATCAATTTTCAGATTTTAAATTCCAAATCTTGAACGATGGAGCACAGTTTCGCTCGTACTTGTTCATCTCGCATTGCAAATCAAGTATATTCCGGTAAAATGTGGAAACTTTTGAACATATTAACCAGGAACAATTGAAACAAGTAGTTCTTCCAAATACAACACAACCTTTAATAACCGCAGTCTCGGATCATTCAACGACCAGAATAGAACACATATTTGCAAATGGAGGGTTCTCCCAAACTGGCTGCATCTAATCAAGGAGCTGATGAGTTGCACAGCGTGTGCTCCAGGGAACCAGACACACACTGGACTGGCTACAGGTTTGGTGAGTGTCAGCTTTGGTTGTTAAGAGAAGTGAAGTCGTTTTAATCCTATATCGACTGAGGAATAAATAGAGGTGGGAGGGAGGAGGAAACTCCTGGCTGTTAGATTTATAGACAGAAAACAGGCCCTGTGTGACAAGAACCTGACGCTAGGAGCAAGCGAATTCACGACCCTTAATCACCAGGTTGGGAGTAATAAATCCACTCTTTTTTAATAGGCTCCTCAGCGCGGTTTTGCCACGTCCTCATCTGAACAGAGTCTCTGTGTCTCAGCCGTGGGCGGCATCGTCACTTTGTGACTGTCTTCGTATCTCTTTGCTTGTTTGGGTCTGTTGCTGAATTCCCGTGTGGCCCTCTGCTCAACTCACCCGTTGCACCCCCCCTCTCACCCCCCAGAGGGGAAATGACCCTTAATACGCCGAGCTCTCTCCCCCAGTCCGTATTAATGTTAATCTATCAGACTTGGAGTCTCCCCCGCTGCACAACGCCGCCAATGTTCCCGGGGCCTTGGGGTGCAATCAATGGTGTCGGACCAAGGAGCGGTCGTTTGGAGGGGGAAAGTGCACACCCAGCACAGTCTGGGGATTTTACTGAACCAGCTGGTGACCACACCAAAGCTCCAAGAGTAGCTCCCAAGGAAGGACAACTATGAGTGAAGTGGATGAAGGCTGACTGGAGGATGGAAGCGACTGGGACGTATCCAGATGATGCAACCGCTTCCCAATCGCCTGAGCTCGACTGAGGCTAAAGGTGGACCGACTGAATGGTTGGTTGGGGGGGGTTCAGACAGATGAAGAGAAGGCCTCGGGTCATTGGGGGTAATCTCTGTGCGGATCGATCCACTTTCTATGCTGAGTGCAAGCTGGGACCAGCACTTTCTGCTAATGTGTTTTTTATTTATTGCAGGGAGATTGTATCAGGAGCCGAGGCATAAACAGTTTAGACTGTTTGGAAATCTCTCTCTACCTGCAGCACAGGTCTTGATTTCTGTTGGATTCTTCTAGCAGAACTGGCTGTACTCAAAGGAACCTTCCATGCTTCTATGTTTATTAGATATGAGATATTGGAAGAGGAAGCTAAGAAACCTGCTTCTGTGCTGAGGTCCAGCAGCATCAGTCAGACTCACCCCCACAGGACCCATCCTCACCCACCGACCACTCTGCTCAGCATTCGCCCTCCTGTGTTTCCTCCGCAGCATCCAACCATCCGACCAGGTGGGTCAATACATCAGGCGTCCGCCCGTCGGCATGCCGCACCTCACCGGGCCTGATGTTGCCGTCTGGTTGCCACGGAAACCGGCTCGGCAGGTCCCCCCCCCCCTCACCCGTGTGCGCCGCGCGCCTGAGACGGCCAGGAGCCAGTGGTTTGTTATGGCGAGTCGCCACCCTCAGCGGACCGCGCGGCCTCCTGTTTGTTTGAACAAGGCCCCCGGGCGCCCGACCGATCTCTTACCGCGGCCGGGGGGGGGGAAACCGAACGCGAGGAGCTGTCAAGGCCCCGGGGCCGCCGCCCGGGAGAAAGAAAATAAAACGGACATCGGAGTCATTAGCCTAAAGGAACGCAGGATGCTCCGAAGTAGGAAGCTCGAGACGGAGGCTTTGAATGTATGTCAGGAGGACAAGCGAGGTCTGTCACGGCTGCAGCAGGGTGGGCCACTCCCGTTTCCATGACTAATTGAAATCTTCCACTGGCCGCGAGGCCGCTCCTTTCCGACGCCACCCGTCTTCCCTCGTCTTCTGCTCATACGTCGTCCCTCGTCTCGCTCAACAACAACATGTCTTTACAGCGCAGATGGAAACATGCCTTTTCATTTTTAGTCCGTCCAGTAATTTAAGACGAATTCATGCTGCCTGCGAACGAACATAACGACATAATGTTAAGCTGTTATATATAAACCGTATGAGCAAATTTTAGGATTTTATTGCTAAAATTGGATGAATTGGACTGACAGGAAAACACAGTTGTGCAGAAATTGAAAAGAGCAAATATAAATTGGCTCATAACTTATAATATATTTCACTATCACAGCCTCATGAGCCGACCACTGTCTGGCTCTGTGTAATACTGACCACTAATCTTAACAATAGATTTTCCGCATTCTCATTGTGCAGCTGTTGAGCCGAACATGTCGACCCAGGCTTTAGTCAGATCAGCTGTTTAAATCAAGACCAGAAATTAGCCATGAATCAGTCCAGCTATTAAACCCCCCCCCCCCCCCCCCCCCCCCCCCCCCCCCCCCCCCAGTTTCCACTGAGAGTGCTGCTGTGTGTTCAGCATGTGTGTTTGTGTGTGTGTGTGTGTGTGTGTGTGTGTGTGTGTGTGTGTGTGTGTGTGTGTGTGTGTGTGTCTGCTGAAGGAACTAGTGGATCTAGGCTGAGTTTTACTCATGCTCCTTCGAGTTTAGCCCAGAGGTTGTAACCAGAGCACGGATGATTTCGGAGGAGGCACGGGAGCATGAAACGCGATTACGTCTCCATGTGCAATGAACAACAGTTACTGCTTTTATTACATTACCTGATCGAATTCATAAATCGAATCAAGCGTCTTTTGTCCATCCACGGTGGGTTTTGTTTCACCTCAGAGGAGATTCTCAGGGATGTGTCGGGGCCTGGAAAAATATTAGAAAAAGGAATGTTTATGGGATGTTTTGCTGGATTATAGTGCTTCCATATGCTTGTTTGCTATATGGCTATGACGGAGGAGACAGACTTGACAGCCTGCGGTGGATTCAGACAAACCCAACTTTTAGCATATCAGAAAATCTCACACTTTTCCTGCGATCATTCCAGAGAACGTATCAAGTCACACGCAAATCCCGTTTCGCTCTTTCACGTCTTCTTTCACAACATTTCATTCGGTCTAAAAACATTACTGACACATAAAGTCCTAACTGAAAGAGTTTCCAGGTCCAGCTGGGTCGGTACCGATGGGCCTAACTGTAAACAGACCTCACTGGGCCCAACTATGAAGTCCAATTGAGCACATATGTGCGCAGGATTTTGACTTCTGCAAGGGCCTGGTTGGTTGATGGAGGTTTTGATTTGCTTTTTTATTCACCAACCTCTTAATTTTGAAAAATGGATGCTCCTTCTCCTCTACATCCCTGCTGCACTCTAATTGGCCGACAGCACGTGTGCGTGTGTGTGTGTGTGTGTGTGTGTGTCTTGCATGTGGCAGTGACTTGTCATAACATGGTTTGCACAGCTCACTGCTCACATACTAAATTTCTCCTGCCACATTATAAATCATTGGGCAGCGATGCAAAGAAGGTAAATAAGAGCCTTAGAATCTGGACGACTGCATGTGCGTTATTATTTTCCCCTTTTGATTTTTATGTAGCGGTTCTTTGAATTTTTGAAATGACTCGCAACTAGCAGGTGGAAGCTGTTTTGGGGAGAAGTGTTTGAATAAGGGACTGTCGCACGCTTGCGGTTGATGTGTTATTTTCCTAAGCTGCTCCCTGGAATGAATGGCTGCATCTCCTGTACCTGCTGCAACCAAACGAGGTGAATTATTCCCCAATCGAGGCCTCACTTCACATCACGAGCATCGGAGGCCCTGGAACGGCGCCCGGGACGTGCTAAGTGTTTGCTAGCCTCTGTGCTGCTCCCGTGTTTTCAGTGAAAACAGTTTGAAATTGGAGCGTCCAGTTGCGTCTCCCTGGCGACGGTTTCCAGATGGGACGGAGACGCCGCCGCGGTTATTTGTTTAGGTCGTTAGCGGCTCCTGAAGCGGTGCGATTCATTTGGAAATTAGCCGAATGAGGGGAGCCGCAGTCGAGGTGTAATGACACGCACACACGTCATCATCATCATCATCATCATCATCATTAATTATGGTGCTGCGTTTTGCAGCCTCACCATTAATTAGAGATTGCTTTAAGGAAAATGAAACCTACAGAAAATCTACAAATTGATTAAGAATAAAAACGGAATCATTTCCTCTCAGGTTTTGGGTTGACAGATTGGAGAAGACAACTGCCTGCTCTCATTCTATCCTGTTATTACTACCTGCACTTTATTTATTTACGGCAGCACAATAACTTAATCACAGCGTGAGTCTGGCCAACTTTTGAGACACACAGCTAAAAAGAACTGTTGTCCAAGAACATGGAGTCAATGAGAAGCAGAACGAAGAGGAGGAGGAGAACATGAAGTCACGGCCCCTCACAGTACGATCCCAGTTCTCTGCTCGAGGTCTGAGTCCTGCTGGAGCAGAAGACAGCGACTCCCTGGCTCCACCGCTAACTGTCGCCACGGTGACCGGGATGTTCCACATGTGGCAGGACGGCTCGTCCGCTGTCCGTGCACGTACGGCACGGAGGCCACGGTCGACCAACCCACATAGTTTCCATTAGAGAGCAATGATTGTGAGATGAGCCCTATCTGAGGATGTGACCTCATACTTCCTGCTCACGACAAATCAATAAACTGCATAACACAAATCCAGTATATGAATAGGAGCCCACACAGTCACACACTGACCCGTCTCGTACTCTTGGAGGACCACCAGCTGAGCCGACCGGGTTGGAGCCACGAGGCCCGTGGGCCTTACCCCCCCCCCCCCCCCCCCCACCCCCCTCCTGTTCCTCTGGTCCCATTTAGGTGAATGATAGCCGACCAGATTTTCTTAAAACACCCACCAATTATCGGATGCAATTAAGAGCCCTCGCGCAATTACACCACGCTTCAGTGTGGAATGTGACAAAGTGAGTGCGCACAGCTAAAAACCTACAACTGGGAAAAGGCGGATGTGAGTCTTGACGTTGACTATATTCTACGTAAAGTACGACAGGACCGGCTCTGATTGATTTAGGGATTAAGCTTTGAACAGTGATTTGCTCCCTGGTCTTTTCGTTCCTCGTCCCAGGTGCACAATCCCACAATTTTCCCAATCAAATATACCATTTGCTTTCAAATCCATCTCCCTCGCTGTGACTCTGGTCTGCTCTGGTTGATTCCTAGCAACCCCTCTGATGACTCATAGCCTTCCACTGCTCTATTTGTGCTTTGTAGTCCTGCTAAACGCCAACGACAGATCGTGGCGTCATATATGAGAATAAACTGAATCTAATAAGTCTTATTTTGCTATGACGGTACTTCACAAAACTCTCGAGTTGTTAAGTGAAAACTGTTAAAACAAACTCCACAAGAGGGGGCACATCCCCCATGGGGACCCACATCAGCGGGCCAGCGGCTAGAAATCAGCCCATTTCCTGCTATTGTTTGAATCCCAGCCACAATTCGATTCAGTCCAGACGTGATCACACACCACTGATTCAATTGTACTCTGAGGTCGGCCGTATTCATCACTGAGTCTCTTTACTTAGAGTATATCCTCCGCCACCGCAGCTTTAGCCCCTCTCCTCTCCTTTCTTTGCCTGGCTGGTGTGAGTTTCATCTAATTCTGTTTAATGAGCCTCATTTCACTGTCAGGAGCCTAATGATGCTAATTAATTCATTCACCCAGCCATAGTAAAGAAAAGTCTGTCATCCAGACTCTGCCTTAAAGAAAACATGTATAGTATCTGTCATGACTGAAACCATACACGGCATTGTCTAAAAGGAGAGCTGTTATATTCTCTGTCTTTCATTTACACTTAACGCATACGTCTGAATCTGTCTTTGGATCAGTCATTTACGAGGTTGACTGTGGCTCCACCTGCTGAACAGCTGTCAATGATATGCCGGTGCATCTGCGTGTGGTTAGCTCCTTAATTAGATAACTGTGATACAAGACAGCACGAGATCATTTCTCATGGACGAATTAATGAAACTCGCACACTCTAAAGCGACCTTGATTATTTTTTGCCTTTCATCTAAATGTCTTTTTGAAGTTGAGAATGAAGCTGACTGACAACAAGTCTAAGTTTAATTGAATGGGCCAGTTTCCCAACGATCACCTTGGATGGAGGTCCAACGGAAGCATTACTTCCAGCTCCATCGGTTCTGTTACAGTGACACAGTATTGGACAATGTGGCTGCTGAGTAACGCAGAGGAAAATCCTTGACACTCTCACTCATGCCCATAAACCTCAGAACATCAGATGCCCTTCAACATGATGCAATGATGAATGAGTCAGGCTTTTGCCTCTCCACTGTTTATTTTTCGTAATCAGGGTAGTGCAGCGCAGCACTGTGCGTTTCAATGCAACACATCTAAATAAAGCTTGATGAATCACTTTGCTCCGCGACTGGTCATAGGATTTATACATGAACTGGAAATGTCCAAGAAAAATAAAAAGAAATAACATATTCTATGTTTGGCTTTAATATACTCAGTATATGATGTTGACTGGTCCAGTTTATTTAGGAATAAATAAAGGTAACTCCAGAGGAAGTGCTGTGTGTGTGTGAGTGTGTGTGTGTGTATGTGTGTGTGTGTGTGTGTGTGTGTGTGTGTTAGAGAGAGTATGAGAGAGAGAGACGATGGAGGGAGGAGTTGAACAAATCCCACCACACATTGTTTTTGTTTTCACAGACCATACCAATTTGTTTGACTCTACTGCTATTGAGGCGAGACGTGCTCCCAATCTTTGGATCTCGGTGTGCGTACATGCACGTGTACGTGCACGCGTCCGCGAGCGTGCGACTGGGTGGAGAACGCTCATGTCAAACGTCTACTACGGTAAATCCCGGGGACGATTTTATGTGGTTTGCGTTGCACGGGCCAAACAAAGTGGACGCCGATTTCCCGATTTCCTCCGCTTCTCAGACTTTACTCAAACTGGTTTCATTTGACTGGAGGCGGGACGAGTGGGAGCTCATGTGTTTTATCCCCTCCGGTTGCCAAATGTCCTGTGAGACCTGTCTGTTGCCTGAGCGAGGGCAAGGCATTTGTTTTATTTCGTTACTCCGATGGTTCTCCCAGTTTGCCAAGCAGTGACAGCTGCAGAGAGGGCCCGGGGTGGCATGGACTCGGCGGTTTCGGTGGCACACAAGTTGCATTTGATTGGCGCCTAGCTGCTGGACCGCCGCCCCGCCATGAGTCAGCGGCACCGCACAGCACTGTCACGGCAACGGAGGCTAATCGAATAGCAGGATACACTTCTTGTAGCATTTGCAACACTTTGAAGGTTCAGGATGAAGAAACGCTCCCTGGACCAAACCTTGGCCTAAAGTCACTAAAACTCACTAAAACCTACCTTAGCAAATATCAGAGGTGCTGCTTACATCATGCACCTGTCAATCATCTGACTATATTAGCAAGGGGCTAACACTGAGGAAGGTACGTGCTCGGCGACCAAAGAGGACGCTGAGGAAAATGAGTGGCGCTCAGGCACGTAGTCCAGTTTTTCCTGTGCGTCAGTCCGCGCGCTTTGTCAGCTAAAACACAAACATGACATAATGCAGGTTGTTGCATAAATAGCCAGAATGGCACCACGAGGAGCTTCATCCCAAAATAAACACAGACCCATCTCAGACTAATAAGGCACATTACACACGAGCAAAGGAGTAAATAAACCGCCGCTAATGCTGCCATTGAGTCTGTGTTTCCACAAGCCTGTTGAGTGAATCTGTAGAGATTTGACAGTGCAACTCTGTTCAGGATGAAATCACTGACAATACACGAGGGCTCAACAATTACTCACTGTCAGCGAGACAGAAAAAGGACCCGACTCATGTGAATCTGAAAGTCAGGCAGAAAAAAGAGAGGTCACAACGACACAAGCCAAGGGTTACTGAACCACGCTTTGGTTTCAGATGCGAGGACTCTCTTAGTCATTGTTCTCGAGTTTTATCCATCGACAGTCATCCACGGTTCAACCTGAAGCGTGTCACAAGCTTAACATGCAGAATCAACCTTCGCCCGCTGCTGGTGCCTAATGCTAGTCTGAGCCTAGCCTGCGATCCAAGCCTTGGATGCGAGCCAGCAGCTTCCTGTAAGCGCTGGTGTTTCACCACTCCAGTAATCACGGCTCTGAAACGCAAGACCCCGAATACCCTCCATTAACGTTTCTATTATCGTTTCTTCCATTCGGCCCCGTGCTCACTTTTTCCCTTGTTCGCAGAAATCATAGTTTCATAGCAGCGGTAAATCATTCTGGTATTGGAGCATCTGTATTGTTTGGATCGTACATTTGGAAGTGGTGATGGAAAGTGTGTATCAGGATTTAATTGGGCTGCAGTCAGCTGCAGTACTTCAGCACAGGGAGAGTTCACACAATAAGAAATTAGGCTACTCACCCTACTGTAGCTTTCACAAATATTCATACCTCAATCAGTCACTTTTAACTATTCTAATATCATGATAACATAAAAGTCCTTGGGTGCATGTGTGAGGAGTTCAGGCACATGTGTGAAAATGCACACCTCACCGTGCCCTGATCTGCAAATGGAAGCGTTTACATTTTATTGCCTGCTTACTTTGACAACACGGTAATTTCGGAGTGCCTAAGAAAATAACTGACCAATTGCCAGTAATTGTCATAGATGGCAGCCATGTTGGGTGAGGGGGTAAAGGTCGCTGGCAGAGGGGCTGCTAACCAGCTGTGTATGGGTCAACAGGTATTAAGTCTGAGGCATGTCAAGCGTAATATGAGTTGGGAGGGAGTTGTTTGAAGCAGGAATGATAAGGATTTAATGGAACATGTGTTTTGGATCCAAATCAGTCACTTTGAGACTTTGATTGAGGAATTGTTGCCTTTGACCATGATGCAATTACTGGGAAATACATTTTTAGTTTTCTTTGATAGGCTGTAAATGTTGCCTAAATAATTTAGATAGATACTGTAAGTGGATGATTGTGTCAGATGTAATACAGTATTTGAGTATAGATTTAATTCAATCTCTATGACCTTGTATGTAAATTAATAATTGCTCACACACTATCAGCCAATCAGTGAAGTTCTCCACAACAGAACACCAACATCGGTGAGAAGTGGCACAAATGAACAACCAAAGAAGATGAAACTTGAAAAACCTAAAAGTCAAAGTGACAAGGAAACCTCCCTGGAAAAGAACTCAACTTCCCCCGTCTCTGTTCTACACTGTTTGAACATCAGCCACTCCTGACAAGCACGCGGTTACGAGAATCATCCGACACGGAGCGAAACGGCGAGCAGCGTTTCCATCATTGCCAATGCAGAGATGAGTGTGAAGAGGATTTTAGTATCGCTTTCAGTCTCCCATGACTGACGGCAGATTTGGAAGAAGTGTGTAAATAACTGGAATGGAAGCCACCGCAGTGTAACATTAACGTTTTCTGGGATCCTTCATTGTTTGGCTGAGCTTTACAGTACATATAACGGCCCAAAACATAAATAGTTGCTGTTGCCATCTCAGTGTCAGTCAATGGTGAGGTCTGGCCCATAGCAAGCAGCAGAGTCTAATCAGAGCTTTGATTTTCCCTTGGCGGCTGAGCGTAATCACAGACTGCGGCACCACAACATGGCGACTCCTGCATCTCCTACTGATGGTTCCCTGACAGTTAAATACCATGTGTTCCATGGATTCCCACTACCCTCCTTCTGATTGGTTTGGCTTAGTGCGGTGCGGTTAAGCCGCTTAATTCCACATCATGTCTCGGTGGTTGGCCCGGTTCTTTCAGCTCCCTGTCATGTGGTCGACGGTGTAGGCATGAGAAGCAACAAACAAACACGGCAACACGGGCATGAAGCACAAACCGTGGGGTACGCTGGGAAAGGTTGCCTTTAAAGAGTCACAAAGCTTTGGTTCTAATGGGACGCCAGTTCTGACAGCACTAACCGATTCTACCTGAACAAATCCTTGACTCGCCTCCTGTCATGACATGTACAAGAGCTTATAAAGATAAAAAGAAAGAAACCCTGTCCTGACTTTATTTTGTTCTTGAAGAATTCAAACCCTGCAGCAGTACAGTAGATGCATAACACTCTTTTCAAACTGCATCAGAAATGAGAGAATGAGTTTTTGCAGGATGCCCCCGTTTAGCACTCTTCGGTCTTTACGCTCATCAGTTCAGGCCCAGGGAGCCCCCCGACCAGACATCTGGTTTTACTGCACCCTCCCAGTCCAAGACAACTGTCGCTATGTCATCAAGCAACATTATTCCACCCTCCGTCACTCAGTCCAAGAAAAGAGTGGCTCGTGTTCTTGGGAAAGCAGAGGCTACAGGCGAGCAGATAGGACTACTCCTGTGCTACTATGCACACCGCGCCTGCTGGCCTTCGTACCGCCGATGCAGACCGGCGATAGCGCCTCAGTTTCGCTAGTTAGTCACGGCCTGACTCACCTTGCAGACAGGAAAATCACGAAGTAGCTCCACCACTGCCCGTGAACACTGCAAAGCCCTGTAACGCGGCTTGACATGTAATTCTAACTCCCAATTAGTCTCAATATTCAACTATGAGACTACAAGTCTGGGAAAACATTAATTCAATGTATCTGTTGAATTAAACCATGACATGTCACTAGCTGTTAGCTAACGACTGAGTCATGAGTCAGATCGCCCGCTGACTGGCCAAAGGTAGTGTATGACAGTAACCATGGCTTTGTTATGAAAATGATTGTTATTTAGCGTAACATTTACCAGAGTCAGCGTTTTATGTAATAATACTGAGAGGCTTTGGAAAGAGAGAAACTCTCTGAGGTACTAGTTCAATGACATGTTGTTCTGTGCAGCGCCAGAATGACCTACATGTAGCTGACGAACGTGGCAAACAGCTCGGAGGAAAGATTCTCATATTCTACTGATCCACTTTCCCCACATTGGTGCACGGCTGTTAGTCACCACTTGAAGGAAAGTTAGGTTAGTCCAGTTACTGACTTCTGTTCAGATTGAGTCATTATACTGCATCATACTGTGGCAAGCCCATTCTTTATGGTTATCTATTTCTATTTATAATAAGCTGCTGTCATTTCTTCACAGGATTTGACCTGATACATTTTACAGTATATCAGCTTTTGAGACACGTTGGTAGTCAAATTGCTTCACAGCCAATAAACCTGCCAACCAGCAGTTATGCACTACTGTACCTCCCCTTTCTGGAATTGTGTATTTGTGAGCAGACTGAACTATTGTCTGGAATGTCTGAGAATACTTTTTATGTTTCCTCCCAGAATCATTTTAGCTTCGATCCACAGCACAGGTCATAGACCAAGTAACTTTTTCTGAACTGTACTGTAGCTCTTTCAATAATACAAAACAGAATGAAAACAGAAAACCTAATAGAATAACATCACATTCTTAGTCATAGTATTGTTATGCAGCTCATTTTCTGCTTTTCTGGTCCCATGTCACAATCGTAATAAAAAAAAGAAATGCTCAGGGTGGAGCTGAGTAAAATGTACAGTAAAGCTCAAACACACACACACTGAAAGACATCAGTGCAATGTTCCTTTAACACTGAATTAACAAGCACATTATCGTCTATTGGGAGGCATTGAATAAAAGAACCAAAACCAAAAGCTTTTTATTTCAAAACGCTGTCCAATGTGATACGTGACACTTGTTATATGTCAAACTGTGGCGAAACTAAAGTTGGACGTGATGGACAAACGGCGGAGTCAGACGCGAAGGGTCGGCCTGGGCGGCAATTACTGAATCATGAGCTTGTCTGCCGCCTTTTTGCAGCTCAGGGAAATAATCCCTCTCTTTCCATCTAGTCCAGCATGTTTTGGTAAAACATCCTGACAAGTCCTTGGGCATGTGCACCAAAAACAACCTGAGCTGCACAAGTCTGCAACTGTAAGTGCCAAATCAGCATACACAAGAAGACATGAATACAAGATTTTTATTGGCATCCAAGCAACCGAAATGTAATAGTGTGACTGAGTCCATAAGTCTGTCGGTGTGCACGAAGAACTGTGCAAATACGCCAATGTGCCAAGACCCCAGTATAGCAGTGAAGGCATGTGTAGTCTTTGGACAGTCCTTGATAACAATCTGAAACGTATCCCCTCCCTCCACGTGCAGAGCAACGTACCCACAGCAGAGTCAGCTTACTGCTGCGTTTTATGAGCAGGAGCACGCTTTTATTTCAAGTCGCGTGAAATCAAATATATAGGAATACAAGCACATCTGTCTGAGAATTATTGAGCAAATATTTGGATATAAAACAACTCCTGCGCTGTCAAGCCGCGTACGTCAGGCGAAGCGGTGGCCGAAGATGGGTGTTAGAGTGGGAAATGTGGAGCAGGGAGCTCCGGGCTGCACCAGTCAGTGGGTCCGTCTTTAAAAATGGGCCCGACGTTAATCCACCGTCTGATCACGGGAATCTGTATCAAGCCAAAATGGCAACTTTCATGCTCTTATTTGGCTAAAACGTCCTATAGGAAACAAGCAATACCGCATAATAACAGCTTCAGCATTTCTAGTAGTAACTGTACTGCATATCTGATTAAAAATAGATCACTGACCCCATAAACCTACTGTACATGTGTGCGATTCTGCAGGCAAGCAAGGCAGTACCATCAGAGCAACACAAGCTCTGGGAAGCTTCTTCATATTGTAATGTTTTGAGTCTAGTATAGATCTTTGTCTGCACTGCGTCATTTGTTGCCAACAAAGATGATTAGAAAATGCAGTAGTTGAGATTTGATTAGGATTAATTACCATAACCTTAATAAGTTCATATTAAGGTTGGCTAAACACTGTGGTTTGGGGTATTATTACAATAATAATTCATTAATGATTGATTGAATGATTGTGGTTGTGGGTAAGAAATAGCAATCTCCCATGACACAGCCCTCCCCACCTCCCCCTCCTTCACATCCAATAAAGACCAGCGCACGGTCACTTCCCTAAACTTTGCAATGGGATACGTCCGGGTCTGTCTCCCACGCAATGCACGAAGCGATCTGAGACGGGGTTAGGTTCAGGGTTAGACAAAGGTTAGGGCTAAGTAACCATCGTCATCAGGCAAACTCTTCACCAGCAAAGCAACGCACTACTGTATGTAGAGCACGAGTGGGGATTCTCAGGAGAATCTTCACATTCCTCTGCAAGCTAACGTGCATATCAGTCTCCACGTAGCCCGCTTGTCGGACTGACGCTGCTCCCCTGTGAGAGGCTGCTTTCCTCCTGCAGGGAAAGACAATACTAGGGTTTCACATTTACATTGAAGGCATTTAGCTGTGTTTTTCATTCAGAGGGAATTTGAAGGAAGGAAAGAGCCAAACAGAGATTTGCAATCAGTAACCCTTAAAACAACAATGTGTGTGGAGTCAGGTTTTGTTTTGTGATGTGTAATAAACCTGAAATTCTACGTACTTTGGCCATAACAGGACACAAAAGCTCCCAAATGACTCCAAATCTGAGGTTCATGTAAAACAGGTATAATGTATGAATTTGCAATCTTTTTGTAACCTCATGTTAGAGGCATGTGAGTGCTTGGGCACTAGCAAGTACTGCTGTGCATCAAACTCCAGTAATACTCACTAAGAAGAAATCTGCCCACTAATGAACCACCACTAATCTCCAGTCTCCCTTGCTCTCCTCTACATTCTTCTGTCTTTGTTCAAACACCACCTTTGGCTCCATTCCTCTCATTCACCTGTTGAAAACCCAGGCAACCTGCTCCTTGTTCACCAGTTGGTCCCGCTCATCCCACACTTGTTCTGAGGCAGTTTTACAGCGACCAGATGTTAAAGCATTTAATTTGATACAACAAAAAAGCAAACTGGGAAACATGGCAATTAGCCCCCTTTGTCACAAAGCGGTGAACCATTAGTCATTATTGCTCACAAACCCTGAGTCTTTGCTGGATGCTTGTTTTATGCTTATTTGTAATAACATCCATTACCAATAAAAGGCATTACAACTGAGTGGCATCATCAAGGGGTCAAAGCAACTATATATAATGTGTTTTAAAACTATTACAATATTTATGCTTCTATTTGGGAATCTGATATGAATTCAGTAAGGCAATAATAATCTCAAACCTTTATCCAAGGATAAGAGGATGCTGTCGAAAATTAACTTGTCTTTGCAATAACTTTTTTCAGACACTTCTTCACTCACACTTTGAACACCTCTGGTTTCTAGTTGTAAGAACCCCCCCCATGCCGGTATTAGATATGTCACAAACACACACCCACTCACCACAAGTTCTCAAGAAGGTCAAATTAGCCGTGCAACCAGCCCATTTAGCTCGTTCCGTGGATGCCTGAGCGCCTGCTGGAGCATCGAGGCCTCCTGCCACCGCAAGTGCTTACGTAACACAGAGATTCACTGTAGGACACCTATGCAGGCTGCCTGTTCTCCCTAACGATTAAACACTGGGGAAAATGTTTGCTTGGACACGGCAAATGTTTGTTCATAGGGCTTTACCCACCACTAAGCTCTTTAAATATGCAGTAATGGACACTATAGCAAAAGAGAGCCCAGAATTTATTCAGACTCAAAACTAAATTAAAGATATTAAGCGTTTAGTTGCAATATTCTGAGATATTAGGCAGCAATGGTTACCTACTGTATATAGTTACAGTACAGTATAATGTCAGACAGTATATTCAGGTGTGACAGTAGTTCCATCATCTTTGAATACAAAGACTACAAGCTGCCTAACTACTTCATTAGTTAATATTATTCCTCATGTATCAAGACTCCAGCAGCAAGTTTATTTTCTCGAAATGATCAAACTTCAGTTTCACAGGCTTTTCATCACGTCTGAATATAATCTGGCAGAAGATATTGTGATGTTACTCTAATTTCCTGGCAGTTAACCAAATAAAACATAAAATGCTGGACGTCTATACACAAGTATAAGCTGACCTTCCAGAGACCCCACATTGGGAGCCTCTCTCCTTGTAATTTGCTATTTTGTAATTAACTGCGACCTACCACAATAATCTTTGTGAGAACTGAGTTGATATGTAGCTGTCCAATTGATATCCCTCTAGAATACAACCACAATGTCTCCTGTGTGTTTTAGAAGCTTGCCTAATCATGCAGATGGAGCATTCGGCTCTAATCAAGTAGCTACGATGAATCAGGTTGTGCAAAGAGAAGCCCTGAACAGAAAAGGTGAAATCATAAAATGCTGGATTGTGAATATTAATATTCCCATGACTGCCAAATGTAAATATTCACGCTCTGCAATGGTGCAAACTTCCACAGGTGTCCAGTTTGTGCTGAAGAGGGATCACAGGGGGCGTTAACTTGGTTAGTACAGTACATGTAGGCCACCGGACCGCCACAGTTCACGTGCTGAGGTTGCACAGCGCCTCAGAGCCTTCCAGCCACAGACAGATCCACTCATCGAGCACCAGGCCATTTTCTTAGCGGCGACCGCCCTGTGTAAGGACCCGCGGCGGCCCTCCCGGCTGACAATGATCATTTAATTACCATCTTTCATCTGAGCGAACCACTCGGGAGGCATTTCCACACCGGCGTGCACGGGAGCGCTCCGGCGAGGAGGGTTAAGAGCCTCCGCTGGAAGACGAGCCACCGGGGACTGCTAATAGTTCCTAGCAGCGCAGGAGGCTCTGATTCCTGGTTTGTCTGCCTGTCACACATTTGCTTTAAGGTGATTAAGCTCCAGACGTCCAGAACAGTCCCACTTATTCAGGCTCCCTGTCGTCAGCTGAAAGCTGCAGTCCTATAAACTCCATTCATTGGCTGCAAACCGATATCATCGGAGGTCTTTTTTTTCCTCTAAACAGGCATTTCCTAGTGCCATTGTTGCTGATGCTATATTTAGCGGAGCGGTGAGAGGACACACGTGCCACTCATGAAGGGGAATACAGCGCCTCTGTTCACCTCAACACGGTCAAAACAGGCCAGTGTGCTGCTGCTGCTGCTGCTGCACAGGAGACTCCTGTGTCCCACTGACACTATTACCACACAGGCCGGCAGGTCACTAACAAGGGCGCAAACCACTGGGGACTTGGCCGGTGCCCAGAGACCCTGGCACTGTCAAGCCAACCCTGCAAAGCCATTCATCACATCTATATTACTGTACATGTTGTCCTGTAGTAATTAGGTGCAGCTACTGTAGGGAGCAGCTCATTTTGGGGCGTTTGCAGGGATCACACCATTTCTCACTGCATGCAACATCAAGCTTGATAGCAGCAGAATCTTTAAAATGAAATGCTCTAGTTCCAGGCGAATCCAGCAAGAATATGTGACACTCTGCATTAGCCAACAGTTATGAGCCATGGGTCAGATGTTGCACATGCTAAAATGAACCTGGGAAATGGTGTTTGTGCTACAGAAGGTGTGGAATAACAGCAAGGGTGAGGGACACAGGTAACGAGAGGTGAGTCTCAACTGGTTTTAGTGAGGTAAGGACGGATGGCTGACAGGCGTGAACTTTACCTTCCACGGATGACGGTGGCGTCAGTGACGGCAGCAGTCGGCCGTGGCGACGCTGACGTCCTGCTCCCTGGTGTGTCCTCCAGACGCCAGGACAGGAAAACATGGACCGACTTCTCAGGGGCCCGTCGATGACATCAGGAGAGGTTTTTAGTCATCACCTCAGATGCATTTTCTCTGAACAGTGACACCCCCCCCCCCCCCCCCCCACACACACACACACTCTGCTGTCCACGCTCTATTGTGTCCATGGGTCTGTGGTCATTTACGCTTCAAGTGTAACGTTGCAACACACACCTCGTGCTTCTTATCAAGCATCTCATGAGGTCATGGGCGACGTGTAACTGAGAATGGCGGAGCATTATTCCAGTATTTATTCTTTAAAATCTGATTAAACTCCAACAAACCTCGGCTAGCTTTCGCCACGCAACCCAATAACACTGTACGTGGTTAGAAGAAGCACTTCTGAGGCTGCAAAATGTGGCTCGGCTGCGATTCTCGCTTTCCAGTTTCCAACACCTAATGTGTTTATACACACACACACACACACACACACACACACACACACACACACACACACACACACACACACACACACACACACACACACACACACACACACACACGTTCAGACCTTGTCTCGATCTTAATGCTGTGCCATACTGGGAACATAAAGCAGAGCCTTCTGTGGGAGTTACTGGAGTCGACGGCAGTGACGACAAGGCACTCGTGACCCTCAGGGTGAGAAGGCAGTCGCCCAACATGAGTCTCCGCCGTGGACTCTAGTCCTGAGTTGATGTCAGCGAGACATCCCAACTTCAACGTCAGACAGTTTGCACATTTTCTCTATCAACAATAATTAACAAGTTTACAGGTAAATCACAGTAAAAATCACAGTCTCTCTGCTGCACTCAATAACATGATAACCAAATACAAGAGATGTCATATATATATATCATCTACACTGATACATTGAAACTAGTGCAGCTCCACTATTACACGCAGCTTGTGTGACTCAGGCATCATGTAACTGGATTATGATGGCGTCCAAATAGAAAACAGAAACTGCCACTTTAATCCACTCAGTTTCTAGATCTAATAACATGAATAAAAAGAGACGTTCAGATGTCGTCTAGTGTTCCTGAATCTGCGAGCGGAGGAAAAACTGTTTGGAAGCAGCTGCCTGATGCCAGAAACAAAAGGGCAAAAAGAGCACAAACTAAAAAATCTGTGTGCACATATTATTTGATTTGTGCACCCAATTTACTAATCTGTGCACCTAATTTAGTCCTCGATTCCCCCAGGCAGCCCAGACTCCGTATCCTATAAACATGAGGTGTAAACATATGTGTTTTCCAAAAGCCTCAAACAGTTTCAAACAGGCGAAATGGGCTTAAGGCTCATTTTACCAATTCTCCATTTTCGCTGTGAGTCATCAGCTTTTGACATTATTCTTGGAGAGCTGCAATGATGCAAGTATCTCGTTCACTCCAGATAAAACAGAGACTTTGGCCCTCTCCTCCCTCCCCGCTCTGGCTGCCCGACGCTGGACGCCCTCCATCCTCCGACGCTCAGACTGTCCGCTCCCTCTCCCCTCCGCCCGCCTCTGCTGCGCCTCAGGTTGTAGTAACGACGGCTGTTTTCGGCGAACGCAGACTCAGCCCGTATCGCGTTTCATACCACGGTCCATTAGACCGGTGACTCATTAAAACTAAGCCCACTGTTTAGCTTTTTCCTGCAGTCATCGCTGCAACATCTGGGAACCGGTGGCAAGAGGACAAGCGCATCGCACACCAGCCCTTAAGAGTGCATGCTGCTAAACAGAGGTTTTCATTAGACAGATTACCTCTGGATGCCGGCCATCAGAAACGCTGGCCAGTCTGGCCTCATTCACATAAGGAAGCATATGTATAGGGCCAACATGCAGTACAAGCAGTACTACAGTAGTAGGTGTATTATTGATTGAGGCAGACACATACTGTATATTCTAATAGGACACAAAGCGTTCGGCCTCACGGCCAATCTGGATCTACAGACGGCGGCGGCACAACTCGTGCTCGGCGGGATCGCACACGTGGTGTTCTTCTATAAGTTAAGATGCCGTCTGCTGCCAGCGGCTGTCACAGTGGCTTAAGGTTTTGGCTGAGCGGGGCCAACGAGCAGCCCTGAGCAGCGACGACCTGCCGAGAACAAAGAGCTCCAGCAGGAGCTGAGGCTAATAAGCCGTGATTCAAACCTATGGCTGGAGATATGCTAGTTTCAATGCATGTCGACGCACTCTGACCCCAACCGTCTATGAAGGCTGACAAACGGGACAAAGGAAACATCTGTAATCCGTTATCACCGCAAATCAAAGATCTTAGTCTGGGTCAAGTAAATCTCAGGTGTTTTTACAGCTTGGGGATGCAAATGATCCAGCGTCGCCCCCCCCGCCTGCCATTAAATGTCTGTCAACTCATGCATCTCCAACAATCGGACTTCACACGTGAAGATGCGGTCAGCAAAAAGCTCGAGAGCACAGTTTGAGTCACACTAGTTCGTGCTCACAACGCTGCAGGTTATCGCAGACCACCAGCAGGCTGGGAAACCCCATCCATTCCTACCAGTGATGGAGATTCATGGTGGGAACTGAGTCACTTCAGTCGACCGGTTGGAATTTAAACCAGTAGAAAAACGTATAAAAGTTATAAAGTCTTCAAATGTACAGTAGAAAAGTTGCCATGAAGATAAAACTTCAATACCTGCATTTAATTTGTACTTTTGCACTGAAAGTATCAGCTACACTGCTTTTACTGCTTTAGTTTATGATCACTGTATTTGAACTGTATTAGTCTTTTTCTTCTGTTTTTATTGATGTGAGGGATCTCAAAATGTTCTATATGTATAAATCCGCCTGGTTTTATGTTCTTGTTATGTTGATTAAATATTATATCACGATCAGTACACTTTAACTAGTGAACTCTTATCCTCTTTGCAGCACTGGCTTTGGGAAGTATTTGATTGATTTCAGACTCCAATCTTCTTTCCCCCAAACGCTTCCTCTTGAAGTCCGAGCCAACGCGCAGCAGCGGCCACGCCGTGCGTCTCTCAGGGCTTAATGTGCACCTATCCAAACAGCATCAGTGGATCCAGTTCAAGTTCACGGAGTGACCGCAGCTTTTTCCTTCCAAATCAAGCTCGTCGCTATCGGCGGCCAGCGGCGAATCAAAGCGGATGATGGGAGCAGCGGGGGGTGGTGTTCAGGGTCCCAGAAAGTGACATGCAAGATTTAATTGCTGCAGTAAAAGCAGCAGCGCTGAAATATTAAGATGATATCAGCATTTTATTAAAGCATACGTCTGTTGGTCAGTATCTGCTCTGACAACACACAGACATAAATAAAGAGCTAAAACCTGCAATGACTGAATTCCTATGTTCCTCATCCCCGGTTATTAGTAATTTATTACCTCCACATCGGAGCGGAGCTGTTTTGGCCTCAGTCTAAAGTAAGAACTGAAATAGATCTGGGTTAAAGGCTCTACATTTCCCGATGCTTTCACTGGACAGTGGAAAGTTGACAACCAGTGAGAACGCACTGTGTGTTACAGAAGCTTTGAGGCATGTGCATGTACACACCCGGACAGACAACGCACCCGGAGCAACAACAGAACATCATCATCCGCTGAAAGCCCTGATTCAGGCTATGTCCTGGAAGGAGCCAGATCGGTCAACACATAAAAGGAGGGATGATCTTTCAACTTGTAGCTAATCAATCAAAAGCCTCAAAACCCCACTCATGAGCCAAGTCTTATATAATAAACGACTACGAATGTAATCATTCTGTTGAATATTCCTCATAAGTGAAGGCGCCCCCTTGTTGAAACTCAGCCACTGTCCGTCACAGTGATCTTAAATAGTCTCAAGGTGCTCGGGTTCGTCTGCCAGACGCTGCAGGAAAACAAACACGGCGGCGCAGTAAAACTTCTTCCAGCGCGTCTGCAAACGCCTGCGTGGGCCAGCGCGCGAGAGAGAGAGGGGCGCGCGGTGGAACGCGAACACATGTCCTCGCTTCCACGTGCATCTGTTGTTTGCACGCCGCCACCCACGCTCTGCCTTCGCCCGGTTTGGTCCAGACAGACAACCTCCGCCGGTGAGACATCTGCGGGAAACAAAGTTTTTCCAAAACGCGACTCGAACACCAGCTTCAGGTGTCGGAATAATTAAAACTGTTAATATCCGGTTTTTCTTTTCCTTCGCCAATTAGTTCGTCTTTTTGTGGTGAGAATCAGACAAAGCCCTGAATCCACCTTTTGAAAGCTGTGTCTGGACAGAGCAGGAGCTGGACATCTTTAAATAAGCCTGCCTTCTGTCTTCTGCCCACTGATTGGGCCTAAGTGCTCCAAAAGCCCCCGCTTGGAACCTTTGAAACGCTGTATGATGGATTTCCAGGTCTGCTTTGGATCATCGGCCTGTTGTACTTTCGCTCTCTTGACTGACTGCACGACATTTTCTGATATTTAGCGGAATGCGTTTCCTCGTACAGTAGAGCTCCCCCCTCCCACCTTATTCACAGCGTCGCTCGCTTATGCCACATCACTGTTTATTGGATTCTATTATTGAAACCAATAATGATGGAAGGAATTCCCCTTATCTTGCAGAAACAAATCGTTGGAAGAACAAGACGCTTCCCACACTATGTGAGATTTAAACAGCAACACACGGACCTCGACTTATCAGTTTTCGAATGTGATTTTCAAATTAACACTTGTGTGAGATTAAGCTAGGATCAAATGCTCCTGTTCGGCGGAGGACGGACTCAAACGAAGCGACGGCTCCGTGTTCTTTGGCCCTCAACAATCAGAGCCTCATACGAGCGTTCGTCTGGCCGTTGTTATTCCACACCAGCTCCACGGTGGGATCTGGAACGATGAACCCCCCCCCGCCCCCCTCCCGCTTCATCAATCACGCCGCGACAGTGAATGGCAGGATAATATTGTTGCTCAAGGTTGATTGGGAAGTGCACGCGTCGGACGGCGAGGCAGCATGAATGCGTGCGTTTGTATGTTAATGCGCGGGAGCGAGCGCGGGTTCGGCCTCGGACCCGCCGCTGCCGCTAGCTGCGCTTTAACTCCTCGGCGCCGGGGCCTTCCTGTGGTGCCGGTGCCCGAACGGGCCCTTTCCCGTTAAGGGCCCTGTGGTTACGCGGGGACCATGTGCCCATTCACCGCGTGTTTGTTTTCTATGTCATTATGAGTCCAGCACTGCTTCGCTGACCGGCCCCATCGAAATAGTCTCCTTTGTCGGACGCGCTCCCTCTCCCCCGTCATGGAACCATATAAAAACATTTGGCTGGATACACTTAGGTGTGCTTAGAGGTGCGTGTCCAAATCATACGTGCATGGGCTCAGCCACTCGGCCCGGTCTGATCCACACGCGCACACACAGCTTTCCATTCACTCGCTCGCTTTCTTTACTTAACATTTAAAGTTCATGAAATAGGAACTGTCCTGAACGCTGCTTTGCATTCTGGGTTGTTGTGTTTGGGCGACCACTTTCTCTGCTCCCTAGAGAAATAATGGGATTTGATTAAGATGCACACGGGACGGGACACTTCACACCCTCACAGCATCCATCGATCACAGTGTGGCGTTTTAGAAAGTTTCAAAGTGAAACTCGGCCAATGTTGTGCTCTATGAGATGCGGAGAGGATGGACACTGGTAGTTACACAGATCCTGACAAATAGCAAGTAGGCAGCGGTTTGCAGGTGGAAATAGGCCATAATATCCTCTGAATCTGCAAATGGAAAAGGAATATGGCCCCGGTGAGCTGCCCTCTGTGGTCGAGACGGACCGGGAATTAAGGAAAGCAAACAAAGAGCAGTCAAATAGAATGTCTCAGAATATTTTAAGGTGGTATTTTGGGGATTAATTCCTGTTTCGTACAGCTACGTATTTACTTCTTTGTGAACCATGTTTAGAAATAAATTGGTGCACTAACAGGTAAGAGTTACAGTGTTCTTAACGCTTGATTGATAGAAACTAAATAGTTAATATGTCAATAATTTTAAGACAAGCTGTTACTAGTATGTGCATTTCAGGACAGCGTTTTTTCTATACAGTATGCTGGTTGGTACAGAGTTGATGCCAATGCTGTGTTTCTGTTAGTAGAAGACATGTGATGATTACAGTACAGTTTAAGGTGGAATTTTAAAGTTGGTGTGATTGCATGAAGTAAACATGTACAGTAGCTGTGAAAGGATTGTGGTTTGCAAATGTGCAAATCAGTTTGATTACAATTTTCAAAGTCAGGAAGGAAGTGAGTTGGAGCTGGAGCCACAGTGTAAAAAGCTGAAGGTCTCTGCTGTCAATTCAACTCAGTTTTATTTATATAACTCTATTTACCAAAATGATTTAACAAGAGTTGTATCAAGGCACTTTACAAGGACCTTACAGGGCTAAAAACCCAACTAATGCCATGTGTGGACTTATTCTGACGCTAGTGGGAAGAATCCCACTGGTTCCAAAGTCACTATAAAGATCGCTGTGAAAAAGCGGCATGTGGACGCGAACAATCAGGCGGGAGCCGCCTTTTCCAGAGGCGACCGCAGGCGCCCTGACCCGTCTGCCTTGTCACCGTTTGATGATGTCATCTGGAAGGTTCCAGCTCAGTAGCTGCCGCAAAGCAGCGGGCCTGGGTGGAGAGGGCAGGTGCTCCACATCACAGTCACTCCATAAACACACACACGCGCACAGGCAAGCGTATGTCACCGAAAACATACGCCGGTTAGACTGCGAGGCAGCGATGGATACACAAACACCACACAAACACTGCTGCAACCACAAGTGCGCCCATACGTCCAGCCCCACCCAGGACACGCTCATTGTCCCTGGCAGCGCTGTAATGTAAAAGTAAAAAAAAACAAAAAAAAAACATATATCCACCAATTACAGAAGCCACACAACTATAATAAACACAGGCTCAAAGGATAAATCAAAAGATCTGCAAATTAAAAAACCCCAAGGCCTCCATCTCAGCGACAGCAGCGAACCGCACTTCTATGAGAAATCAATTAAAACTTCATCAGCAGCAAAGAGGCGCTGATGAGCTGCCGGCTTTCATACGTCACAACGGGACATAAACCGACCGCAGCCTGAACAACTCCAGGCCGCGGGGGCTGTGCTGCATATCGGCGTCACTGGTGTCACTGTGATCTGCCTGCGCTCAACAATCGCTTTGTGTTCGGGATCCGTACGGTTTAGCACATTGAACAGGCCACGCAGCAGAAGATGAAGACGCACTCGGTTGTTTTGAAGGCTAATGAAAATGAACCCGCAAAGTTGTGGCTCGTTCAGTTTATGTTTATTAACGAACCTAAGCTAACTGGACCACGACACACAGTGTGTTAGAAATTCACAATGAGCAGCTAAAAAAATAATAAAAGTAAAATCCCACTGCTATGTGCCCTGTTCAGCTCCTGGTTCATCACATGACATGTGATGTATGGACACACACACACACACACACACACACACACACACACCCTCCTCTGGATGCAATTACAACTGTTTAGGGAGAAAATAAAAAACAAATTATATAACATGTGACGGCGGCTAATTTCTTCACCGGGGAAATATTTTCTCAAAACAACATTTTCTCTCTCTCTCTCCTTCATCGGTTCGATTGTTTCGTGAAGGTTGCACAAAATATAATTACTGTCATATTGCATTTCCATGCTGCGTGACACAGCGGGGCGGCTGTGGAGCTTAGCTCTCGGTTGTCTATGATTTATTACCCGCCTTTGTTACCTACTTGCAATCAAATGCGTGACGCATTAACAAGCTCTAATTGTTAATTTATGTTTTATAATTAGGGTTAAACACTTCGACAGCTTTGCCAGCTAATAAGCCATTTTTATGGCTCTATACCTCAACAGTTACGGCCAAGTTGCTAAGCTGTAATTGAGCCGCTTCTGTCACTGAGCGTATGATCAACGTTCAAAAAGGTTTGGAACTAACCTGCTGGAGACTTGATTTCCAATTAGTTTTTATTAGGTATAATATATGTACAAGCAAACGCATAGACTGAAATAGGTGCATCCATATGGAAACAGTATTTCATAAGTTAAATGTGCTTTATAACAAAATTCTGTTTGTCTCTAAGGACTTTCTACTGTAAGCTTCCTGTGTGTGCTTCTATAGCCCACAACAGGACACAGTCTGTGTGAGACATATAGTGAATTAATAGAAGCAAGCATGAGAAGCATGACAAGCATGAGAATCCTCAACACTCCACATCCATTGAATTTGCTGAGTGAGCAACAATCTGTTTTATTCACGCATTATGCAAACATCTGTCTAATTCAATTTTCTGTCAATTAAAGGTGAGCCTTGTAGGGCCTGTTCTGCATTTTCATGTCCATGCTACATGTGACAAAATGAAATTATGTATAATGTAATGTAATGTTAATGTGTACTAATTAAGTAGTTAATTAAAGATTAAGTGTGTTTCTATGTCCTATTTCATATTATAGTGGAAGGTGAAGTGGATTATTACATCCAGTAGAGTCTCAAAGAAGCAGAAAATAGAGACACTCAGGTCGAGTTCAAGGAAAGTACAGAAAAGATATGAGCGCATGTTTGCGGCCACTTACTGCAGATGAGTGTTAATCAGTCCAGACACAGTTTCACAGTTCCAGTAAAGCGACCGTTTTGAAGTTAGGCCGTTTAAGCTTACAACAATAATCCGGCTCACACTGTGGAATATCTTGTTTTACTCCACCTCAGCAGTAGGTGTAAGTCAGCCCTCGCCGCCCTGGTGAGCGTAGATCCCCGCGACCCCAATCATGCCAATATTTGTGGCTTATTAAGTAAGATAATATATATAGTTATTCCCAGCCCCCCCATAATAAAACATTATCTCTAATTACAGCATTTGGAATATTATAATAATAAAAAAGTTATATTTAAGCTTTAGACATGATATATTTAATATATATATTCCTATAGACACAATGAAACCATAGAGACACATGTTGTCCACGATTTTCATTCTATTCCTATTTCAAATTTTTTTAATCACAGTTTAGAAGTTGACTGACAGAAGGTAGCATATGCCCTTAAACTAATTTCTGTAAAATATCTACACTTTTTTCCAGCTGCTTTCTATATTGCGGCAGTGCCAGACATATTGTGTTTAAATGGTCCCCTCTGGCCCATAGTTTTGCCAGAGGTATTGGATTTCACCTAAAATTAGCCATCAGACTCAATTTATTACCTCAATTGTGAGGCTCGAAAAGTGCCCGTAACAGCGTCCCGACTAACACGGACTAACCTTGGCCAAGCCATATAATGTTGCATTTTAATTCAGCCACAGGAATTGCCAGGGAGACCAAGCCCATTATACGTTACACCTTTTTTTTTACTCCCCTCCCTCTCCAACGGAGAATGGAGGAGCGTGCCCGAATATTAAACGGGTTCAAGAGTGCTTGCAAACATTCAAATCAGACAAAATATTGCTGAGGTACGAAATGCAACACACACACACACACACACACACACACACACACACACACACACACACACACACACACGCACGCACACAGATCCTACGGTGCGTCTGCAGCTCCTGCTTCCTGCAGCATCTGAGGAGCTGCAGCGCAGTAATAACCGCGGCTTTCGCTGATTGCCTTCGCCGCGTGTTTTGCTTTGGCGATGAACCGTCGCGCGTTTCGATTCTCCCAAAATTCACCGTGATGAGCAAATGTATTTTCTGCCCGGCAGAAGTAATGAGGCGGCTGTAAATTATGTTTACTGAAGGTGTTGATTTTATAACCCTCTCACATGACTTTCCCCTTTTTCTCCCCTCCTACTTTGCTCCCTCTCCTCGCTCGCTCTCTCCTCCTTTCCCGTCTCTACTTCTCATATCTACTCTGGAATCGTCCACACTCTCTATTCTTAGCCTGAGCTGCAGCCGCTCCAGTAATATTTTTAAAGATTATTATAGTATTCGCTAACCCTTTTTCCCCTTAGGCATCCTTCCACGCTTTCATTCTGTCCCCTCTTTCCCCTCCTCCCTCCCGACTCTGTCTCTTTCCTTCCCTTCCACCTTTCTCTCGACAGCGATATTTGGTTGTAAAATAATAGAGCATCAGCCAGCAATAATTTGCAGTCCAAACAGAGTCGACGCTGGCTGACGTTTATTGAAACCTCATCTCCCCGCAAGCCAGTTTCCCTTTTCCTCCCAAACGCTGTTGCTGCGTGTTTGCACAGACAGGGCCTGAGTCCTGGCCATTGCTTAATAATGAGACCTATGGCCAGTCTTGGCTTTGGGTTTAGCTGGGCAGCGAGCAAGTGGGGGGGGGGGGGGGGTGGGGGGGGGGGGGGGGGGGGGTATCATTAATTAAATCCAGCCAGTGGTGGAGCAGATGCTGAGGACTGTGAATTATTAGGAAACTTAATCTGATTATGAGCGTTCAGCGTTATCTGAAGACTTTTAATTACAGTATAAAATAAGAATATCTTAGATTGGAACGTCCAAAACATAATTAAAATGTGACAAATTATATATATTATAAGTAGGAAATATGATTAGCTCGAAAAGCAGGATTTTAGAGTCCTGTGATACACCAGAAAACAGTATGTCCACATACAGGTGGTTCACGTACAGTAGCGACTTTACTGTAAATACTAATCTTTTCCTCAGTGTCTAAAGCCCCACTTACTGGAAGTCCTGTGATTTCTTCTGGCCAGTGGTCAGCTAAGACAAACTAATCATCACTTTCCTAGGCCTAAAGTCTGACCACGGCGCTGCCCGGGACGAGGCCTCGCACACTGAAAAGCACCAAATCCAGCTTCTTTTTCCACAGCCGTCACCATCGCCTGTGCCAGAACGCTCTTAAGATATTAAATACTGTGTTTAACAATTAGTTACTTTTCCTCATTTCATGTCATAATTTGGGTGCACGAAATTGTGGCAATTTAATATTTGGCCCGTTGCACAAGTCTGACCGCAGACGGAGAGGAGGAAGCGAAAAAAAAAAAAATCCATACATTTCAGCAGACGCAAAGTAGTATAGAGGTGGGCTTGTGTTTCCTCTTACAGGGCGTCTGTGGCCAAAAACAATCTCGAGGAGCAAAGCTGAATGTTTTCATTGTGTTTCTTCTGCTGAGTTGGGTACGAGACAGCGCACCATGAGCCGGCTCTCCAAGTCACACCCACACACTTAGTATCTAAAAGGATGACAGACGAACCCAGACTCCCACCTGCCAGCAGGTTAATGCCAGCGAAACGTTACTTTTCCTGTTTTAAAAGTATATTTGGTGAATGTAGTCATACATTTAATATCTCTGCACCTTCTACGTCTGTTCCAGTCGATCGTCAGAGGAAGGTGTGTGTGTGGGGGGGGGGGGGGGGGGGGAGAGATCAGACGCTTCATTAATATGCATAAAATGCATAAAAATATGCATTAAATAAAAGCTCCAGTGACTGACAGATTGATTGCAAAGCACCAAGGCATCGTCAGCGCGTCAGCGTGCACGCGCGGATCCCCAGAGACGCCATGGAGTCGTACGTCTCCTGTCACGTCACAGAGACCCTGCTCTGCGTCTGTGGTAATAACACATGAAATGGGGGGATTACTGTAACAACACAGTTATTTCTAACCTGTCATCATGTGAAATTTCTAAATCATAATTTAGATTTACGGTAGTAACGAAGTCAGCCTAGGGATATTCTAAGGCTGCCAGCGATTGATGACTGTAATTAGTTATAAATAAAAAGTTGTCAACTCATGGACGGAATGTCATGGATTCAGGACAGTAGAACCAGTGAACGAGCTGAAACGAGCATTTAGATACAGAGTGAGGAGGCTAAAACACACACAGGAGAACAGGAGATGGGAAAAGGCTGAGTGAGAGGGAGCGGGAGAGAGATGGATGAACCCAATTATGCCCCTATTTTCCTTCACGGCCCTGAGCCTCAGTCAAAGCAAAGAGCAGAGCGAGAGAGAGAGGGGAAATAATAGAAATGTGTCGAATGATGGAGGGAGATAATTAAAAAGGCCTGCATTTCTACACCCGTCCATTGTGGTGTAATTAACCCATTACAGTTTTTCTCTCCATGTAATGATTACAATAAGTGTGAGGTTGAATGCTTTGGCAGGGGCACGTTTACATGCACACTCCATTTGGTTCACTCAGACATGTCACACTGATCATTAATCATGGGCCGTTTTCTACCTCCCGACGGTCTGCAGCGCAGGAACGGGAATGCGAACGCGTCGGCTTGTTAGCAGACAGTCATGAGGATGACCTGTAGCTCCACGGAGGAGCAAACAGCATCAGAAGATGACTCTGTACTGGAACCTGTGGCGTTTGCAAAGTGTTGGAATAAGCAAAGTGCACCGACTCAGTTTAAGAACGCAGTTTAACATCAAGTCAGTGTGAAGGAATTCACTTGTACAGTAATATAACATATACTATAGTAAAACTTGTATAGTTATATAAAAAGTTTATTTGTGTGTAATTATATACTGTAAGATCTAATTTTAAAAACATACACAACAATGACATCGTCATTATTGAGCTTCCAACGTCTATGTTATTTGCATGAGCCCAAATGGGTTTTATGGAAATCCATTATGAATTGATACCAGTTGAGAATCGTGAGAAACTAGAACAAAGGACTTAACAACCTGTGGAAGATTCAAACCCACTGAATCCAGATCCACTAGAGGCCACTAAGTGCGTGTGTTTGAATGTGCGTGTGTTTGGCTTAGTACCGAGATATTTAGAGATCGTTCATCACCTCAGCTTCATCTCACCAAAGCATATGTTTATGTCAGTAATCCCAGCTTCCATAAAATAGTAGAACATACTGTTGCTTTGATCCTTTCAAATCATTCTCCTACGATTTAAATCACTGTGTCATCGCCAACTGCCTTTGTTTGGTAAAAATCTGTCACTGCCACCATTCAGAGCCTCCCACACAGTTTGACTTTCTTATTTTTATATCATAACATTATTTTTCTTCATTAAATGAGCTGCAGCGTTGTACCTGCAACCCAACACCATCCTTTCACCCTCAGTCGACTCAGTAACTAAGACCGGACAAATGCGGGCTTCACCTCAAGCTTTATATAAAGAGACTAGAATTTAAACAGGCCACTGACACGGGCAAGCGTAGCATGATTTATTCCCACCATCACGAACCCTTCTCCTCTCTTTACAGTACCTCCAGGTCAGTAACATGTGTTATGTTTCCACTAGCAACGTATTTTCTTTCATTTTACCTCCTTCTGATTTGATACGGCCTCCGATTGTTTTTGGATGGTGGGATTTGAAGTGCTGAAGTGGAAGAACTGGAAAAGGAGGGATAGTGAGGTCGGATCATCTATTTCCAAATGGCATGAGCAAAACGACCTACGGGCTCCTACGCCCGCCCACATACAATAATAGCAGAAGGTGTGATGACTTAGCATCATGGTTACAGTTTGAAACACAAAGTTCAAACCAGTGAGTGCAAAAACTGGAATAAAAATGCTAGTAATCATAATAAAGAATGAATAAATAGAGGTTTGGGTAACAGCTGGCCATTCACCCTAGCAAGCAACAACAATAAGCTACTTTAGCAGCAAAGTGTATACTTACATTAGATTTCGAGATCAACTGATGCTAAATGTACACAATGACAATCCTATTGGTCACTGTCTAATAATGACAGCTCCAATATATTGCTGTTATGAACAGATGAAGTGGAGCAAAGGACCTGAACAAAGGTGAAGAGTAAGGTGCTGATGAAAACTCTTAGTTCTTCATTAAACTCCAGTAAATGAACCCTGAACCTTGAGATTAATATTAATATTGTTGTTGTTATCATTTACTTACCAAAAATATATATTTTCACTCTGAAAACCAGATTCAGTCGATCTAATCTGGACAGCAGATCACAGAGTAAACTCCTTCAGTGTGTGTGTGTGTGTGTGTGTGTGTGTGTGTGTGTGTGTGTGTGTGTGTGTGAGAGAGAGAGAGAGACAGCTCGTCCTACAGAGCTCGTTTCACGCTGGTTATTGGGGGAGACAACTTCGCCGGGACAACAGTCACATGTGATTCCGCTGATCAAACCGGGCTTTGAGTGCTGCTGTCGCCATTAGCTGGACAGCTGTGATTAATGCCTGTGAACCTGCGACCTCAACCCCTGAGGTGTTTGCTTCATGACCTGTTCCCAGCCTTTATCATTCATTTGTGGGTTTGAATCCCATAGTGTCTCCGAAATGTTGGTTGAAATTTGTTTGTTCATTAAGCTAGCATTGCACAGAACAGCATACTGTAGCCTAGCATAGCATCAAGCAGATGGAAATAAGAGACAGTTTGTGAAGATAATGATGAAAAAGGTTACTGTTGTAGAAAAGTAGAAAATTAACACTTTTAAAGATGAAAACTGAGCAAAACAGTAATTTAAAATGCTCAAAAGTTAAATATCAGAAATATTAATACAAGCACAACAAAACAAACTAGTAAAGCTAAGATTGTTTAAAGCAAAATCATTTCTACCGAATTTTAAATGTCCCTAAATAGGTAGTCCTCCTGCAAATAATGGGGCCACCAATTCTTCCTGCAATGTGATTTTTTCCATCCGTTTTCTTAACGCTGTGTGCACCCATTATTATACCGCGCTGTTTATTTTGCCCCAATTCAGCCACCTTGGGAAAATATTTTCCCCCAATCTCCAAAGTGGTATCTGCATCGGCTTGGATGGGAGGCGCAGCCCCGACAGAGTAAACATCAGCAGGCCGAGCCATAGGCCTCCGCTGTTCTGTTCTGTGGGGTGGAAGCCTGCAGGAGCCCTGCAGAGTGATGGGCAAACACCAGCAAACACCCGCCCCCCTCCCCGGAGGTGACCTCGGGGACTCAGTCGAGTGTCTCTCAGGCTAAGTGAAGGCGAAGCACGTCAGCGTCAGACGCCCCCTTGTTTGGAGAGCTGCCGACGGCCCGCGGTTCACAAGTTCATCACGCCGCTGGCGGCCGTGGAGTCAAACGCGCACGCGCGGGGATGTTTTTCTTTGCGTTTCAGATTTCGCTCTTGTTTTTATTTATGCAAAGTGTGCAAACAACCTTGCGGGACAGTCGTGACTGCTTTACAGGCTTTCCGAGGCCTTAAGGTGGAAAGAAAATGAAAGCAGGCTGCTTCGGCCATGGAGTCAATCAGTTCAAATCATTTCATTCAAATTCTTCTGGCAAAAGTAAGCGAAAACTATTAGTTTTAGGGCTTTTGATCTTTTGGACCTACAGTACTGTACTATAACACTTTGCATCATCTTATTCCTTGTGGAGAGTCACTTTCCACCCTGACATAGGACTGTATGCTACAGTACAGTACACAGACTGAACTTTGGAAATATTTCCACCAGCTCCCACAATAATGCTGCATTCAGCTTTAGTTCCAAAACCTACAGTATCTGCCATTAAGAATATCCTTCCTTGTCATTATCTTTATCTTGCTCTGATGCTTTCAAGGACTCATGTATATGGTGGCATATTTAATTTGCCACTGTGAGCTCCTACCTGAGACAGACAAGTCATAATAAAAGCATTGATGTATTATTAAGACGCCAGTGCCTTTCCTATTGCCCTACACACACCCACACACACACCCACACACACACACACACACACACACCCACACACACACACACACACACACACACACACACACACACACACACACACACACACACACACACACACACACACACACACACACACACACACACACACGCGCACACAAACACACACACACACACACGCGCACACACACGCTTCCCAAGGGCACAGACACACTGGCACTGCGCCCGGCTGCACCCTCAAAAGTCCCTTTATAGCTCTGTTTGGCATCTTACACCAAGATCAACAGTCCTGCTTTTCACCACGCACACACAGACGCAAACAGCGTGTAATTCGGGAGTCAGCTGGGAGCCGGCGTTTGAATAGACTGCTTTTCTCGGGGAAAAGTAATATCAAAACGTTTGCGTGCAGTAAAAGTTTTTGCGAGTTTGTTTAATTTCCAGGCATATTATTGTTTTTCTGTGGATGTTGATACTATCCAAGTTGCGGCAGTGAGGGATTGGAATAACACCCACACTTTTGATGGATGTGTTTTTCGCCTACCTACTGTAGACCTGGGCCTTAGCTATTGGCATTCAGGACAGATACACGCATATCAAACACGAGCTTAGCACAATTTCATCACGTTTGAGGGCCGCTGCTGCCTTAATGAATCAGAATAAGGAAACTATACAAATCGTTTAGTATTGTTGTGTTTGATTGAAGGAAGTTGTTTAGTTGTAGAAAAACTTCTACCAATCAGTTTTTATGACCTCGTGTTCTCTTTCATCTGGTTCCACCGACTCCTACTTTATTGTGTATTCTGAAGCTGTTTTACTTAGACATTCAAAACTACGCATTCATTCACATTACAGACCTCCTGACCCTTAACAAGATAAACAGTGGCTATTGATACATGGTTAGATCTGTTTATTTATTAACAATTAAATTACTTATTCATTTATTAATTGCGTTAATATGCTTGTCTGACCTAAACATCTGCCAGGTCTATAGCTATAATCTGAGCTATAATCTGGTGCTGGATTCAGGGTAGTTGAGAGAAGAGTGTGAAAAGTTCCTGTGTGATGAGCTGCCAACATCAGATGCATTACGACTCCCTCAACAGCGGCTCAGGGCTCAGGGGGAGCAGGAAATAGTAGCACTCTGCTTAATACTCGTGTGTGAGAGATAGAGAGAGAAAACAGATATCTATACTACATATTATCTGGTGCTTCGTCTGACATCATGTATTGTATCCCTTGGCATAAAAATGTATACTAAAAGTTTATTTAATCAAATATACTAAAGCATATTTACAAACGATACTTTATATAGTATACTGAGTATACTTTTGTGAATCTACTTTTAGTATCCTTATGAGTTTACACTTTTGATACCTACAACTGAACTATTTACTGCATACAGGCTATTAGTACACTTGTACATTCTTGTACAGTACTTGAGAACTCATATCAACTTATACTGTATGTAACGTACTGTATTAGTACACTTTAAGCAAAAATGTAGCACATTAAAGTACATTTTTACTTTATCCTCGGTGATCTAATTGTTTAAGTTTTTGCACATCACAATGTGTGAAACTCTGTGGGCCGTTATGGGCTGTGATAAAACTGACAGACTAAAAAACAGATTCAACGGTGCTGTTTACTTAAAAGGTGGTTCACTGGGTTCAATCTAGAGTTTTCTTGGCTTTGAACTGAAATGTCCACATCAAATATCTGCACACTGCGCATGTACAGTAGCACGCTATGAATTTTCCATGATAGCATTCCTGCCTTATACATTCAGTTATCTCACAACTCATTTACCAACATATTTAGACTTTTCTGTATACTTGTCAGTTTCAAGTATACTTAATACAAATTTAGTTTAATTACAAATCTAGATGAAAAACACTCAACTCTTTTATCTTAAGTATACTGGATCACTTTAATATACTTCAGCTTTGTATATCTTTGTGTAGTATATATGTGCATAAAAGCTAACTTAAGGACACTTTTGCCTTTACAGTTCAAAACAAGTACAAAAAAGTGTACTTGTACTGTATGTACTACATTTTGCCAAGGGATGTCATAAGTACATGGGCTGCAGATACAGACAAAAGTCTCCATGCAAAGTTTTGGTTGTTTGTGCATCAACAAACCAAACTTTGAGCAACAGGAGTAGATACAGTACAAAATCAGTGGTGGTCATTGAGAATCAGCCCTTAAGATTACATTGAATTTCAATACAGTAGATTGCAACTAAGTACTTCTTCAGTTAGTCTGATCTAAGTACTAATGAGTACATTTACTGTCTATATGTACTCATTTACAGTAGCAACCAAGAATAAAAGAGAAAAGTCCATCAGATGTTTTGTAGTTATTATTATTATTAATATGGCAGCGCCGCTCCTCTCTATCCACAGCTGAAACTGCAGTGGATGCAACAAAGTGTAATGTGTTCCTGTATCTGCTCATCACAGAATCTGTCTGTCAACAGTCCATGTGTTAGCTCATAAACTCATAAAGGTTTGTGCTTGGGGCACTCTACATATATGCGTGTGTCTGGGCCTGGATATGTTTTATCTGCAGGTACGGCAGAGGCAGAGTGTTACCAGAAGAAAGTCCAGCAAATCACTCTCACCTGCTGCCGTCCTCTCTTCAGCTGTTCACAATATCTTGTCATCCCCCAAAATTGCTCTGGCTCGTCTCAGGTTCCCCTTTCCACTGATCCGTCCAATTACAGAGTGTGTCTGCACACGGCGCCGCGACCGCACCGTACATCTCCTCGCTCTAACTATGTTTTTACAGGGACCAGAAGCAGACGTTGAGGTATTTGCGTTATTCTTTCGGTCGGATCTGCAGCGCGACTGAAAATCCCACGGAATCGAACGCTAATCGAGCGTCAGATGTAGACGGAGGGGGGAGGGGGGTGCGGGGCGCAGTGTGTGACCCTCTCCCTCTCAACATCAATGTGCCGTGAAAGTCATACTTTGCACAGTCAAGCGGGCGAGACGTGGGCTTTTCCACCCATTGGAGCTGCTCACATGCAAATGCTACAATTTATTAGGAAAGATGAAAAGAGAAGTCAAACTAAATCCAATAATGAGGTTTCTAAAAAGCTAATCTGCTCTTGGAGCGCTGATTTCCCACAACACGCCTTCATTATATTAAGTGCGTCGTCTGCACCCACAAACTCATTTTCCTTGCATTGCTCAAAGGTGTTTATGGAAACCCTGCGGCCATTTTGACATGAAAAAATAAGAGATGGAGGAAAAAAAAAAGTAACAAATGTAACTTGTCCTAATCAGACGCGAGCGTTCAGAGTCCTTAAACTGAATTGTTATTCTTAGTGGTTTTGAGGCCGGCGGCCTGTCGTTTTTTTGCTGTGTATATATTTCAGATTTTAAGCAATACATATATAACAAATTATGCACATCACCTTCTCATATTAGACAGGGTCTGGAAGCTGGCATGGAGCTGGAGTGGGTAAAGGTCTGCCAAGGCCAGAAACCACTGGAAAAAGTGTGTGGGCTGAGCTGTGGATTCAGTCAGGTCTTTGTAACATGTGCAGGAGATTTTTCTAGAACATGCCTCAAAGAATGCAGCCGCATAAAGTCGATTTGCCGAAGGAGTAGCCTCGAGTATTAATAAGGCTTGGGCTGAAATTAAATCAACAATAATAAGTCATCACATTAAATGTGGCGCTGCGGCAGGGCTTCCCCGCTCAGAGTACCACGGTGTCAGACAGTGAGGGAGCGGGCGGGCGAGCGAGGACGTCCCGGCCGCAGAGATCGCTGAGAGCGGAGCCCACTTAGCTTTTCATCTGTTTCACATTTCCTCCTCTGATTCAAGTGCAGCGGAGCACTTCTCCACGTTCGCCCCGAGGTTTACGAACGTGCGGTTCAGATCTAAACAAGGCCGCGATCAGAAGGACACTCGAGGTATTAGATTGCCGCTTCATATATGTCTGTATCATAAATATCATAATCAGTAATAAGTGGCTGCTTACTATAGCCACTCTCACATAAGCACTGGAGTCATAAACATGAGCTGCACGTGTGGATGAGAATCACACTTCATCTTCATTTCCAGTTTATCAGTGACTCGGTGTGTGTGAAGTCAAACAGGTCAAAAAGCCCAGAACAGGCACCATTATATATCTATCTATATATCTAGCTATGAAGCTGCCATGACAGTAAACTGAGTTCAATACAGCACTTTATCCTGGTATATTTTATTTTTTTCTGCTCTGTGTGCCTGCAGGGACTGGCAACGCTCATTTGTCCCCGCTCAGGAGGACATTGAACGCACCGTCGCTACGACATGAATCACGCCACTCTAACCCGCTGAAGCTTGTTTGAAATGGGGAAAAAGACATCATCCAAAGCCACAGAGAAGCCTTGCTTATTTTCATGTGCAAATTAAGCATGATAATTACACGCTTATGAGGTGTGCTGGTTGAGGGAACGGACAAAAGTGCGCTTGTTTATTTGTCTGTGTAAGTTTGACCAGGGTTTGGTGCAATACTCTGAAACTGGCATTTTACCTATGTGGTGTAAAACAAATCCTCTTTCTTTTAAATGGCCTTAATTGGACATAATTAAAGGCTTAATCTGCTCACTTAGAATAAACTAACATTAAAGCTCTGCTGTTTAACATTTCCTTTTCTCCAAGTCAACCTCACGTCTAATCATAGTTACCAAGCTGAGGTTTTTAATACATACAGTACTACATACAGTACATATAGATGCTTTTAAATGGAGATACGGTAAAAGCAGCATAATACAGAACATTTCTCTGCGACACTGATGCTTGGTGGTGTTTTTAGACGTGAATGACGTGGATGAAAGAAACAAACTGAGCCTTTGGGAAAAAACTTACGAGCAATCAATGTCATTGCAATGTGTGTAGGTTGCTCTGCTGTACCGTGGACTCTCAGTTCGTACCCAGACGGACTGTGGTGGCATCTATGGAAGAAAATCAGTAATCAATTAAAGAATTCATTTGTAAACATAATCTTTATCATGCATGACGGAGGTACTGACATATCCTGAATGGTTCCTTTAGATCATCCCCCTCCTTGTGAATGACCTTCTTAACATTTCCTGAGATGCATCACTGTGACCAGCGTGGACAAATAGATGCTTATGCTAATGCTAATGCTAATGTACCTACTCAGCACAGTGGCTGCTATTGTGTAAGCGCTAACACAGGTCTAGAATTGTCTCTACTCTATAATAGCAACAAGTGTCGGTCAGGTGCAGATTTTCAACAGCTTTGATTTAACAAAAAAAAAGGAAAATTACGATAATCATTAAAGGCAGAATGGGCGGTGCTCTGGTGGTAAAGTGTGGCTTTTGCAATAAATCAATCTGACAGATGGATTACGATTTAAATTGCAACACTAAAAAACACCGACCAACGTTTTCCTTCCTGACCTGCATCGCTTTGCTTTGCAATTTGGTGCAATAATAGGCCGAGCGACTCCAGCACCAGCTCACTTCATTTTGATGAATTAGCACGCTGCAAGAAATGAGGTGAAGCTGTAGCGTTAGCGTGTTACTGCTACTACCTGTTGACAAACTTCACCCGCGGCCAGTTTTCCTCCGCGCTTTCCCACCTGCGGTCACAAAAGGTGTCAGAATGGCTTTAGCAGCGCAGCACAAACATAGAGATTGATGGCAAAACTGTTTTCCTCTATGTAGTTAGGCTCGTAATGGGAGGCTATTCAGCACTGGATGGGCAAGCTGGAAAATCCTGCTCAGACGCTTATGGACCCAAAACTGGCGTTTGTGACCAGAAAAACGCGACCGGTCCCGTGCGTCTGTGCAGCGTCTGCGAAGTCAACGTCACCGGAGAACAAAAAGGGCCTAAATATTATGCCTGCTGTCTGATAGGAACGCAGAGGCAGCGTGAGGTCTTAATTTGAGTTTGCGTTTTCTACCCCGACCCGCTTTTGTGTGGCAGAAGGCGAGTCAACACACATCCAGGCGTACATTTCCCCAAAGACCAGTCCTGCGTCAGTGGAACGGCTCCCGAACCAGAATTCCCACGAGAAATCACTTATTCCACCGTTTGGTATTGATCTGCGTTTTAGAAGCATTTACAGCTTGGCAACTGTGTTTGGTGTGTGAGCTGCAGGGCAAACAAACCCCACCGCATAACATGAGGCTCTTTAATGAGGCCTGGGCTGCACAGGCCGTCCTATCATCTGCGTTTAAGTGTCTGTCAAGCAGCATCCCCGTCAAACGCGGGTGCGGAGCTCAGCGTATAATCAGCGTCTGCAGCGAGAGACGATGCGGTTTCCACGTAATTGCGCCGCTTCAAACGTTTTAAACTTGTTAAAATAACTTTGGGTTCTGCTCTGGATTTTAATATCAGGAGTGAAACAGAAAGGAATGCGTCGTGTAGCGATTTTTAATATACGTGTGGAGCGTTTCATAATTCTAAAAATATCTGAAACTTATTATTTAATCTGAAATCTTTCCCGTTCAGTTCCTGTCTGGAAAAGCTCCTTTCTTTGTTTGCTCACTCCTGATGTGTGGTTGATTAAACCCAAGGCCAGGCTGTTTCTACAGAGTCAAATGAATGAGACTCACTGGTTCTGGAGACACATTCATAGGTTAATGTACTGTATGTTGTATTCTAGCTGCAGACCATTAGAAGATCTCACACCAGTACCTATTAGAACCTTTCCCCACATGCTGCTGGGCCGGTGATAAATGAGAGCTTTCACGGTGCTTTGTGCTGGAGGGAGGGAGGAATGCTGCTTTAGAGGTTGTATCATGGTCAAAAACACGCTCTTTACATGATTACAGTTGCTGATATTGTCTTTAAATGGAGCATTAGTGATGGATCAACCAGTTGATCCGAGGTGTGGCTAAAGACAAAAGTCACAACATGTTGCTTATAATCAAGGTTGTGTTGGATTAGGTAAAAGGTCAAAAGGAAAAGAGGAGCATGAACAAAGAGCATCAAAGCGAAGCAAAGAGGAAAAATTATAAAAATGCAGGAACCCAGCGAAGATAAAGAGAAGCAGAAAGACAGAAACCAGCCAAGTGGGTTTTATGTTGTCTGGCAGTGTGTCTGGTCCATTTGTGGTTCTGCTCAGCATTCCTCAATGGACCACTACAGGCCACATAAAGAGCAGCGGCACCGAGCACAGGAAGGAGCAGGTGTGTGTGTGTGTGTGTGTGTGTGTGTGTGTGTGTGTGTGTGTGTGTGTGTGTGTGTGTGTGTGTGTCTATGTGTGTGTGTGTGTGCACGCGCGCGTGTGTGTGTGTGCACGCGCGTGTGTGTGTGTGTGTGTGTGTGTGTGTGTGTGTGTGTGTGTGTGTGTGTGCGTGCATGTGCGTGTGTGTGTGTCTCTCTCCCCACTCATTGTGTGCATGTGGACTCATGGATGCTCTCCTCGCTCCTGCAGCCGCTCCGTTTGGTGCACGTCCCAAACAGACGGCGGTCGGCGCGGTCGCACAGGACTGCAGAGGGAAACCAGAGAGAAAACTGTCGCTACAGAAGCCGGCGGCCAGGAAACACGGGATAATAAACCTTCCACGGCGCTGCAACAGTGCGTCTTTTTCTCCCCACACGCGTGAGCATCCCTCATCCCGGCCTGTTATTGTTGCCTTCAGGTCTCATCAAGGTCTCTCACTAAGCAGACGTTTACGCCTGTGTGTTGGCTGTTCTAATACAGTTCAGCCTGAACCGCCAACTAGTGGCTCCTGGCACCAATACAGCACATACAACACAAACACTTATGCTGGGAAAGCTGTCCTACACACTGTGTACTGAGACTGGTGCCATCCAAGTACTACAATACATGCCTATACATGTACATCTGGTCATGGGAAATGATGCTTTCCATCCCTATAGTGGATGAAGCTGGAAGGAAAATGAATGAAGCATTAAATCAGAAATATGATGCCGTAACCATGTTTACTGTCATCAATAAAAATCCTCCCCAGTAATTAATAAAATAGTGCAGTTGTTTGTATCTTAAATAATTTTCCTTCTTTTACAGCTGAGTTCAAGCTCAAACCTTAGAACAGCGGTTCTGTCTTCCCCTCCGTCCTCAGTCATCCGTCTGATCCCGCTGACCTTTTTGTCTCAACCCCAACACTTCCTGCTCTTCTCATTCTTCCCTCATCCTACACACCGTGACCTTTGACCCTGCCTACTTTCATTTTTAAATTGATGGGCCATTGCCTCCCACTCACTTCGGAAGAGACCAATAAAACTGGTAAAGAAGTCAACACAAACTGAAGTGAACAATACCTCCGGACCTTCAATGACACTATTAATGTTCAGAGGTTCCGGGTCGCCTCTAAATGTGTGAAATAGTGAATAGAACATGTGTGGGCAGGAATGACAATTATCATAAAACACATATAAAATAGATTGCTTCATTTTAGCATTTAAGCCCATTTTCTTCTTGCAAAACAGCCTCTTTACCCCCATTAAACATGTTGCAGCCAAAGATGAGAGACCACCCCTTGCGACTAGTCATACGCGCTGCCGATGCCCATTTGCACTTGATTAGCCGGCGTACAGCGGATGCAGGCCCGCTGTAAACACCGTTGCATCTGACTGCTATTACGAAGCAGAAATCAAGTGAGCGAGGGTGGGAAACGGCAGCAGCGGGGGCCAAACGAGGCCCCCGACACTCCGCCGCAACGCAGCGCCGCACTACATCATGAAATACTTCAGTGGCACTAATTAACACACGCGGGCGCTTTGGTTTCTGCTTCGGAAAATATACAAATTAGGAAAACATTTCCACTCGCGCCGGGGCGGGAGTCGCGTGATCGGAACAGGGCCCGCGAGGCCGCGCCCGCTTCAGGATGCACTTGGGCCGGCGAACGAGCGCTGTCATGTGGGCTGCGTGCGGACAATGAACACGGCCGCTGCCGGAGCGAATCTACCGAAAACACACACGCTGGAAACAAAGCAGACGCTGGTTTTCACAGCTCCTCCGGCGCCCGACACGTCGTTCATTCTCCCTTTTCAAGCAGCTGTTATGAGTAACGCCACACAAAGAAAAAAAAAAAGCTGCCGCTGATTTGTTAAATGAGCAGATGACTAATTAAAAACACAGTAAAGTGTGCTATAATTAATGAGCCCATTAGTTCTAGGTAATCTCTGGGTCCAGTGTTAACAAACTGAGAGGAGGCTGCGATGGAGGTGATTAACAGTGCGGCCGCATTGGCTCTAATTAGCTACACAACCACAGTCACAACCAGAGGCAGTGCGCATATGTCAGTGCTGTGAGGGTCCCACTGTAGAATTACATGTAGATGTTATTGGACCACAGCAAGATGCAGGGCTGTGTTTTTGAAGCTTCCCCACATTATTCACATCAACCAGTCACGTTCAATATTCACAGAGATTAGTTGCAATTCTTACTTCAATGAGGCCAAATAATTAATTTTGTCAATATTTTACATTAGTGGCGATGAATGATGGGTTATAAAATGTAGCCACGTTGAGCAAATAAATGAATGCCCCCAGATCCCAAATCATGAGTAATGATTATTAGGCTCCAGCGGAAAATGAAGCTTCTCTGTAAACAGAAAATGAAGCTTCTCTGTAAACAGCCCCCTGTTCCTGCGTTTCTTTCCTGTGGAGGTGGTTTCGTCTTATCGCAACCATCTGCCGGGCCGGCTCCTGTTTTGTCCACGAAGATTGGAAAAGATACAAAAAAACGCTCTGCAGCGTAAAGGAGGCTTCCTCCTGCTGCGTGCGGAGCTGCTTTCATCTCTGCAGCTCATTTATACTACACCTTCCTGGCTCAGGACCCAAGTAGGATGTTAGGCTTAAAATACAGTATATCACTGAGTATCTTTTGTCAAAAAGGGAAATTTGTCCCTGGCACTTTTTCAACAGAGTTTAAAGTATTTGGGGTGGGGTATGTACCTGGCAAAATAGGAAACAGAGACAAAGAAGCCCCCAAAGAAGTTGGCTGCCCTCAAATACTAAAGCAACGCTCTGCTGCTGCTTCACTGAGTCTCTCCCTGCGTGTTCATATGCACATGGATGCCGTCTACCCACTTCCCCTCCTGGAAAGACACGGAGTGTCAGTCTACGAGGCTGTCAGTGCCTGCTCACAGACAGCCTATAAGTCCCCCTGGTTGCCTTCAGCAATAACAACCAGCCCCTTATTGAATAACCTCTGTTTCACCCAACCCTTCAGCGTGCCCCACGTCTCCATCCAAAAACCCAATATAAGCTCAATATAAGCCCGGTGAGCCTCGGTATTGATAAATCCACGTTCCCTGCTCCAGCCGCTACAAATTACCATATTATAGGGCTTACAGGTATTACGTTTAAAAGGCTCTGACCCAAATCAAATGAGATATGTCTGGATTGCCTTTGTACTGGCTGTCACACAGACGCTGGAGTCGGCGAATCAGACATGGGAGCAAACTGTACGCGGAGACAGACGGAGAAGCTTTGAATTCCTGGAGGGAGCTCACAACCGATCAGCCTCAGGAAAGGACGGGACTGGTCACCGTCAGGGTTTGAACCCCATTCAGTTAGATGTGTAGACTCTAAGGCTCTAATCTGAGATAGAAGACGATAGCTGTCATTCCTAATGGCTAGAATTTAAATTAAATAATACATTGTTTTTTCAGATGCTCCAAACTTACTGTATCTCAACTCAACTTGTTTATCAAAAGATTGGCAACTTCTGCTATATAGGGTTTCATCATTGTTTCTTTGCAATGTGATACAGTATGTCAGGTTCAGGCAGCAAGAATTTCATTTATCACCGTATCCCAATAGTCTTCGTGTCATGTTGTATCACCACCAGCGCCGTCAGAACCCCAGACACACACAGCTGCACGTCTACAGCCTCACTGGCCCAAGACTGAGAAGGCACAATACCAAAGGCGGTGCCCGCATCACTATAACTGTTAGCGTCGGCCCTCGCGGCTCCCACACACATTATCCAAGAACAATTTTGACAGTGTTGATATTTCACAGCTAGAGACACACGTCCACCTTCCACACAGCATGTCGGGGGGTCAAAAGGCAACCGTGGGGAATGCAGCGCCATGGGAGGGAACATAATGAAGTCATCATGTAGCGACCTCCACCCTCCTGCAGCTTCTGAAGCTCGGTGGCTGATGGGAAAAAAGGGCCAAGGTGTTCGTCGAATTTGTAAAACCGTTCTTTAAAAAGCTGCTTTTTACAACCCCGATGAAAGTCTTTTTGCTTCGCACGAAATGAGGAAAATATAAAGAGCTCAAGGATTATTATTTTATAATAATTTATTTTATTTCACTTTAGCTCCATTTATGCGCGTCAGGAGCCAAGAGGAACGTCTGGAGGTACTCATGAGCCACGGGCCCAAAACACACGGAAGCATGTGGAATATTGGGGTCATTTTTATATTTTTTTCCAGAGTATGTCACTGCAGCGCTAACAGGAATGAATTGGGTGTATCCTTCACAAACAAACAGTACAAATAAACAGTGAAACTTTTCTCCAGTAACTAAGCTGACACACTGACTACAGTAGCCAACGGCGGAACAAACTTACTAACCCTGAGAGAAACGCTTATCAAAAGATAAAAACAATAAGTATTATTGCCACTAATAACGACAAGGTTTCCAATCAGACCCAGTACTACTGTATCTTGACTCTTACCACATGTGACTGTGTAATAAAGGTCAAAAGGTCACTGCCAGCGGCTCCACTCTTGCCCAAAATGCCCATCGACAGTTTATGGAGCAGCCATTTACTCTGAGGTGATGTCGCTGTGACTCACGCCTCTGATGACTCACAGCACAATGTGAAGGTCTCATTAATTCAGGCCACTTAAGGCGATTTTCCAGTTAGATTTGTTTTCTAATGAGGCAGGGCAGGGCAATTAGGTGATTAGGGTTATGGCAGCACTGTGCTTTCTTAGGCAAACGGGAGTGGACAGAATCTAGCCCGCTGTCTAAACTGTGAAGGAGTCATTAGATAAATAGATGACAACAAACTGAGCAGAGTCAAGAGCTGTGCACTTAAGGGGACGGTTAATGTTTTATTCCTGCACAGTCTGCCCCGCTGAACGTGTGGCCACAATCATCATTTTAATGGTGATTTAAGCTAATAAGGTGGCATGAAAACCTGTCAGATGTGAACCCTCTGTCGAGGGGAAGTGCACGCTGGCCGAGGAATTCCTCCAGAGGAGGAGGAAAAACCCCCCAAAAAGCCATGAAAGAATAGGAAAACAGCAGCAGGTCTGCTTTCAGTGTCTTAGCAACCTCTATTTGTTACTTTCCCCGTGTAAAGCTAATTCTGTGGTCAGCATGACCAATCACCTCGCAACACACTCTGGCTTTTCAGCACCTTGCACGCATGTCTAGACCCGAAAGGTGTCAGCAATGGGTTCAGCGAGCGTGTGTGTGTGTGTGTGTTTGTGTGTGTGTGTGTGTGTGCGCTCGTAGCCAATGATCCGTCCCACCGCTATTGTACCGCGTGGAAAAACTGCTGAAAGGTACCAACCGAGTCCCAGTCGACGGGTCGAAACAAGAGCGGCGCGTTGAGGTTGACCCTGCGACCGCTCGGTGGTTCAGGTCCAGATGATATCAGGAGATTATAGTCTACGCTTTGTAACTTTGATGCGACCGACAACGTGAAATCCCCACAACCTGCACACGGACAAGACGCCGAGCTTCACACGCAGTAGAGCGCGGATCCCTATGGTGCATTCAGGCTCTCTATTTGTTTTCGGGGGCACAGTAGCATGAAGTAGCCAGACGTGGCTGTGTTGACGGCGATCACTCAGCGCCGCCCCCGATAGGCCTGACGTGGTTGTTTTGTCTCCGTCACAGAAAAATCAGGTAAGGGAGTTACTAAACAAAACAGTGTCTGAATATGAGGACCAGAAAAAAAAAAAAGGGGGGGGGGCATTACGAGAGCTCTCCCTGTGTTTACCTTTGCAATTTTGCCCAATTTGTCTAAATTGCTTAGCTGACCTCTTGTGAAAAAAATAGCATATGCTTAATGTCAAAAAGCAGCAAAATATGACTGATCACCTTCATTTTGTCCATTTGGCTCCTTGGCACAAAACTCTGAAGTGTGTATTCTTTCCATGGCGCCGAACCACCCGCCCTGCATTTAATTAATTTCCTCTTATTTATTGGCTAAAGCTTCAGAGCCGCTTTTCCTCAGGTAACGTAGACTTTCCTGTCTGACTGTAGGCGCTTTGGTTAATCATCATTTAAATTATCTCATTTTGTCCGTCTCCATTTTTGTCACCGCTGAGCTGAAGTTTTTGTTTTTTTTTTTCTTTTTGAGAGCAGGAGGAGAAATTAATTTGGTAGGAGATGAAATTACTGCCATCAGGACCAATCAGAGAGTAATGTTAGCGAGCGTTTCTCGTGGCAGCGTAATGAGCAAAATAGCTTTTATACCGCGTTCGGGAGGGCAAAGATCTAGCCCAATTTCCTTGTTGATTTGGCTTCTCATGGATCACTGCTTGCTTGGCCGACTGGAGCAGAAGGGAGGCCAAACAATGCGGCCACTATCAGGAATTCACGGGTGGTTCTTAAAGGCAGCATTCACGTTGGAAGGACTGAGTCAAACGACCAAGCCGCTGATAAAATCTTAATGTAACCCGCTGGTTTGGAAAAAGCTACGAGAACACAAATAATCGTGTCACATTTGCTTTATATTTACAGGTGAGATGCGGCTCGGGTGAAACTGGGAACGCGGCTTTTAAACGGAGGCCCGAATGAGATTTTAATGCACGCGGCGCAAACCGCAACGCCGCCTGTTTCCCTCCCGCCTCAGTCCAAAGGTGAAACATGTTTTCTTTCACTCCTCTATATTTAATACAGCTCTGTGTCTGTTTACCTGGAGGTCTCAGCCTTTCCAGTAAGTGAGCCGTCAATCCATCATCTCCAGACTGGGGAACCAGACGGGTTCTGTTTCCACTGGGGGGGGCTCTGTGTGGAGGGAGCAGGGTGTGCTACTACTGCAGGTCGGGCTCACTGGGACCGGATCTGGAGGCAGGAGGAGATGACTAGATATATAAAAAAAAAACAAAAAAACAAGATGGACGCCTGATCGAGATCAAGCTCAGGCATAGATGTGCCCAAGGTCTAACGTCAGGGTTCTGGAGCTCGACTCAAACTATTCAAATAAACAATAAACGCATTAACGCTTTTGAGACCACACACATAAAACTTAACATAAATATCTGCATCCACCTATGTAGAAACAGACATAAACATAGTGTTGTACGGAATTATGAAGCTGGTCTGGTGAAAGTGGGAGAATATGAACAAGAGCCATTTTGACTTTCACAGCGATAGAGCTGTGGAGTCATAGGGAAATAGCAAATTCAAGGCAACACATGCTACTGAACAGCTCCCTTAATTAAGACGATGGACGTACAGGAAGTGAGCGTGTCTGTGTCCTACCTGTCTGTTGCTCTGTGACAGGAGGCAGCAGCAAACACAGAGGGACACGTGATGTGTCTGTATTATTCCACTGACCCTGCACTGAGTCAGTTCATTTCTTCCAGTCAAGCCTGTGAGTAGGACACACACACACACACACACACACACACACACACACACACACACACACACACACACACACACACACACACACACACACACACACACGTGGGAGGAGGTGTTTCCTACACCTTTAAATACCAGCATCAGGATTCCCTGTTCTATTTTGGGCTCCGCTCTGACAGGCCGGCCCTGCTGTACCTGCTTTACATTGCAGTTGCTGGATGGCTTCAATAACCACATATGTTATGTTATCAATACCGCTGATTCATTATCTGTCCATATTTCTGAAAAGACATTTATAAAAAGAAAGAATTTGACAGTTCTCCCTCCCTGGGAGGCCCCGCAGGCTCGTGGCTTAAGCGATACAGCGATTTGCTTAATGAAGTGCCAGGCTGCAGTCGCTCATGCTTCCTCTCAGCACAGATACTCAGTGACATATGGGATATGCTTGGGTTCGTCTCAGGAAGGCCTGGACTGTGTGGAACCACCGCGGGAATAACAACCCGATCCCCAGCGAAAATATTTACAGCACAACTCACAGACAGTGTAATTATGCACTCTGATGAAGGGCTGGCAGCGCGATGCATCAACCCGGCGGCAACAGGTTTGTGTAACATCCGAGGCGAAAAAGAAAATATCCAAATCTGTATTTGTTTGCTTTTTATGGCATGAGGACGTGGACGGACATGCACGCGGGCCCACGCCACACAGGACACCCTGTGAAAGGTTTGTTGGTGTTATTGATTTGTCCTTTACTGCACGGTTCCCACAGCGTGCGATAAATCAACAGCATCAGAGCGGGCACCGTTTCATGACATCATTCACGCTACATTTCCAGCCACGAGCCAGTTTTTGATTAGGGTTGTAAATCTCTACCGCTCTCACTCGCACACAGACACACACACACGCACAATTTGACAAATGTTCACTAAACTACGGCTTAAATATTGTTTTACGTCTGTCCATTCAGATCCACATGTAAAAGTGTGAGACTGAAACTATTGCAAATCAGTGGCCTTATCGCTTTCATAATCATATTAATTCATCCCATAAGCTGAAGCTGAAACATGTAATACAGTTCCTTGCCAACTCTGTATTACATCACTCTTTTTTTGTAATAAACAATTATAATATAAAAGTTATAGAAAAGTGCCTGAACTTTTAAGATTAAAAATTTTTAGTACAGACAGGAAGTTGCAGTATAGAGTGTATTTTTGAAGAGTAATAAATAATAATAAGAGAAAACCCCTGTAGTGAAAATGTAACTAACCACTAACTGTAAAGCAAAATGCATCACTGCCATATAGAGAAATTCACTTAAGTGAGGAGCCACAGCTATATGCTTGTACTGTACATCACATACTGTACTGTATATTCATGCTTGGGTTACTATAGTATTTATTAAAAGTTTCCCCATGTCTGTGTAACTCATAGTATAAGTTATCTAATTATGGTTATGCATTTGTTTTCTCCCTCCTTCATTACTCACAAAACCAACATAAATCAGAAAGGTGTTCCTCTGCAACACGATGCACTGGGGGAGAACCCTTAACTATCCTAACATGTCTCAAATTCAAATTTCTACCGACGTTCCAGTTCCCCAATCGTCGGCTCAGGTGTCAGAAAATAACACAGAGGGAGTCGCGCCCCCGCATTATAGCCGGTTTAAAAGGTAAACAGACGGAGGAGCAGGTGGTTGTGGGGGGACTTTTGCAGAGACTTCGATGTAATGTCTGGTGGCAATTAGGTGTAATACAGGATGTCAAAGCCCACAGCCGCTAGCCTCAGATATCTGCTGCCTAATGTTAGCTTTACAGATTCACTTTGGCATATGGCTTTGACTGCACAGCCCAGGGCCAAATTAGTGAAAGCTATTACCTCCTTTCCCTTTGTAGCAAAGGGCACAGCAAAAAAAAAAAAAACACACTGCTCATGGAAAAAGGTTGTGCACAGCTTCAAGAAATGTAGACACTGGCAGACACAAGTCTGAAATCTACCTACAGTATATGAAATATATTCTAATGGGAATGATCAATTTATTGCTGAATCATTCAACTGGTTTGATCGTGGCAACCAGATGAAATTACAGGAGTTACCTTGGAGAAAAGCTTGAAACAATAAATGGCCAAGTTTTGCTTTCTGCAATTATTAATGTTTTGTTCATGCTGATATAATTTGGTGTTTTCTTATCCATTCATTGAAAATGATGAAGGGGAAGATTAACTACTGTATCCTCCCTCTGTGCAAAAAGCTAATAGTCAGGTTTAGTCAGGGATCTGAAAGAATCCATTTACTGTAGATACTGTAAATTCAACAAATAAAGTCATCTATCATCACAGCATGACGATTTTATACCGTGCTGTCATGACGTGAGTTAAAATGAACTATGTACAGTAAGTGATGAATCGCGCTTCAACTCTTCTACTGTATACTTCACTCGCTGACACTGTGTCATTTAGTGATATAAATAGTCCATAGGATCAAATCACGAGTCACAGTGAACCAGTCAAGCTACAGGCCTGTATGACAGACTGACAGTACACCGATAAGCATCTCTACAGATCCACATCTGCACCTCACTGTGAAATGGACCCTTCTGTACAGTATATGCGTTCAGTCCAGCCCATATCCACCAGCAGCAACCGCCAGGCCACCGAACCTCCAAAGCTTCACGGGTTACGGGGCGAAGCCGAGCGAAACATCTGTGTGGCACTGGGAGGTAATGGAGAGCCGTTCGGGGAGCGGCCCAAACCACGGGAGGAAGTTGCATGTCAGTGTTCCCTCATACGTGAAAACGCCGGCGCGTTTGCCAGGTGTCAGCACCAATCGATGGGACTGTCGATCACACGATCCACGTGAAACGGGATTGGACACAGCAGCAGGTAGGCTCGCAAGGCGTCGGCGCGGGCTCACGCAAGCTGCAGAGCGCGTGCTGAGGCCGGCCTTCAGATTAAACCTAGAATAAAAGTCACCTGGTCATCGCTGAGTGAGTGCTACCACCTGTTATTTACTTCTTACAGCCACAGTTCAATATTGCAAACACATGCAGAGGGAGAAGAGTGTGTGTGTGTGTGTGTGTGTGTGGGGGGGGGGGGGGGCTGCTTTTAGCAATGCCCTTCTTCTATTGCTGAGGCCACAACCCCCAGATGTTAGAATGTTACTAAAAAACGACAGCCAGTAGCTTCAGAGATGAGTCTGAGGCAGGTTTAAGTTGACAAACGTGTCCTTTTGTTCATAGTGAAGTCCTACTTGTTAATATATTTGCTGCGAGCTTAGTCAAGCAGGAAGTAAAAAAAAACAAACAAAGCCAAGAAAATAAAGTCTGGAACGGGACACTGGCGATGTTGGCATAGGGAAATACACTACATGTGTGTGTACATGAGCTGAAGCAAGTGACGACAGACAAGGAAAGAGGATCTAATTTTATAGTCCGTGGGGACATGGACACATTTGTATATTTATTTTTTGGGCTGCAAAACTCTGGTCCAGCGGTCCTTGTAAATAGTTATATAATAAATATTGAACCACATTCTCACTAAAATGTTAACAACACCTTTTTTTTGTTCCATTATGGTGGGAATGCTGTCTCGGGGAATTTAACACCTTCACAAAGAGTGAAACTGCCGACTCCAAACACTCTTCTTGACCGTGTGCATTGAAATGTGTGCGTAAAGGAGCACCACCAAGTTTGCTCTGACTCCTGACTCATACAACAGTAAATATACCGCCCATTAAAAATGGAGACAAATTGTACATTTTAATCTAAAAGCTGAAAGGTGGAGCGAACTGAAGGCGAGCAACTTTTATAGCTTTTTTTCTTCAAAACGCATGGAGAGCTCCATTAATGTGAGACCGCATCATGAAAATGGGCGGAATAGAAAAGGGTTTCTATGCCTACTTGCCTGTGTCTGTATTACGAGACCAGACAGAGGGAATTTCAAATAAATACAGGATGCCACAGAAATGTACACTTCCCTCTAGAGAACCAGGGGCCGGGACTGGATCTGCACCTAAACACTATATTCATTATGCCTTGGCCTCATAAAGCGATTACACTCGTGCTCGATGATTGGGACGAATTTGCTGCCAAAAAAGGTTCCAAAGAGAAATGTCTGTCCTCAGTGGATGGGGCGCTCGCTTTTATCACTCTCAAACACACAATGTCACAGTCAGAGTTGGTCGTTCATTTCAAACGCTTCCAAAAAGCTTCCATCATTCGCTCTGTGTCCATTAATAAAGGGCTGGTGAGCTGCAGCGAGCACTCGCCTTCACCCACGTGACTCTGGTGAAGTCAAGTTGTTCCATCAGTCTCTTCGTGAACGGTGGCGATTTACCCACTTCGACGTAGCCACGATCTGACCTTTAACTGTTGGCAGGTAAAAGCTACTGTACAGTTATAACTGACTGCAAACCATGTGTTCATGAGCACACAGGTCACTTTTGCATCTACTGACACCAGTATTTTATTCACCTGAGCAATTATTTAATTATCTCTTTAGTAATATCAATTCAAAAATGCATTTTCAATCTTCATCCGCATTAAAGGCAGTTTCAAGTTTTGCTGACTCGTGTTTGTCTTTACAGTTTGACACAGAACAGCAAAATAACATGTGAATACTATTGGTAATCATAAATGTCAGACTCGATCACCAGTGCGTCGAAGCAGCGATACAAAAATTGTGCAACAGCGGAAATTCCAGACATGGAATTTTCATGTTTTGAGAAATTTTCTGAAAAACAGATGGATGAAGATGTATAAAAACATAACCTTTAACCGTTCCTGATGAAGGAAAAACACGTTTTAGGTCTCTTTGCAGCTAAATGTGAATGTGAGAGGCAGACAGTGATAATAAATCCTGGGGCTGTGGGCTTTTTGAATTCTCATCAAAATCCCACACAAATTACATTATGTGGAGAGACAGAGTTTAAATATTGTAAAAGTAGCATAAGCTATTACTGACATGTAGGCATTATATTATTAATTTTTGAATTAAATGATTTATAAGTGGATTGTTTTTGTATTATTTTAAATTATAAGTGCAAATATATAAACAAAAACCTTCATATTGTGTTCATAAACTTGCCACCAGGTCTCTAGACACACAACCCTGCAGCTGTTTGACTGTCAGCATGGGTCCCTTTAAAGAGCTTGCTCTGTGGAGAAGGGAGGGCGTTCTGGCCTGAACCTCGCTCTAACAGCAAAAAACCTTGTTTAATTAAATGCATGGCTTTTGGAGGAGTCTGGCCAAAGCGACTCTACAGTACAGCATCATCTGCCTCCTGTCTGATCACTGATCACTGGTGCCAGTGATTTCATGACCTTCGAGCACGTCCTCCTCGGCGGAGCTCCTTCGCTTCACGCTTTTGGTTGCAAAGACTCATAAATGCACAACAGGAAAGGGATAAGCATTAGAGCAAAGAAAAAGCTGCTGACTCAGGCATTTTGCCATTGCAGCGCCTTAAAGTGGCATATAGGGTGTTCTAGAAAAAAAACGTGTTTGCTGAAAAACATTTTTGACTTCCTTGTTTTCGCTCTGTGGTTGTCAAATCAAGCATCGGGCATCGTTTTCCTCAAGCCGAGCGCCAGACCTGTCGCCACCCGCGACCTTGAATGGCTCCTTTCATAGGCCGAGGGAACTGACCAGGGAAGTTTTCTCTGTTGACTCTTAGGCACCCAGATTTTTTTGAAACACACTATATTCATATATTTAAAATAATATATATTACTGCTTTTCCTGAATTCTACGTTCATCTTTACTGCTGCATTCTCGCACAGAAAAATAATCACATTCACCTCCAGTAGGATCGTCCGAGCTCCCCCGCATTCGTCCACTTTGGGTTTACGGCCGCTGGTTCGCAGCCAGGATCGAAAAAAGGGCGTAGCATCCCTCTCCTTGGACGGGTTTGGATTTCAAACGAATGCCAGCGCAGCCCTGGTGCGAGGTGGGACCACAGTCGGACCACCGGGGGCCCAGGTGAAAGCCTGGTCTGTTGACCGAAGGAGGTCGGTGTGTGCGTACTGTGGGTGGTGCCGCCGCTACTCCAGTTTATATTTAATTTGGTTTTTGATGCAGGTTGCTATTTCCATCAGGAATGACGACGGCTAATGGGGGATTGCTCTCCTCCGTCGTGACCCCCCCCCAACATCTGGGGTGACACGCGGAGTCCGAGCGTTAAATGAGATGCATCGAGAGCCGGGCCAGTAAACAAGAAGAGTTTTTGTTCAATATGATTCGTCATGGGGGGAGGCGGGGACGCGGGGGTCTGCTGCTCCTAGGTGGCCTGCGGATGGAAGCACGGCCGTCAGTTGATTTGTTGTCCCAGAGTTTGTCAAAGTTTACCAAAGGTGGAAGCAAAATTATTGCAATTTTTCATCGGGAAACACCAGTAATTGCCACGACCCCTCTGCCAAATAAGACCACAGTTTCTTCAAGGTTCCTGCAAAGTCACGGTAAATATGTCATCTTTCGAGCCCGTAATTATGCTAAGTGTAAATCTCTGAAACCACATCATCTCTTTGGGCAATAATAAAACTTGGGTTGAACCAGTCATGGAGTTTGCCCAGTAGATGCGAGACGCTGCTGCTTGAATACGCGCCTGCTTTCTTTCTTTTACATGCCATGAACAGGGCTGCGGCTGTTCAGCATCCGAGACCGGGGCAGTTAAGCAGTGAGGGAAGTCCAGAAGGACCGGTACCATCCACACCCATAGATCTCTGCCTCCTCACCGGGCCTGGAAGGGTCACAGGCCATTTCACTTGAGTATTAATGACCAACAAGAGTCCACTGCCTCTAAAGTCCAAGTATATGATCTTATGACAGTATATACAGATGGAGAGGGTGGAATGGAGGGGGGGGGGTAAAAAGCAGAGGGCAACATGCCAAGGCAAAGACAAATGAGGTGTGGGAAGGTGGGTGGAGAAAAAACCAAAGGAATACATAAACAATTTGGGAACCCTGTGCTGTGTAACATACTGAGCCACTGAGATAAATATGTCGAAAATTACACTCATACGTGAGTGTAGGTGCGAAACGGCCACATGCAAAACAAAAGCATTAGAATTACCACAGTATTCAACAACTAGATGAATAATAATCATCATAAAACGTGCCAAGGGCAACAAAGTTCTTTATCTTGTAGAGATTTCAGAAGGAAAAACAACCTGTCAGCACAGTCTTATGCAAAAAAAAGGTTATGACCAACTATTAAGCATTGCAAAAATGTATTTTTACAGTAGGAGCCAACACACTTGGAAATAAAACTATTTGGGAATTGACACAGCAGACCACCTCTTCTGTGGAGCTGGAATAAACGGCTTCTGATGCTGTGGTGGCCTGTGGGCAGTGACTACGAGCATGTGTTGGCGTCAGGCTCCCAACCCTTTATCTCTTGATGTCCAGCTGAGAGGTCAAGATCTGAGAGAGATGAAGGAAGCCCCGGTGGCAATCTGTGCCGCGCTGCTGGTGAGCTGACATTTGACCTCTGACCTCAACCACGTGACCCCGCCCTTCAGCAGTTTTGCTGTTCACATCAGACTCAAAGAGCTGTGAGCTGGCGATCAGGGCCAGTGTGACGACCTGACAGGTCGGCAGAGAGGGGGGACGGCTCCCTGCTGGGCCACGTCCCCTTCAGGTGCATCATGAGAACCTACAGTATATAAAAACATCCACATACACAGTTAATCATAATAGATGAGCTGTGACATCATGTTTAGTAACTCATTCAAATACACACAAAACATGAGTGCTGTCCATGAATCACACTCTTGCTTCATATCGCATTTCAAAGGTCTCATTGTTAATGGGCAAGATTTGTTGCACACGTTATACAAGTCTCCTGAGTCAAGCGGTGCAGAAAGCAGCAGATCAGAGAGGGATGCAAAACGCACCGTATAAAACAGCTGGGAGTTAGACCTTGGAGAGAAGCTCCCACAGTTATCACTATGTTCCACTGGCACCTCTCAGCCTGATTTCCCTGTGGGTGGTCGAGGCCTCTGGCATCTACAGAATTGGCCCATATTCCGCTCCCATTGAAAAAGCTTGATGCAAATAATGTAGGAACCGCACTGCTTAACTCAGTTGGAATATGCATACACACACACACACACGAGGCCACACGCACAGAAACACACACACACGCGCTCTCGTACATATTCAAACGCAGCTTCCCTTTTGGCCGCGGCCGAGTCGCATCGGCTGTGATGTCACTGATGAGGTCACCGCCTGGGTCAGCGGCAGCACTCTGACGCTCCCCCCGGGAGCCGCCGGTGATTATGAAGTCATGGATCAGCGCACACTCGCACCCACACACACACCTCATCTATTTGGCAGCTCCAGCTGGTTCGGGGGTCGTCTTACGGAGCTGTCCATCAGAAGGAGCTCCAGCAGCCTGAGAAAACTTCACACCCACCGTCACCCCAACATGTGGATGGAGTGTGAGATGATGGAGCAGCGCATACCCAAAGCTGAGTACATAGAAGAGGACAGTGACCCTCAGCTTTAAAGGTTTCCACCCTATAGCTATTAGTCGTAGAATATTCCTAACTCAAACATTTAGATTCTGATTATAGTTGCAGAATATTTCCCATATACATCCAGTATTTTAATGTGGAGTTTAAACTGCTTTTACAGCACACACACCCCCTGTCACTCGCTGTGTTGCAGCCACGAGGCACTAAGTGTCTGTGAGGCCACACACTGTACGAACATGTCCTCTGAATGCAATCAGCCTCCGATCTTGAGTAATGGACTTCACATGAGGATACACACACACACACGTACGCGCACTGCATTCTAATTGCACACAGGAGGCTATAAACTGTGCATGTGTGTTCCCTTAATGTGTGTGTGACATCATGGTTAAATGGAGATTAGACTTCTGAGCGACTGTGGAATCATAAGCTATTCACATGCATTCACATTTGTTGTTGTCTCACACACCCTGCATCATATTTGTGCAGTGTGAAATGTGAATTTCTTCCTTTCACCTGCGCTTGCATGCGCTGTAGGTGTGTGTGTGTGTGTGTGTGTGTGTGACTGTGTGTGAGCAGATCTGGCAGCCATCCCGCTCAGGACATTTGACCTTGAACCGTTTTTTTCTTCAGCCCCTCTCTCCTTTTCCCCCAGCCGGGGCTAAAAGGCTCACAGGGGTGGAAAGCAAAATATTTTCTTTAGTCTCCTGGACGCCAGGTCACATAAAAAGTTCCAAAGCCGTTTGCATCAAACCTCGACCGTCAAAAACCACAAATTCTGTTTTTGTAGCCATAAAACTCTCCCCGCCAAAAAGGGGGGGAGGGGAAAAAAGAAAATGATTTCCATTCAGTTGATTCTTATAAATTTAAATTAACTGAAAAAAAATGGTTTACTCCCAAAAGGACAACATGAAGTATATATATATACATAATGAAATAGATTTATGATTTATTGCTGCCAGGGTTAAAGCATATTTTCATCATAGTATTAATACTGTATTTGATAGTTAAAAGCATTTGATAATACATTGAAAGGATGAAATGGATCAAGCACTTATGGCATGATGACGCAGAGCCTGTAACTCTGTGTGTGTGTGTGCGTGCGTGCGTGTGTGTGTGTGTGTGTGTGTGTGTGTGTGTGCGACCACAAAAACAAAACACGCCCACAAGGAGCCGATGGATGTCAGATTGACAGCGAGTCACGCTTAATGTTTGCAGTAGCACGAAGCCTGACCTCATAACAAGTACCAGAAAGAAAGACATTCACGCTGTTGACCAGTCATACCAGTGAATAATGTGAGACGTGAAAGCATATGTTTACGTCATGCTGTGCTTAAATCGGACTTATTTCAATGGTTCAAGTTCAGGGATCAGATGTAAGTGAGCCTCACTAAACCTTCTCCAGTTGCTGTAAGAATGACTTCATCTGCCCCAATGAATGACAACAGCTAAATACTGTATGTTTGTTGTATATCTTTGCCTTTCTTCATCCACCGAAGAGGAATTTGACCCATGGACATATTGAGGAGGAACCAGTCCCCATTACAGCACTTTGGGACAGCAGCTACTGTTTGTGGCACTTATGACGTGCTGTCTAGACTCCTGCTTTGCTCATACTCTGACAACTGACAGAACCCGTGTCCCATCGTGTACCAATAACACACGATGCTCAATTAAGATAAACCCACCACTGTTTATAACGCCTGCACTAGGCTTGACTAGTTCTTCCCAACTAAGCTAAACTCTCACTAACCCAGTTTGGGTTCATATCATATCCTGTGATGATTAAACCAGGAGTCCAACTCCAACATCTAAAATGGCGCTGAAATACATCATTAATGTAAAAGGACTTGTTTTACACATTTTTGTACACACCAGGCTTCTACATTTGTGTCACATCTATGAGTATGTTCCTAGTGTAACCACAGATGCACTGATGGTGTTTACCGCTGGCGCATGTTGTACCCAACACACACGTGTGGTCCTTCTGTAAACAGCAGTCAACTACCTGCGCCAACCCTGTGAAATATCCATCTTCAAGTGTGTCAACATACGCACACGCACACACCTTGGGAAGCCACAGAAATGTCCCTGGCAACATGCTATAGTTTGCATTAAGTGCCTCCCCCTTCCATATACTTTATGTGTGTCAATATAGGTGTTTCACAATATCCTGTGCTGCTGAAAAGCGTCAGCCATCTTTAATTAACAAAAATCTGCAACCTACATTGAGAAAAAATGTCTGGGTTATATTAGCATCACTGATTAAATACTATTCCTGCATAAACTAGTCAGAAAAGGCTTTCAGTTTGTAATTTTACACGCATTATTGCAACAATATGTTATTGCATAGTATTAAAGCATGAACAAGCTGCAACTGAAAACGCTGTTACTGTAGATATCATTTGAGGAGGATCTCACTTTTAATGATACCCCTGTTGTATGTGCTCGACTGAAACTGAAAGCTCTTCATAAAAGCCTAAATAATAATAACAATCAACAAACTCCTGCTCGTTCCTGATTTTGATCTGGTCATATTCCTCTTCATCACACTTCACATCGCACATCACTCCCTACATTGTGACCTCGGAGCATAACGGCGGTCGAGCCCTGACCTGTGGCTGTCGTCGCCCAGCGCTGCCCTGAGCTCCACGAGAAAAAGGCACGATGAAAGATGGAGGGAGGCGGGAGGAGCTGCGTCGCTCTTATGCTGATGTGTTGACACCGAGGAATTGTCAGGATCTACTACACCCACCAGACATATGGAGCAATGTTCCATTTGACGTAGATGCTTTGCCTTTGATGAGTCACTTTATATGACTTTTTATGATTCACAATTACTAATTCTTAATGACTTTTTTTATGTTGGCACTGATGACCCAGTCAAATACCAAAGGTGCGTGTTTTTTTATTTCCTGTACGAGCTTGTTTTTCTTTTACTCTTAACTTGTCGACTGAGCTCCACATAAAGAGCCAGAACGGCATATTGGCCCCTCCCACTGAGGTTTCATTCAACCAATGATATTATTTCTGCCTCAAACAAACGCCTGACTCTCGCTGATCTGTGAGTGGCACATTTAATAACGTATACTTTCCTTGAGGATCATTTCCAGGATCTATATTAGATCATATACTCAGCTTGCATTGGGCCAGTGCTGCATGCTGCTGACCTGAAGTCAGCTGTCTGGGCCAGAGAGAGGAAATTCATTAAAAACAGAAAAATGTGCTTCGTTTAAAAAGTCGGACACTGACCACAGAAACCTCAACACAGACATTTATCAATCATGCTTTGGGCCCTGAATAGAAATCCACCACATGCACACGAGCACAGTAGATGATAAATGGACAAGAACTGAGTTGGCTGCTCTCCAGCGTGAAGCTCTCACTGCCTGCAGAGGTCTGAATTCCAGCTCCTAATCATCCATAAGATGAAACGCACAACCTCAAAAAATTCTCTACTGTGTGTTTGCTTGATTTGCTTCTGCACATACCTGGTCAGCTGCTTGAAACTGGGTCGAAGTTCATACACGCGGCCATTTTAAAACAGAGAGATGAATCACAAACAGACCCGGACGATTGCATGGTCAGACTTTCCCACAATGTTGGCCTGTGTGAGATGTGAAGGTTTTGGTCTCACACACACACACACACACCAGTCGTTTAGTCAAAACCATATTATATAATATCAATCATTCCATCACTTGAGCCATTAAAGTCAGTAACAAATCATACACACACATACATGAGTCATGACCTACTGCATTTGGCCTTCTATAGCTTAAACCCTAGGTCATAGCATCCTTCTTGTTGTCCTGGCAACAACAGTAACCAACATGCACTGAACACCACTCACTAAGGCCTTTTTTTACATGGGCAGCTGAATCACCTTATTCACACAATATGCACTTTTGTTTAGATTTCAATACCACCGTGTCCATGAACATGAGGCATAACGTTAGACTGTTAACACGCCTGAGGGCCGCCTGCAATGAGCCCAAGATTCATGTTGAAACCACCTGGAAATGTGGTCGCGCGTTGTTCAGCGTTATCTGTCAACAGAGCATCCGGCCCGGTCCTTTCTCTCCTCCATGCAGCCCGTTCAGATGCGTCTGCAGTGGAACGGATCTCTCACTCACTGGCACGAGTCGTTACGTTAATGACGTTTATTTGAAATTAGGTTTAAAAGCATATATATTTCTCTCTGCCAGAATGTTCCCGCAGCGGCCTTTATTTCTTGCAGGTAGATCTTTCCCTCGCTTGTACTGTTGTTCCAGCGCTGTTCTGGCAAACTCAGACCTGGCCTTCCTGTTTTTGAGACATCATGTAGTAAATTGTTTACTTTGGCGATGTCTTCAAATCATTGTTTACTTTGACACTGATATTGAAAACACATCAGGGATGTGAGGGCTAACATGTGTCTGCCTTATGTAGAGACACTGTGGAGGACCATAATCTGTGAGAAAGAGTCAGGAGTTGCAGGAACAAAAAATGAATGTGTCTATTAATGTATCTACCCATGGTCTCCCCCACCTTTTGCCCAGTGTTACCTGGGACCCCCCCATCGCAAATACTGTATATGGGTTTGATCCATCTCCAACCGTCAGTGAAAGACGTTTAGAAAAAACATGACCGAATACATCTGTTGAATAACTCGCTGCTCTGTGAACAAATAAACAGAGCTCTGCAGACGTTTTGTAATAGATGAGAACAGTGCCTGTCACCATGGCAACTGCACTCAACAAAATGGCAACAGCTGTTTGAGTAGCAGCTTGGATAAACATTACAAGCGCGTTGATAACCCTCAAACATAGGCTTGTTACAGCAGCTCACCACAGATCCTGATTGGCCAACAACAAATTGTCCATATCATAACCAATAATCAATAATCAATGCCAAAAACATAAAAGTTTGCTTAAAATGTGTCATGCAAGTTTTAAATTCAGACTTTTAGTTAATGTTTATGACTCAGTCACATGTTGTTGGTGTGTGTGGACTTAGCTGGAGGTGGCTGCACGGCCTTTCACTGCCCCGTTTCCTGCTAACGACAGCCCCCCCCCCACCCACCCCCCACCATTACCATAAAGCAACACAGCACGCACAATTAAAGATAATTTAAGACTTAAGCAATTAAGGTCACATCTCCTCTGGAAACACACGCCCGCGGAGGTCCTGGTATCTGTCGAGCGCGGGACGAATGCAGACAGCTCCGGGTTGTGTGCGCGCCGCGCCGCTGCGTAATTGCAGCCGAGGCGCGGGGGTCAAGCAGGGTCTGCGGGACGCTGGTTCGGGCCAAATTGCTCGGGAGGAGATTAGAACGAAATGACATGCTCCGCGCCTACCTGCGCTCCAATTACAACTGTGTAAACACAGACCCGCACACACACACACACACACGCACAGAGAGTCAGATTATGCCGTTTGCAAGCGGAGCAAGAGTAATCCCATGTTTGTGCTGACCCATGACACTATGGATTAATGATTTCTGCCCATAGAGGAGCTCTGTCTGTGTCCACTGTGTGGAATGTGGCGCTGACACCGATGGTCAGAAGTATTTTAGTGAGCAAGACTTCCTGGTGTGCTGAAAAACACTTCTGTTCCTGGGTTTGCAAACAGGTCGCGCTCTGTGGTGTTACATTATGTTCTGCACGCTGTTAAAGGATTACAAGTCCCGAGAACTGCCCGCTGATCCCAAAACCATCACCTAAAACCTGCTAAACTCACTCACACACACACACACACACACACACACACACACACACACACACACACACACACACACACACACACACACACACACACACACACACACACACACACACACATTATATTTCGCCCGAACCGCACGCTGACTCATCACATTTAGCAGCCAGGAAGAACAGAGTCATCCCACTCCTGGTCTTCCCCCTATCGCCCTCCTCCCTGTGTGGTCCCCTCCGGCCTGCAGCCACTGCAACTGCCACCTGAAGCGAGTGAGTGTGTGTTAGCGAATGGCAGAACACATGCAGGATTGACATTCGCTCAATGAGGTGACGCGGAGCTGCTGTGGGAAGTCGCCTCGGCCGTTATGTCATTGGAACACAACCCCTTTCCCTTGAGACATTTTTATCTTCAGGGAAATAATGTAATATGTTAAACGAACAAAGTGGTTACATTAGGCGAACAACTGGTGAAAGCACTCGGTGAGCGCTGACGCAGGCAGAGGTATGTGGTAAGATGACGGAGCTGTTTGTGCTCTGTTCGTCTGAGAACATTGTGTTCATGCATCTGCTTTGGCACGCCGACGCCTCGCTTGTTGTTTTTGAACAATATTTCCGAGGAGAAGGGTAAATATGATGAAACGCTGACAGTAGCCTGATACCAGTAAACAACATGTATGTACAGTATTAGGACAGTTGCATATACTGTATAAACCCACCGACTAGCCATCGTTTCAGTTACGTGCGGCCAATGGTTTTGTTTCCAAAGTGGCCACGCAGTGATTTAGAGATAAATCCTTCATTCTGCAGAGAAAGCAGCAGGTCCTGAACACGAGGAAATACAATACTGCACAAAAACAACTGGCTAAAACCTGTTATCCACCTGGAATGTGCAGTGTCAGAGACAAAAACACGCACCCAAAAACGGCATCAAGGTTATTTTGCTTTTAGGCACGCTGAGGCGGCTAAACTTAGCCGCCCCCGGGCGCTCTTGGTTTCGACCCTGCGGACGGAGGGTCGGGCCGATTCCAACTTTGCTGCCGTTTCACCCAGTTGGACGTTCTTTTAAGCTCAGCACACAGCGGAGTCGTGCATAAACACGGGCAGCGTGCTTCGCGGGCGACGCTGGAGTGAGGACGGCCAGCGCGGAAGCCAGGGTGATAAAACACAGGCCACAATGCCACAGTCACACACTAAGTATAAACCCACCACGCAGCAGTCAACATGCATGAGCAACACCTATAACACCTATAAACCCAGAATATCTGGGTTCCGGCCTCGTGGGGATGCTTTTGTAGCTCATGTTTTCCTAAGGTGTGCAGATTGTGCAAAGATTTGGCTGGATTGTCATGGAAACGGATGGCGACTCGTTAGGTCTAAGGATGAGGTCAGACTAATGTTTTTGCTGATTTACTATATTAATAAAGATTATCTTCAAAATGACTTTACACAGCGCTGCTCTTTAGTGCCTAATTCTGCTCCCAATGACATATTGTCTCATAAGCCACTGACCGTAATATTTAAATAGAGATAGTTTTTTCCAATGTCCTGTGTTATTTCATGTCTGGTGCTGCATTCATTAGCTTTGCCTTTCCCATTACATCGATGCTAAATACGGACGGAGATGACTGCATCATTTTATAGCTAATATGATTAAATAACCACATCTAGAAATGCTCCAGTGTTTTGCACTGTGCAGTTGGAAACGTATTACTGTACCATGCAGCATTTTTGCATTCAGCCACTTTCCAATCTATATATAAGATTTGCATGTAGAGATTTCGATACTGTAAGATGATCAGAGAGGTCGGGTCTTTGTAGTGGGGCTCAATATGCTTTCTTTCGTCCGGATTGTTCTCAGAGTCTTTGAGCCTCAAACAGCTAAACATACTGTAGACGCAACTTAGCATGTATCAGGCATAACCTCAGCTGCTGACCTACAACATGGGGGAATGGGAGTTCTGGTTTATGAAATATGCATGAAAGGCCATGTGGAACGTTATGCATATGGTGTGTTGTGAAAGGAAAGTTACATTAGCTAAACTTAGACAACTGTAGGAGCCCCTGAAGATTTTCAGGAGATGGAAAACCACAGTCTAGGCCAAATGAAGGATTTACACCTCTGCCTAAAGATAACATTTCAAAATATAGAAGGTATGAGAGGTAAGATAAGACAGGTGATGACTGGCAGAGTGTTGGTAATGGATTTGCCTCCCGTGACAGTAACCTGCTGCATACATATATGATCCAATCAGCTCTAAATGATGCCCTACATCAGCAACCACAAAAGACCATGCTGCACTTTCACTCAGAGGTTTTACAGTAAATGATTTTAAGCAAATTAGCTAAAAGAGCAGACTGTTCCAAGCAGTAAATCTAAAGGGACCTGCAGAGCCAGGGTCGAAGGGCCTTTGTTGTGTTTTCTGAACCAAACCTAATGTTGCTCATGAATAAAAATCTACGTACTAGGCTGCTAACCGTCTTCGCTGTTCTACTCTGTTTATTTTCTTAGACCCTTTCTTTCCCCTTCCAGCTGCTGACTCACACTACCAGCCTGCTGTATCACCCACCCAGCTCCTGCTTTCTTGCCAAATCAAGTCCACATAATTTGCGTCTCTGCGGCTCTCTCAAGGTTCCTCCCGCAGAACCGCTGACATGCCTTCATTGTTTTTTCTTCTGCTTTTGCTCTGCCTGCCTATTACTGTACAGCACGTGGAACTGAAGGTAGAGTAAAACATCCCCCCCCCACAGCTAAGCCCTCGACTGTAACCCCAGAAGTCCCCAAATTTTATCTAGCAGACAGAGCTGAAAATCTATCCAGAACAACCAGGATGAGGGCAGGCACCTGTTTGGTGGGAGTGGTTTCACTCTTCTACCATATGGTTTTGTGGTACAATCCAGATGACGACCCGCAAACCAGAGCTTTACTTTTACAGTTCAAAGCCAGAACCTAAAAGAAAAAGGGGTCCAAGCAGTTTCATGACTGGAACTCGTTCCATCACCTGTTATTTTTGCTATTTTATTTCCCTATAGCCGCAAAAATGAAGAACTGGAAGATCCAGGCATTTGGTAAAAGACCAGAGGCCATTTTGGTCTGTGTTCCCCCCTTTTATTTATGGGACAGAAAGAAAACTACACAAGCGGGCCACGGGGGCTGTTCCATACCATATGTTGTTCACCGCATGAGAGGAAAACTCTCAATGCCAAACCCTACAAACCTAAACCTAAAGCAGGAGAACTTTGAATATGAAATCAGTATATGCTGAACGTCTGACTTGGCTGATGTGTGTGCATGAATGGACAACCTACTTGTAACTTATCTTCATTAGAAATAGCAAATATCACACAACCTACTGTATATTAGTGCACATAAACTAATGAGTCATTAAGTCGGTACTGAACAAAAGGGATGATGAAAAAAGTGGAAATGAGAGAATCAAAGCCAGACAGTGAAAGAATGACAGAGTGACAGGAATAAGGGTGTAATTTATTATACAGTACAATGTGGAAAAATTTACATTTTGGCAAGAAAGATTTCACACCACTCTGCTGGACTATTAGGCAAGTGTCAGTCCGTTCATGGCCCAAAACAGTACTTGAATCCGAATCCGTATGCTATTATGTATATGTTTTGTTTGCTGGTATCCCAACATAATTATTTTCTTGTGTACAACAAAAAAATCAGAATTATACTTCTAAATGTGAATTGTATATTTGATACTGTAGCTAAAGAATTGCACAAGACCCAGGTGTGTTTATTGATATATTATATATATTTATTGATATATTGATACAGATATAAAATAAATGAAAAAAGGATCATTTATTACAACTAAAAGATCTGCTCAGCTGATATTCTTCCTCGCATGGACAATGTTGGCTGCATCATAGTAGTGAGTGCACGTCGTGACTTTCTGTAAACACATTTTTCACTATACTGTTTTTAATCATCCCAGATGAGTAATTATCAAGATAAAGGCATGTGTTGTAAGGCCCGGAATTGTTTCTGCTACACAATTTAGTTTTTGGTAACTGTGCAATCACGGTTACTCAAAATGAATCATTGCATTATACTCTCTGGCCACACTTTAGACTCAATGCCTACAGCTCCACCATCACCGCCACCATTTCCAGTAAGGAAACAAACTGGGACTCTGGTGCACCTTCCCTGGCCCAGGATGAGAGAAATCTGATTGGCCGGGAGGCAAAAGGCCTCAGCAAGATGGCTCTGCAGACACACACACACACACACACACACACACACACACACACACACTGCAGCCAAAGACTGGGATAGCATTACCTGAAGGTCCTTTAAGGCAGTAGATCAACAAATCCCGTTATATTTCACATGAAGTCCCTTTTTTTTGGTTTGCAGCTGCACCATGAATCCTCTCTGCTTTTTAACCAACTCAGCACCAACTACAACTACAGACTGCTGACTCCTCCAGGTCAGCGGTGCGGCGTTACACTTTGGCTGTCAGACGGACTCCTCATGACGCAGTGAGCGGACGGGACGGAAGGACGGACGGACGTCGGACGGCAGCTGAAAAAATGCAAAAACGCGCGAGAGGTGAAAACGAGAGGGCGGGCGCTGAAAGCTGGGAATATCCGACAGGTACAGTGGAGATAGAAATGGGGAAAGAAGAGTGAAGATGTGGGAAAATGAGGTCTGTCCTGTTGTGATTCATGTGCGGAGTCAAAGGCAAACACACTCTTGTGGGCACAGCTGAGGATAGAAGTGATGTTTTACACCATCCTCTCGTTCTCTCGTTTGTTTTCCCACATATGGATGTGATTTTTAGTAATCTTCCCGGCTTTGTGAAATGACAGCCAGACGGAGTTGCCTCAGGAACGACGTTGCGTTGCCAGAACACGACACTCCGGCTACGAGACGTTGCGGCCGACGAGGTATTCACTGACAAACATGCTGACGGCTCCGCAGCTTCCATGTTGCACGTTTCAAGCTCCCGTCATCGTGCCTGCTTATTATTAGCCCCGACGTCAATCAAGCGGCGACGACCTTAAGAGGTGAGCTGCGATCGGGAGTGTGGAAATTGGAGGATTGACGTTGGCTCCGCCGACGCGCCGTGATGTGGCCCGAAGAAGGAGTGTGAAGATTGAGATGAAGGAGAGGAAGACTGGAGAGCTAAAAGCCCATAGCAATCATTTAAAGAAAAGAAAAAGTTAATGTTCCGAAAATAAACCACAGAAATTATTGCAACCCCTGGGAAACGTGTTAAAAGCTCATAAAACAAAAGTCTGGTATGATACATGGAGCTATAATGGGGCTCCATTTCAGTCATTTTTTTCTTTTTGGAGGGCATCATTTCTTTTCTTTTCAACAGGATGTGGCAAGTTAACGAGGGATTGGCAGTCTCAAGTGTTAGAGTGCATGAGTCCTGAAAGCACATGTATAAATCCAGCTGTACGTCCAGTCACCATTTCAATTCATGCACTTGATCTCAGACTCATTAGAGTCGCTCCGCTCAAGACGGAGAGCAACAAGACAATCGCATAAAGGCCACGACAGGAAGTGTAGGGAGTAGCTCAGCTTGAAGCAGCTGATTGGCTACTGTCTGATTATACTGTTTTAATTTTTTAATTTGGGTTGTAAGGGAACTTCCAGGTTCCAGGTCACAGTGGAACATTATAATTCATCAGAGGTGTGTTGTTACTGTGTGTTATGGAAACTAAAGGGTGCAACTAATTCTCTACCTGCTGCTTAAACTGTTTTTTATTATAACGGGTAGAAGTGAGTAAATGTCTACAGTCCATTCCCACATTGCTGTACTTTATTGGACCTACTAATAAGATGAACTTTTTGCACATACAGACGGATTACTGGCTGTTTAACATGATCTGTAATAGTTTATCAATTACCATTAGCCAAAGTGAGGCCCATCTGCCACCGCTCCGTTTAATCAGCCTTTATTAGCAAGTTGAACAGTCTGTAGTGACACTGAGTAACAATGATAAATGATAATGGAGTGAATTTTTCTGGTGTGACATTCCTTTGTAGTTCTTTACTTACACAATAACACACACACACACACACACACACTCAACTCCTCGGTCTGAGTCACAGAAGGCAGAGGCGAGCCGGCTACCGGGATCTGCTCTGCTTTCGGCCTAAACGGTTCTGATGGACCTCGTTTGAGAAATGACATGGTGTTGAAGCAGTGGAAATCAAGAGCTGCAGGCGAAATGTGTTTTCCTAACTGCTGGGCAGGAGGATGGGAGTGAAGGGAGGGCCTCTAAGTGCTTTGATAGATGGATGCGAGCTCTTCCAATTCATCTAGCTCTTGTTAAACACTCACAGAGACAAATTAACGAGGCAGTGAACACTGTTTCAGAGCCAGCATTTAATCCGGTCCAATCCTGCCTTCTCCCCCATTTCTTCCTCTTTTCCTTGTCTTGGCCTTTATCTCTGTTATAATACACATTTGCCCTGTAGAGAGAGTAAAGTTTAGTAAATATCAAAGAGAAAGGTCGCAATATAGAACTAATACATTAATTGTGATACCTCAGATTGACCTTGATGTTCTTGACACCAACACCAGACTTTAGACCATTTCTTTCATTCATTTTGCTCTCTGTCCGAATCCAAGCGACCACATGTGCGTTTCCGCGGCGATGAGAGGTGTGATTGATCAGCTTTTCCAGCAGGAAATGAGGGGGCATCTCCCGAAGGCCTGTTTAAACAGCGGCTCATACGGTTACAGAGATGTTCCAGGACAGCGCTTCACGCGACGGCCCGGCTGGGGTCGCTTACAGAACCCGGCCGCCGTGAGTCACACTTCCCTGCCGGGTTCCTCCTCGGGCCGCGAGGCGCTCCTCACATGCAAGCGTGCACGTGCACGGGAACAGTGCAATGTGTGCGTTTGTTGTTGCGTGATGCGGTGACGTGGACGTTTTGCAAGCACAGGTTTCGATTGATGTAGCGTCACCATGTCCATCAATAAATTAATAAAGTATGTGGAATCCATAGCAAATATTTAATTTCTTTTTGCTTGAGTTTAAAAAGTAGCCGATGCCTATGTTCCTATTGCTCTTAAAATATTTGTTTTTGATTTAATTACCTCAGTTTTCTTCCTTAAGTTTAAAGCTGCCCATCAAAGGATTAAAAACTCTAAAATATTTAGTAACCTTTAGTAAATTAAAGGGTGATCAAAGCAGCGTGTCTATTTTAGGTTAAAAATACAGGTATGTTGCTTTTGAAGCGTTTTTTTCAGATCTCATTATGCTTCAGATGGTGTAATGAGATTATGCCCTTCATGATATTAGATTTTTCTTAAATAGTCATTATGAATCAGTGTATCTGCCAAGTTATATGCAGTTTAAACTGAGGGCATGGTTGTGTTTTCCACCAAAGCTTGATGCCAGATGGTTTCTTTCAATGATTAATCAAGTGACGTCCACTGGAAAGAAAAATTACAAATAATGTCCAAGTTTACTTTTCTGAAGATTCATTCATACAACGGGGAGTAGAGAGCTGAAATTTTTCAAGCGAGCTAATTCACAGCGAACGCAGTTTTCTCCCTTGCAGATCTTGATGTGCGAAGCAAAAAATAGGTTGGTGCTGCTGCATAACTTAACAATGTGGTTAAGGATCCTGCAACAGCTGCTGAGGCAGCATTGTTGCCGTCTGGCTCAACTTCCTCACCTGCCACGGTGATACATGCTCACTGTTAATGTAAACCGAACACACACACACACACACACACACACACACACACACACACACACACACACACACACACACACACACACACACACACACACACACACACACACACACACACGACAAAATGTAACCAGAGCAATTAGGGCCTGGACATTCCCGGCATCCACGTTAACATTGACCCCAAAACGCACCTCATCTTGACAATTATAAGCTCAAGAAAAAAAAAAACCTCCAGAGAAGAGAACAGGGAGAAAAAACCAACAGTAAAACCAAGTTTCTTTTTTTAATCCAAACCAGATTTTTATATCTGCAGCCGTTTGCAACCGGTTCCACCTCTGAGGCAGAGGCAGCTCCACACAGGATGCCGGGGAAATGAAACCCGCAGTATTAGTCTCCCTAACACTGCATATTAATCAGCATTTAATAAAAGAAAAATAAATTGCTCTCCACTCCAAATATTATGAGTGTGACGCTACCTTTGTTTTCATTTCACTGCAGGTTTTTGTTTAAACAGAAAAAAAATAAAATAAACAGCCTCGTTGAGAGAAAGAGCGAAAGGACGGAGAGAGAGGGAGATGGAGACGCATGACTGGGGAGCTGAGTACATATGTGTAAAGAGGTAAATCTGAAATTAAATAAACAGCGCTTGATGAGGAGTGGGCCTTTGACACGCTTTGCCTCAGAAAATATGCTGGTTATGACTCCAGATCAATGTTTCCATGTTAGCGGGGTGGCTAGCGTCCAAAGGCTCTCCATTTCCACATAGGTTATTTAAACAAACATGGAAATCACCCCTACAACGATTACATTGGCCCGTAAACGTCTTAATGCAGAGACAATCACAGAGCTGAACGTCAAACTACAGCTTGGTCGTCTAGGCTCGTGTGAAAACAGTAGGAAAACGTGCAGCAGCGCCCCTGTTCACGCAACGACGTCCACGAGCGCGAACAAGTCCAACGCACACTACACACTGCAGCCCTTTTTACCCGCGAGCGCAGCCCTCATCCCCGATGCCGCTCTCGTGTTACCCGCTTCCCTCCGCGCGAGTGTATTCACGGGCTCCCGAGAGGGACACCGTTGGAAGGAGTGTGTTTTTCCAGCGATAAAAATCAGTTGGCGCCCGGCGAGGAGCCGGCGTCGCAGCGCGGCCCGGAACGGAGCGGCCCGTGGCAGCGCGGCCCAGCGTGGCTCTGGCTCCACCTGAGTGTACACAAGCAGGAGAGGAAGACGAGCCGCACGGGTCTGAACCAATATCAAGGCCCTGCTACTTAACCGCCGGGTTAATAGGTTTCATGCTTTATTTTCAGAGGGAAAAAGGGTAAACACTGGAAATAAATACAAAAATATCTTTATGTGAAAAAAGAAAAAACCTTGACCATCGCAAACTGGGATCGACAGCACCACTTATTCCACCCTGCATTTTTGCTACACAGCCACTACATAGAACTCCTTTTTTTACACAGCAGATTCACTTTACATATTAATATATTACTATAAACACTGAATATATGATATAATTTTAAAAAATACTGGATTATTGTTAATAAAAATTATACTTGCACTACATAATAATGTGATTGTAATTCATGCTGCTACAGTGTTGTATGATACTTTCTCTAGATTTTACTGGAACATATATTCTGCATGTTGTCAAAACATGATAAAAAAGCAGAAGTTTAGCCAGACTACAACGAATGAGCAATACTGATCAATACACTAGTAATAATCCCTAATAACTAATTAGAACTAAATTTATCTACGGTACAGGTCATTGACATTTTAAGTAAACTACATGTAGGACGTAAGGTACAGACTTGTACTGTATTTTAACATGATATATCGTTTAGCTCATTCCAGCTGTGTTGAGCATAAAGCAGAGAACTGGAAGGTGCACAATAGCTACAACTTCCCTGGTTCTGAGTCTCTTGGAGGCTTCAAGAGTACCTGCTCTATGTGCCCCATAAAGGGCATTTGTGCTACAAAGCCCTGCTTGGCGCCGCGTTGTCTTATGGGAAGTTGTCTAAGCATCCTGCAAACCCATAATACCCAGACAGACGTCAAAAGGTTTTAGCTTGTGCCGAATCAAATCGGTTTATTAAAAAGCACTAATTCCAAGCAAAGACCAGCGACTGCCAAAATAAAGGTCTTTGATAGAAAACAGTGCTGATATATGTTTTGCTAACTCTGCATGTACTGTACAGTATGAGTAGTTAGTAATGCTCCTCCTTTGTCAGTCATCTGATAATGGGCATTATTCAGAGTTATGAGAATAACCTTATTTTGAAAGTCTCTCATTAGACTCTTAAGCAAACGCAAATCTGTGCCAAGCGCAGGCTAAATATCAGGGATTAGCTACAATAATCCGACATTTTCACCCTCTCCACACGCACAGACTCACTGTGTAATGTGTTCTAATGGAGGATGTAAATTGAATACTTAAGCTGGGCATGCACGCGCCTTGGTGTCTTCACTCAGAGCCACCTACATCGCTGCTCAACCTGCCAAACCGCACGCCTGAATGAGCCTATGAGATAAACAGAGTGCCCACTGTACATATGGCCCACTGCTCACTCGCCGCGGTGGGCTGCTACGCGTGAGGGGCTCCCAGCGACAGGGCCACCAGTGTTCCTTTCAGCCTTGAAAGGATTTAAGTGTTATTCAATCACGGAGGCAGAATGGAATTCCTTCCTTTGTCGCTTTCCGACTGTTGTTTGGTTCCCTTTGAATCCTGCAGCATCACTTCCTTCCTGAAACACCTTCTCCATTCGGCCTCATTCCTTTAACATTAAGGTCTCAGAGGTCATGAGCGTTGCACATACAGCCCCAGACAGAGAAGCTTCTTTGTGTATTCACCCATAGGCAGATTTCTGTATAACAAAGCATTGCGTGACAGCGCTCACCTGGCAGCTCTTCTTCGTTGGTCACGTCTGCCCACTCTTGTCTCTCTCTTTCCATCTCCACCCAGCGTCCGGGCCAAGTTCCTCCCGTGGCTCCGCACAGACGGCTCACTGGCCCCGGGTACGGCTGAGACGCGAGGCCAAGGTCAGCAGAGGTAAGGAGGAAGTAACTGGAGATTTTTAATTACGAGCCTCAGTGGTGCGATGAGCAGCTCAGCAACCGAACAAACCAGGGCTTAGTGCGGTTCCTGAGTTTGACAGAGTCGGCTTTAAAGCAGGACTTGGAAAAGGTCTGATGCGAAAAATACATCCATCTTCTCTGTCCAAATCACAAAGCGAGGCAGTAAAAGCCTGTCCCAAATAAGACCGTTTTGATCATCAGCACATGATCAGAACATGACAAATGTTAAATCAAAACTGAACAAAGGAAAGTAAATCTAGACATCTATAGGATCATAACTAATATGAATGTATTTATATCCTAATATGCATAACAATTTTAAACCGTTATCTACAGTTCATTTATCACTCACTATCAAATTAACCATTGTATAAATTAACCACCTCGTATACAGTATAACTACACGAGGTCCTGAGGAGGTAAAAAATTGAGAGAATGACGTGTATCATAGCCTCAATGTAGTAAAATGCTACAACTGCCCTATAAAACAAACAGGACAGCTGTCATTAACCTGACAACATTTAAATTGCAGAAACCTTGTGAATGCGATATTTAAACGGAAACGATTCAGGTTCATTGCTTGCCTTGAAGACAGAAGACAGATGCTCAGCGATGGTCATGTCGTCCACCACATAAAGCCTCAACAGCCATCGTTTCACAGACGATCTGAGCAATTTAAATCCAACCCGGCGAGCCGATGTTTAGTTTCAAAGGTAAAGAAGAGGTAAGGAGGCATTCCTGCTCTCGGCCATCTGAGTCTTATTTAGACCGGAGCTCTGCCTCATGGAGACAATCACACAAATGTGATTATGTGAGATAAACTCACATAAACTCAAAGCTCAGAGAAGCTTAGTTTGGAATCAGATGATCAGTGTGCTAAAGGATGACTCTGACATGGGGAAAGCCCATCAGGTGATGAGTCCAGGCGAGGAAATCAGGCCTGGACATGGTACCAAAGCTGCACACACTCACTGAGACTGATTTGGTACCACACTAACACCTGCAAGCGCACACACATACACACAAACAGACAAAAGCAGGTTTGCCGTGTGCCTATTCAAGCCCCACTCACACCTTGACGTAATACTGCATGGCATCAGCATCACACCACATGTTTATTGTCTTAGATATAGAAAATGTGTTCAAGAAGCCAGAGAGCTCAACTCACTGTTCCAAACTTTAGAGTCGAAGACAACTCAAAGACTCACGTGCACCTGCTGCTTCGAGTGTCAAGGTTAAAAGTTGAAATGTTCTGCTTTGGTTTGCAGAACCACGTCCCATTCCTTGTGCTAGGAACCTACTGTACACAGGTCAGACATTACATTGTACATTACAACCATCTGCCCCTTTTTGGTACAAAATCTGTCCTATACTGTAAGTAAGCAGGATGGAGTTCCAGACAGACGCTGGTGCTTTCTCTCACATCCCATCCCATCACATCCCATCCCATCACATCACATCACATCACATCACATCACATCACATCACATCACATCACATCACATCACATCACATCACATCACATCACATCACATCACATCACATCACATCACATCACATCACAACACAACACAACACAACATCTTTCCACTCAACAGTAGCGCACTGTATCCTGTAGTCACTGTTCCTGGCTCTCCTCCCATTATGTCCCTTGCTCGGTGCTGAAGAAATATTGTGTGTTGACCCACGCTCGGGAGAGGATATTTATTTAAGTGAATATCAAATAACATGCCAACCTACGAGGAATGACGGAAAAACAGCTTTGAAAAAGATGTGTGATATTAGGAGAATCCACTGAGTTGCACATTAAGATCCACTTTCGGCTACTGCAGTGACATACAGATGGTTTCTCCTACTACTGTATCTGCTGTTGTTCTTTTAGGATTCATGTGCCAGTGGCATTGGTGCCAACGCACTATTAATAAGTCAATTATTTATGTGAGTTTAAAAGGGCATTTTATTATTGCACCAATAATAGTTACACGCATTTGCAATTATATCCACCAGTTCCTATTTGCAGTACTGTTGTGAATCATTTGATAGGTCAGGGTTTCAATGGAGACGGTACAATAACATTTTTACCATTGGCTTTTTGTCGAGCGACTTAGCTTTTTAACTGTGTGTCATTACATTTCTATGTCTTTCTTCCTTCCTTAGTGTTAAAAGTGGTCTTTTAATCCAGTCTGTGGTTAAAGCGAGAGGAAGAGGGGGGTGGGGGGGGGGGGCTCTTCACTCTTTCATTAAGTCCCGTAGATCTCTGCTTAGAGTAAAGTGACTGCTGAAAGAAGGGCTTGACCATGGCTGCAAGAATGAGATGAGAATGAGAAACCCTGAGAATCCATGTCTCCACTTGAGAACATGAGAATTGGGCACATTTACGTCTAAACTAAGATCCCTCCGCAAGGTACCAATTACCAACGACCACAAAAATAAGGAACCTGAGTGCTGCTGGTTAAGACTTATTGTACAGAATAGACTGCCCAGTGCTCAGCGCTCCATCCTGCCTCCGGCACAATCCAATAAACTGCTGTGTTACAGTATATGGTCCTTTTGCCGCGTCAGACCTTTTCTCCCTCAACCTCCACCCGGATCATGGGTGCCGTCCCCCCGTCCGAGGAAGGAAGGAGGGAAGGGGGGAGTTTTCCAGTGGCACGAGCCACCCGCTGACAACTGCCATTCTTTCCACCCCCCCCCCATCAAACCCACCCACCCACACATGTCCTCTCCTGCCTAAACCCAAACAACTGCTGAGCATTAAGGTGTGGATCTGTCATTAGTTAGCCGGGCCTGGCTCGGTGAGACCACTGTTATTGTTAAAGCGAGGGCTGTTTGCACAAGCCCTATCTTCGGAGGGAAACGGTACTCCTGTGTGGCTTTTTCGCCTCAGTCTGAGCGGATTGGGTTTCCTCTCGCTTTTCCAAGCACTTGCACGGCGCGGTATGATCTGCTAATGCACATACTTTTAATCAGCGACAATCCAGATTGCTGGGAAATCTGTCCAGCGGCACGGAGCGCTCCAATGTGCTTTCTCCGGGGTTTAGTCTAGCGGAGACTGTTGACTCGCTGGCTTTTGGACGGGACCGTCTGAGGCGGTTTTCTGCTTCCGCAAGCGAAAAATCCAGGGGGATGTGAAACACAGGAGTGAAAACAAGGCTCGAAATAAAAAGCAACTGAGGCATCAACGTCGGGAGACAGACGGCAGTGATTGGCTCGGTGATGGATGGTGGATACAGTGATCCTCCCTTCTCCGCTAAGTGTTGTTTAAACAGCACGAGGGGAAGAATGACGTTCGGTCAATAGGCGCCCGTTGCCCAGACTCTCAGATCAGAGGGGGAAAGACGCAGTCGGGCTCGAGGCGACTATTAATCACTCTAAATGTTCTGCAGAGCGGCACATCGCACTCATGTGAGGACCGAAGGCTGCTTTAAAGTTGGTAATAATCAACAGGTGTCCAAACACGCGGCGGCCCGCGCGGTGCATGGTGCTGGTGTCCCTGCTGAGATGTCACCACGAGTCGCCTCGGATCCACTGTGAACTGAAGCCACCTTTGGGCCACAGGTTCCTGATGACCTTACATTTGGTGGTCAAAGGTAAAATATGCAATGTGAACTTAATGGGACGAGGATGAGAGTTTTGCTCAGATTTTTTTTTTTTTTTTTTTTTTTTACGCTTTAGCTTCAAGTCAAGATGAGTGCCAGCATCCCCGCCTGGCTGCCGGCCGCACTCATCAGGTTTGGCCACCAATGAGCCCACAGAATGGACAACACAGTCCGAGTCCACGTCGTTCCCAAACATAAACCTCCTTTGATTAAAACTGGCAAGCGTTTAGATCGAGATCGTTTGGGAAAGTTTCAGATTTGGAATCAAATATTCAGAAGCGAGTTTACAGTTGTCACATGAATAATGTATTGGGGGTTTAACTCTGACTATGTGACATGAGGAGGAGGAGGGTATTTGTGTTTAACCATATGTCAGTGTTATGTTGGTCTTTTTGCAAATTTTTCAATTTTTGAAAATATGTCCTGTGGGCGTAGAGGTGACGCAGTCTGTCGCTGAGCGTCTGCGTGTGGGTTTAGAGCAGTCAGACGTGCTCTGTGCCACCTGAACAGCTGCTCTTTCCCGACGACAAGCAAAGATGTTGGTTTTACACTCATTCTTACTAATTGTGTTGTTAATATTATCGCCCGTTCTCTGATTCCACCCCTCCATCATCACTCATCTGCCCCATTCCTCACTCGCTGCTTCTACCTCGCCATCCTCTCTTCTTTGCACGCCTCCATTAGCCGTATTTGCTCCGTCAACAGCGACAGCGTGTTTTCCACCTCCCGCCTCACCCCTTCGGGCCACTGCGTTCGTGCCTGCGCGGCTTCACAAGCAAACACAGTTGCATTCGGTGGACTTGTGCGACGGCATGCAGCGTGTGCGCGGCCGCCGCCGCCGTCCCGTTAGCTAATAACACGGAGCCAAGCTGCTCCCGACTATTTGTGTTCAAAGTGAGCATCTTAAATAAGCATGCCCTGTGTAAATAAACTGGCCGAGGAGGGAGGCGCTGAGGTGATGTTAGACTTCAGTGTGTTGGAACCACAGGCCTAATTGGTCGGAGAGGACAGGAGAGGAATTACTGAGTGATTTCGAATTGGAGCAGCAATGTTACATTTACGTGCTCTTCCTTTAAACACACACTGGGGGAGGGGGAGATTTGTATCTGTGGTTGTGGGTGTCTGACTGTGCAGCTACAGAGCAGGCAGCGGTGAAATGAGCTCTATCTGGCATCTGTGAGCTATTAAAAGTGACTTCAGGTAGCACATGTTGTCCACATTAGCCTGAGCTGAGATTTACATTTCCACATTTTCACAAGGCATAATAAATAATCAAAGGGGGCGTGTGACGGCAGCTTACCATCAGTGACCACTGCAGAGCACTTCCTCTTGCTCTGATTGGGGAGCTGCACAAGAAAGAGAAAGAGCGAGAGAGAGAGAGAGAGAGAGAGAGAGAGAGAGAGAGAGAGAGAGAGAGAGAGAGCATATGTCTGATCAGGTGAACACCTACTGTAATATTAACTAATGTACATTCATAAGTGGTGGAAGGTTCATGTAGTCAGAGGTGCTCTACTTTAAGCTTTTAATTTCCCAGCTTCCGCTTTGCTTTATTTTATGAATATTATTTTCAAATACGTACGTCGCCCTATAGCCTAGCAAAGCAACAATTATTGTAGTTAGTGAGCATTTAGAATCAACAAGCTGACTCGCGATCTGATTGGCTATCGCAACTGACTGTGTCCGTTCACGTGAAGGATTCAAGCAGCGGTTATATAACTTGACTAACACAAGTCGGGTAAAATATCATTGGATAAACGCTCTACCATAATATACAACACTTGAAATTTGTTATATTATGTTCTATCTATAGAGAATCATTCATCATGCACGTCTTACGAAAACAAAATTTCATTTACTTTTCTGAGTATGCTTAGTCTAATAGAGAAGACATTGCTGGACCTGAGAGGCTGCCACTGGTGAACATGTCATACTTACCTCCACTATTCCAGCAATATGCAAAAGTTTTGTAGAGATCTATGCCTCATGGTTCATTTAAAAAAGCAATACAACAAAAAAAGAGCATGTTCTAACTCATACTGTATGTGTTACTTCTACTACTTCTTTTAAAATAATATTAATATACCAGTATTGCAAACATATGAAAGTGTTTTAAAATTGCTGTATAATTCCAAAATGACTTTACAATTTGAAACACAAGTGTAACACTCTTGTGTTACACTTGTGTTTCAAATTGAACATTTTATGAGGAACATTTGCTATAAAAAGGTAAAAGCCCGCGCTAAAGTTGAGCAGTCAGCAAATTGAACAGATTCCTCTATTTAACCGATTACTGCGCTGCTGTTGCGAGGAAGACGATCAGAAGCTGATGTCTGACAGCAACTGTTGCACGGCGCAGCGGTCTCCTGAAGCCCCCCCCTCCTGCTGCTCTGAGCAACGGGAGGGAGGTTAAGTTCTGGGTTCTTAGACTGCTGTCTCCCCCTGTTGATACCATTTATACCTGCAGGCAAGCAGTCAGTGTGAAAAAATACCCCAAACATTTACAGTAAGAAGCAAAATATAAAGTATTTAGGATGGTAAATGTTCTCAATGATGTCCTTGGATTTGGATGTTATAATTTTATATTATTTCTTTCTCTCTCTTGTTAAAAACACTTGTATTTCTTCATGCATTATTACTTACGTGTGTGTGTGTTAGAGAAAGTTTTTGCGTTGGCTAGGAGGGGAAAAGTGGGATCGAATTCCTTTTTTCTGACGTCACGCGCCGTCAGCCAATCACATTCGGGCTTTCCTGTAGGCACGGTTATAAAGCCCGGACGCGAAACGCGAGCAGTTCAAAGCACTCGCGCGTTCTGGGGATTCTACTTGGAGACTGGAAAGGAGCACTTTACCGTTTCAACTCTGCAGAGTTGAACGCAGACTCTTGACCGGCTGGCTTTGTTTTTGCTCAATCAGGTGCGCGCCCGTTTGCGGAACCCGCGCTCAGACTCGAGCGCAAAGGCACCAAATCGGCTTTGCGCACCGGGGAAAAAACACAAAAAACGGGAGTTGGTGCGTTTTCTCAGCAAACACTCATTCAGACCCAACCTGGCACGTTAACGTCGCTTTAAGGACTTCCGTCTCGTGAGCGCGCAGAATTGGCTCCCCGTTTTTACGCGCAGCGAGGCACCCACCCGTTTTTCGTATGAATCTCCTCGACCCGTACCTGAAGATGACGGAGGAACAAGACAAGTGTCTCTCTGACGCCCCGAGCCCGAGCATGTCCGACGACTCCGCGGGCTCCCCGTGCCCGTCCGGGTCGGGCTCCGACACCGAGAACACGCGGCCGTCGGAGAACGGGCTGCTGAGGGTGGACGGGAGCCTGGGCGACTTCAAGAAGGACGAGGACGACAAATTCCCCGCGTGCATCCGCGAGGCCGTGTCTCAGGTGCTGAAGGGTTACGACTGGACCCTCGTGCCCATGCCGGTGCGCGTGAACGGATCTACCAAGAACAAGCCGCACGTCAAGAGGCCGATGAACGCGTTCATGGTGTGGGCTCAGGCCGCGCGCAGGAAGCTGGCGGACCAGTACCCGCACCTGCACAACGCGGAGCTGAGCAAAACGCTGGGGAAACTCTGGAGGTGAGTAAGAACGAGCCTCTGTCCAACATTGCGCGCGACTGTGTGCCAAGTTCCTCATTATTTATTTTATTCATTTGTTTTGTTTTCACAACATAAAGCTAAAGTTGAATCATTTACGCCTGTTGTCCGTTTTTGTTAATGAATGAGTGTCTTAATAATAATAAAGGCGTGTTTTAATCGAATACAACTGTGCCGTTTACGCACAGGCTTCTCAACGAGGGCGAGAAGCGGCCGTTTGTGGAGGAGGCCGAGCGTCTGCGGGTGCAGCACAAGAAGGATCACCCGGACTACAAATACCAGCCCCGGCGGCGGAAGTCGGTGAAGAACGGCCAGAGCGAGCCGGACGACGGCGGCGAGCAGACGCACATTTCCCCCAACGCCATCTTCAAAGCCTTGCAACAAGCGGACTCCCCGGCCTCCAGCATGGGAGAGGTGCACTCCCCCGGCGAGCACTCAGGTGAGTCTCCTTCTCCATTGGATACTCATCTGACACAGTAGATGGAAAACGAATCTAACGGATTCTGCTCCTTCAGGCTCCCAGGGACCCCCGACTCCCCCCACCACCCCCAAAACGGATGCCGCCTCGGGCAAGATGGACCTGAAGCGCGAGGCCGGGCTCCGCTCTCTGCCCGACGCCCCCGCCGGGCGCCAGCTCAACATCGACTTCCGCGACGTGGACATCGGCGAGCTCAGCAGCGACGTCATCTCCCACATCGAGAGCTTCGACGTCAACGAGTTCGACCAGTACCTCCCGCCCAACGGGCACCCGGGGGGCCCCGGCGGCGCCGCCGCCGCGCCGCTCAGCTACACGGGCAGCTACAGCATCAGCAGCGGCGGCCCGGCGAGCCCGGCGGCGGGCGGCGCCGCCGTTTGGATGGGGAAAAGCCCGACCCAGCAGGGGCAGCAGCAGCAGCAGCACACTCTGACCACCCTGGGGGCCGGCGCCGGCTCCGAGTCGGTCCAGAGGACCCAGATCAAGACGGAGCAGCTGAGCCCAAGTCACTACAGCGAGCAGCAGGGCTCCCCCCAGCACGTCCCCTACAGCCCCTTCAACCTGCAGCACTACAGCCCCCCCTCCTCCTACCCAGTCATCTCCAGGGCACAGCAGTACGACTACGCTGACCACCAGGGGGGCGGCGGCGGCGCCGCCTCTTATTACAGCCCCGCGGGGGCGGGCCAGGGCTCGGGGCTGTACCCGACTTTCAGCTACATGAGCAGCCCCGGCCACAGGCCCATGTACACGCCCATAGCTGACAGCACGGGGGTGCCGTCCATCCCCCAGAGCAGCACGCAGCACTGGGAGCAGGCTCCAGTTTACACGCAGCTGAGCAGACCCTGAGCTGCCTGGCAGACGGACGCGCACGCACACACACAGACACGCACGCACGCACACACACAGACACGCACACACACACACACACACACACACGAATGCAGACACACTTCAAAACACTTTAGTCCAGGGAGAGTCTTCCTCTGAGTCAGACACTTGAATTGAAAGAAGAGGAGAGCCGGACTTGTGATCAGCTCACATCGTGCCTTGTTATTCTATCATGATAGAAACTATATATATTTTTAGAGAGAAGAAAAGACTTAAAATCCTCTGTGAGGACTTATTGATTGTCAATATTTCAGTAGGTACTGTTTGTGTTCTTTTACTCTTTTCATCCTTCATACGCTGGCTCTTTGGAACCCATGGGAACGTGGGCTTGGGGAGGGTTTGGATAATTATTTGTACCTGTAGAAAACCGAAAACTTTATATTTTTACTAACTGGCACCAATCCTCTCATTCTATTGCAACCCCTGGGTTGTCTGGTTGTTTGTGTTTTTTGCCTTTGACATTCAGAAAGCATGGTTTATATTTATGGTGTTATTAATGTTTATACCCCCCCCCCCATGAGTTACAGTATGTGTCACAATCCTTTGAAAAGCTATTGGACAATGCAGAGAGAGAGACAGACTGGGATTCACAGTGCTATGTCGTCTCCATGAGGGGGAACGACCCCCCCCCCCCACCACCACCGTGCCTTGGATTTTACATTTTCTGTGTGTGTGTGCGCGTGTGTTTGTGTGTGCGCGTGTGCGATGGCCACAGCTGAGATTACACTTACCGTTCCACAACGTGCGTTCGACAGCTACAGGAAGTCACCTTTGACCTCTCTGGGTGCAGCGTCCCATCAGTGTCCAACACACTCTCCACAGTGTCCTCCCTCCCCTGAAAACTAGTTCCAAACCCAGTTTTAAAACTTTATTTATTTATTAGCTTTAATTTTATTTGAAAGTAATTATTTTACATACTATTCTAATGCCCTCTGTGATGTATTTGCCATATATTTCCCTTTTTAAGTTTAGACTTTCAACCGGGAGGTACTTAGACAGAATGGTACACGCTGTAATCGTCTTTTTTTTTTTTATTTGGTAAGTTTGTTTATTTATCTTATCTAAATGTCTATTTTAACTGTGTATTTGGCTTTTTCCGACGGAGCCCACGTACTGAACCGCTTACAGATTCATTATTTGTGAGGCTCTTTTGAGTTTGACTTTTAATTGTGGCTGACAGAACTGGAAGGCGCTATCTCGGTTATCAGGAGCTCCTGCTTCCGTCAGGCTCACTGGAGGGAACCGCATCCTTCTTTCTGGCTCCATTTCATGTTTTCTTCCCTCTCAATATCAAAGAACTGATGCTGATGCGCTTCTTTTCTGCATCCTCGCCATGTATTTGTACTGTCTTGAAAGAATCTTTTGTATATGTATTTGCAATAAAAAAGAAAATGGTATTAAAAAAAACAAAAGTTGACTTTTTATTAATCCTTTGGGAAGTTTTGACATCTGAAGAACATAGTCTGTGACCACGACCCATCTTTAGAAAAATCAGATATTGTCCATGTGCTTGAGTCAGTGAAGGGTTAAGAGAAGAGAGTCGTGAAGCAGGACCACTGTTTGTTTTCCCAGAAGCCTTGTTTTTTTTCCCCTGCTTTTATTTTCTTCCTCCTGCTCCTCCTGTCAGCTGGCAGCACAGGGGGGGTGGATGGGGGGGGGGCTCACGGGGACCTGGAGAGGAGCGATCTATAGCATGACAAGTTTAGTGAAACCACAGAGGGCAATGTGAATTTACCTCGACAGCTTAAACAGAGAGGGGGTGGACAGGTCGTGCAGAGATCCTGAATCCAATGGCGCTCGGTGGAACGGCCGGGGCGCTCGGAGGAGGAGGAGGAGGAGGAGGAGGGGGGGGATTTAACAGTCCACGCAGGAGAGCTGTGCTTTAAAGCGCCTGCACTTCCATCGCGGGCCTCGCAGCTCCAGCTCGGGCTGCACCCGCCTGCGCTAGCGTCGCACATCGGGGCCGAGGGTTTTTTGGAAAAGTTGACTTTCGGGATATGAACGCAGCGTGGGTGGATGTGGAGCCAATTACACAGCCGCGCGATCTAATGCAACCCAGTGCAAGAGGCGAACAACAAAGATCGGCTTCACGAGGCTTTTAATCAGGACCGAGTCTGCTGCTCTGTGTGTGTGTGTGTGTGTGTGTGTGTGTGTGTGTGTGTGTGTGTGTGTGTGTGTGTGCCTCGCGTGTTTGAAAGCTTAAAAAGTGTGGTTACTGCGGTAACCAGAGAATCAACCACCAGCATAGTTAGCAAGCAAACATGCCTGACCTGTCACTGTCTTTACTTCCTGTGTGAATTTACTGGTTTCTTGTGCTGGTTAACACTTTTGTAATAATATTGTTACAGGATCCATTCTGTTGTTTCCTATTATATATTATATAGTGGGCACTAGTTGCCAGCAGGGCTTCAGAACTGGCATCAGACAAAGCTAAGCGAAGGGAAACACTGAGTGATGTCACGCAGCCCAAGGATCTAACACCTTTTTGGTACCATGTGGATTATGTGTTAGGAGACGCTGCGTTTTTCAAAATCATTGGAAGCAGCTTCTGAACACTCACTTTACGGAGGGTCGAGCCGGCACCACATGACTGCAGGTTTCTCAGAGGCAGGTACCGCAGGTCAGCTGAGCACGTCCACGCAGCCCAATGCGTCTGGTAGCTGTTGACAAAGACAGAAATGCCATCGGTGCGGCAAAAGATATCACTTTGCAAGAACGGGGAAGCGCTCTGTGCCAAGGAGACAGTCCACGGAGGCCTGATGACGCCGTTGCGTGCGAGAGAAGCCGGTGGAATGTATTTGTTTTATGTTTTGCAATACTAGGTTTAATTTCTTACGTTTCTCAGCTTGTAAGTGGCCAATTCTTATCTCTTATCCTATCTTTTATTATTCACACAGTGGCACAGTCACAGTCGCCTTCAGTGCATCTGAGATGTTCTCAGTTATGGTTATATCGTCAATTTAAAATGCAATGGAATGAGATCAAGAGAAGAGATTTGAAGTGAGTCTGTGAAAAGGTGAATAAAAATAATAACTTACTCTGGAAAAGAATGCAAATGCCTCCATTATGAGACATGGGAGGACGTGGGGCTCTGTTTTGCACATTGAGCCTGATCCCACCATAGAACACAGAGCGAATGTGAAAGAAGAGAAATGGAGATAATAAACATGAAGGACAGACAGATGGAAGGAGATCAGGAGCCGAGAGCAGGCCGGGCTGTGGTCAAGAGCGAGCAGCACATCGTCCCACATGCAGAAGCCATCAGTCTGTGCAGCTGTCGGATAACGCGGGGAGGCGGCGAGGGCGAGACGGCACACGTGACGTGTTTCATATCGTTTCCACAGCACAAATCACCTCACATCACGGGATGGGATCACAGCCAGGCCAAACAAACCGATGACGCGCAGTCCTGAGGTACGCGCACGCTCAGACCCAACTCAGGGGCAGAGGCCGAAACCAGTCTATTTCCAGTTCCTCATCCTCAGCACCATTGGTCCATTGGTACTGTATGATTGAAAATGCTGCTTAGTAATGTGGATGAGGGCATCGCTGAGCATCCAGACAGTCGGAGGTGTAACCTGGTAACATCAGATGGAACGAAACCTACAGTGACATCACCAAGATCACCTCATACCAGCAGCAGTCGCAGTGACCTGAGCCCGATGCAAAACTACATAGAAACAGTCAAAAGTTCAAGAAAATGTCACGTGACCACGTCTCCGGCGTCAGTACCTACTACAGTACAGCGCTTGTCACTCAAGCTGCAGCTCCCAACTGCATGTAGTGTGTCTAGACTGAATAATGTACAGTAGGAGGACAAATAGGCATAGAAATTGTTAAACGTGAGGCTCAGACCGGCCGGCAACCCTCACCTCCCTCACCCGCGTAACCAGACATCGTCCCAGTTCTCAGCTCCTGAGGAGCGACCGCTGTTCCACGCGGGCTTTAAGCGGACGCTGATCACGGGTGACAATGCGGGTCAGCTGGACGCGGACCAGAACTAATCATGCAGGCATGTCGCCGTGACGTCAGAGAGGCCGAGTGACAGCGCTGACTGCAGCCCGTCGTGCTGATTACCATCCGATACCCTCCCGCACGAGGGATCCGGTTACGGGCTCGATACGGCTGACAGTTACGGACCACGCCATTGTTGGACTCGCGCGGGTTTTTGCAGAGGCAGAGCGTGACAAGGCGCCGGTTCTGCGCGAGCAGCGCAGGAAAGGCCCATTTCGTGAGTCTCTGATGTCATTACGGATGCGGGGACGTGATGCACGACAGGTAGGAGAGCTCGGAACACAGCGGAGTGTTCCAAAAGACGCGAAAGACGCATTTAAGCGGTGTCAGAACCTCAGCGCTGAGTGAAACCAAGTGAGGTTAAAACCTGGGCTCTAACTCCACTACCTCCTCAGCGCTTCTTGCATGAATCGCACTTGGCGGAGGCTTGAATCAAAGTGTTTCCCAGGAACAAAAAACAATTAATATTCTAAACCAACTCCTCTCTCAGAAAAAAAGCCCCCCTCCTGAACCCATGGGTGGTCCTTTCACATGCAAAACACCGCACAAAGACGAGGAGAGAGATACGGACCAGGAGCCTGTAATGAAGACGTGAAGACGGGGGGACGGGGGGGGGGTCAGAAAGACAAAGAAAACGAGACTAGTAAATGACAGACCATCAAAAACAGATGAACGTGGAAAACACTGTTGCTCATTTGGGTTCGGACAGGTTCTAATGTTTTATGTAGGTTCTGTGTTTCAGAGCAAAGAGTGGAGAGAAACGGCTCCAGGTCCTGAACCGTGTTGTGGTGGGCTTCATTCCTGCTAATGAAACAACCGCTTTAATTGCGCCTGCTGCTGCTGCTCGACTGCGAACGAGGAGCGCGGCGCGAGCGTCGGGGGCTGAGAACCACCTCGTTATTTGAAACAGCGGAGGGCTGCGTTGTTTTATTCATTTCGCTGACGGGCAAAAATATGTAGCGTAAGAGTTCCCTGGAGCTTTATGGAGCCCCGGGGCGGCTTTTACTGCAGGACTGACTCCGACACACACACACACACACACACACACACACACACACACACACACACACACACACACACACACACACACACACACACACACACACACACACACACACACACACACACACACACAGCAGTATATACATTATCCACCCTCTTGTGTTTTTGTGTCCTGCATTTCCTTCCTCTCTTCCCCAATATTGACCTCTGCACACGCGTGTGTGTGTGTGTGTGTGTGTGTGTGTGTGTGTTAATTGACCTCTTTACAAACCCTCCACTTTTCCCCAGAAGCCACTTCTGATCACAGGGGAAACTGTACATCAACGTGGAAAAACCAGCCTGGAAGTTTTTACAACGCTTTTACACAGCTAGGAGCCGAAAAGCCGAGGTCCCAGGTCTCTGGCGGAAACAGGGTTCTGTGGATCAGGAGGTGGTTACAAGCGGGGAGCCCATCTAGTTCCGTGCAGATTAGACAGTACGCAGTATTTCAAACAATCAGGTTTCTCACAGATTCAGTCGTTTTGTTACAAAATGGTTGCATTTCATCAAAAAGGTCAAAGGTCATCTAACTGGAACATTTTTGACATGTTCTAGAATTTGCAGAGTCTTTCTATGCACTGTATGTCTATATCTTTCTTCCGCTACCCATAGTTTCCTTTCACAATTGCATTTCCTCACACGCGCCCACCCGCCACACACACGTGTGTGTTGAGAGCCACCACATGAAACAGCCTCCACGCTGTTATAGATAGGCAGGGCTTCCAGCCGTGACACCACATATCCATCACTGGGGCTTATCGGTGGGCCGACCTGGGAGGTTCCACACAATGCAGCCAGATGTGGAGGAGGCTGGAGGGGGGGGGGGGGGGGGGGGTGCTGCTTAGGAACAGGTTTCTCATTTGCAATCAAGGCCATTGTATGTTGTCTGTAACCATATGGCCCCCGTGATATGAAGACTCACGATTTACAGTGAGTCGAAAACTGTCCCACGGAATGACGACACCAAACATCCACCTCGATGAGGCCGTGTCCAAGTCTGAGGAGTTAAGATGAGAACGATTCCACCTGCAGAGGGAGCTCCTCTGAGAAACAAGAAACGCGAGATATGAGGTCATTACCAGAATCTGACACACATCGAATGTCACAGCTTTATCTCCCTCCAAACCTTCAAGAAGTCTCTAATACTGTATTTCCCTACTAATAAAGAGTCCACATTTAGAGCACTTTTAACACTTTACAACATTACATCTGCATAACAGATTGTGGTGAATTGTGAGCTTCAAGACTTAGAATCATATTTTGTGACATGACATAACATGACAGTCCCTTAAACACACATTTTTTAGTATTGTTTATTTTATTTTTATTTAAAAAAATTATTTATGTCCTGACAATAAAATGACAGTGCTGATTAATAAGTACCAGCTCCATGTACCAGCAGCCTGCGACAGAGGCAACCTTAGCTAACCTTTCTAGACTTCACCTTAGACATTATTCTAACAACGGTCCAGAGGATGGATCATATTTTCACCTGGACTCAGGGTCTGAGAGAACAGTGTGTGATTTCTAAAGTTAGTTCACGTTCTACAGATGCGGTAAAACCCATCATCATAACTTTCCATCATGGTAATTGATAGGCTGTCTGGGGGGAAAGGAGCATTCCTGCAGTCTGACTCCCGTGTCTCATTTTCTCTAATAGGACATTACACAGGGGAGATTTTGGCTCGGAGAGAACGAGGAGCTCGTATCGGAGGGCGGCCAGAGAAAGCAGCGAGGCAGACACAACAACTCATGGCGAAGGTGAAGAGGGAGGAGGAGGAGGGGGCCTGGAGGAGAGCGAAGGAGAATGAAAGGAGAAAGACAAAAGTGAAATAGGAAAGAGGATAATAAGTGTGAGGGATGACTTGCCAGAGTGGTCGTTTTATGAGGAATGAGGTCCCGGAGCCGTGAAATTCAAGTCATGGAGTGGGAGGGGTGCACGTGCACGCGCGGGGAGGTGTTTATGCTGCAGCAGCAGATGTTACGCACATACCTGATGGAGAGACCATCCCGCTGCTCTCTCATCACGTTGCATCAGCTGAGCGCCTCGAACGTGAGGCCGCGAGAGAGGAAAATGACACGACGCGCAGTCTGGCCCGGGGGAAGTGTTGTTTGCGGGGGCGGAGTTTGGTCACGAGAGGATCCTCCGATGGCGCCGTCGTCGCAGGGTTCAAACGTGACTCTGAAGATGAAGGCGATCTTGTCCTTAGGATCAAAGCTTAGGACCTTAGGATCATGATGATGATGATGATGATGATGATCATCAGCAGCAGCAGCTTCTTCCGTTTTGATTTTTCATTTACTTCCTCCCTCTGAATCTCCATTAAAGCTTCTACTATTTGATTGCTGAGTGTGAATGTGTGAATTTGGACACTCGGTGAAAAAGAACACACCTGCTGGAAAACAAACGTCCAATAAAGCTGGCGCTCAGTACCGCAAAAGAGCATTAGAGTTCAAGTTAACAGTGTCACTCCCCTCCTCCATCTTAGTTTTTCCTCATAATTACTGACACAGTCCTATTTGTGCATGTGTTTGGAATTATTTTGATTGCTCTGAGTAATTAAGCTTTGCTCAATACCTGCTGGATCCCTGCACCAAAAGCCGAGCGGCTGATCTCGTCTCACCATGTTTCTCCTTTCTTTCCCCCTCATTAACGGCGGCAACAGCTCCAACAAATAGACTGACAGGAACAGGAACAGGAACATCTGGCCGGCAGATCCTTCTAGACCGTTTCCAAAAAAAAGTTGGGACTTTTATTGTCCACCTTCATTGTACAGCTTTATATTAATTTATTTGATTCATCACTGAGTTGCTGGATTCATGACATTCCTGAATGGCGCGTTAGATCGGCCTGTATTTCTTGACGATGCCTTCAGTCACAACCACAGACGACTGCAGGTAGCAGCTGGCGTTGCCGTGGGAACGGAACAGCTGTTAAAACAACACCCACCCAGGTCCAAAGCCTCCAGTAGAAGCCGAGAGGGGGACGGAGGACAGGAGCGAATGCTGGGATGTGCAGCAAACCTTCGTCCTGCCCCCGGCCTCGGCTCAGCCCCCCCCTCCTCGATTAGGAAACCCCCAGTGGTCTCGAGCAGAAACCAGATCTCTAATCTCCAGTCTGCATGTTGCGCTGGGATGTCCCAGCCTCATTATCCTGCTCATTATCCTCCCGTTTATTCCCAGACATAAATACTATCTCACCCATGTCTTTGTCTGTCTCTCTCTTATACTCCTACTTTGTGTTTCTCCCTCTGTCACTGTTTCCGTCTTTACTCGAACCCCCCCCCCCACCCTCAACTTCACTCCACAGGGGTCCCCAGTTGACCATTACAGAGCCAATGATGCAATCAACTGCTCATTAGTCGTCGTGATTGACAGCTGGCATTGTGGGGGGCACGTTGGTGGGTCAGTCTGTCGCTGATTCAGTTTCAAGACAAAGTGAGACAGCAGAGAATAGGAGCATGTCGGAATAAGAAATAGAAGCACACACACACACACACACACACACACACGTGTGTGTGTGTGTGTATGTGTGTGTTGATGGCGGAGAGCTGTCGGAGCAAGACGTGCGTCATACAGCAAACACGAACATCCCATTCAGTCCGGTTTGTCTTCAATATGGGAAATTAAGCAAATCAAATGTGGCAAACAGCTCAGTCTTCGTCAGCTAACGATACAATGTGCTGTGCGCCCTTATTGTGAGTGTCCGTGGTGCTCTGCAAGTCGAGTCGGAAAATGAAAGTTTTCAAGTGTGGGGGAAAACGATGACCGATGGATGAATTCAGAGGGTGAAGGAGGGAGAGTGAAAGTGAAGGAAAGGATGGAGAGAAAGGGGGTGAATTGAGCTATTCTCCCTCCCACGCTGGTGTGACGTGGAAGCGGGTCCTAGTGATGGTCACTTGACATCGTATCATCAGCTATGTGAGTTTCCACGTCTCCTAAATGTGACTTTTTCACTTTCCATGAGAGATATCAGCCGCCTCAGTGTTTTCCTTCTAAGTGATTAAACCCAAATGATTCACTCCTCAGAATGGCTGCATCCTGTTGTCAGCGGGGTTCAGAGCCTGTCAGTGCAACATCGCTTCCACTGGCGAACACATGCACTCGGCTCCAGGTCGTAACCTTTGTCCTCCCGACTTCCTCTCATTAGCCAGTGACATGATAACATCCTGATGACATCATCATTCAGCCATCAACTGGCCGTGTAGAGCACAGCTGCAGTGATTGCAGGAGCACGCTGGGATGCTGATTATGGTAAGCACCAGTGTGTGCGTGTGTGTGTGTGTGTGTGTGTGTGTGTGTGTGTGTGTGTGTGTGCAAAGATTCCTCAAGCTGCTGAAGATCACAGCGCCTCACATGTCACAGTTGTGCCCTGGGGGATAACAACTACCCACACAGACACAGAGTGGTCACCATAGTTGCACTTACTGTGTTATTACACCGTTGTTACGCTGGGGGGTATGAATTAAGCCCCTCTCGTCTCGATACCCAGAAAACATAGCGCTATTATTTCTTTCCATTGGTTACGCTTTGATGGATCTGTGCTAACCGCAGAGTCAAAGACAGATACTTTAAACTGACCCCGCGACTCGTAAAACTCTTTCAACCTTCCCCCTAAATCCTCCCTCAAGTGAAAAATGAGTGGAAATGGATACAGATCCCTCCCGATCCTCTTTGGCTTCATCCTGTTTTTTTGCAATAGCAACATGCGCGCGCACACACACACACGCACACACTACGTAACTGCGTTTAACACCTCTAACGTTGCCTGTGTCTCTACCCCACCGGCTCTCCCGTGTGTCTTTTCACCCAGTGCAGTCAGAGCCAAACTGCTGTAGGCCAGAAACACACTTTTAGCAGAAAGAGAGAGAGAGGGAGGAGAAGCTAATTGCTTTCAGTGAACAACTGCCTTGTGAAACTGAACCATTTGTGTTTCCTCCCCCTGGGATCTGCTGTGTTGAGACCTTACGGAGAGATAAATGCTAAACGAGTGGAGAGGATTGACGAGACGTCCGACCTTGGCGCGTTAGCGTTAGCGTTAGCGTTAGCGCGACTTGGGATCACGGCTCTAACCCGTGCTTCCATAGATTACGACACATTGGGCAGAGAGGAGCTGGGAGCGCAGTAGTTCCGACCCGCTGCTCTAACAGGCTGTGAACAGGCCAACGCGTCGACGACCACCACTGCTTCATGCAGGGCTAAAAATCAAACACGACTGCAGCCAAGAAGTCAACCGTGATTTCTCCTTTCACATCGGACCCGCTGAACCTCGACAAGTACGAGGGGTCAACGTCAACGCTTTAAGCCGCTCGGCTGCGACACCGCGTTGGCAGAGAATCCCAAAACTGATAGTGGCCCAAACACAGGACCGGGAAAGAGGAAACGATTGCAGCTTTCCAGCCCGTCTCTGTGTGTTTGGCCTCTTCCAGCTCAGCATCGCTGGTATGTCCAGATGTCAACAATTACTTCACAGAGAGCCAGAAATATGAATAGAATAACACTAACAGCGAGACAGCGCAACACCTCTCTCGCTTCAAGATGTTGCAGCGAATGTCTCTACCGGGTCCCACTTTTGCGAGAAGTGTCGACTGCATCATTCTGGAGCGTCGCCAAGTGTCAGCATCTGCAGCCAATCCCCGACAACGAGCTGAGAACCGCATGCGATCGATCCCCTCGCACCTTCTCTGAGGCCCCGTCGAACCTTTGACTCTGTTCAACCCCCAGGTTTGTGCAAGACACTGGCCGAGAGCTGAAGGTCGGCCGCTGCCGACAATTAGGATTGTCTTACCGATTGTCTTATTATCCCAGAATCCAATGGAAAGCACACGTCTCGGTCCACCAGAAAAGAGATGGATACGAACCGCTTCACAGACTCCCTCTCTGCTAAAACGATGTCTCACTGTCCAAAGGACGATCGAGTTTCCCAGCTCCAATCTGCGTGTTCACATGAATCCTAAAATCAGATATTGGCCCCAGTCTGAGCCAGGACCTCATTTTAATTACGAAAAAAACCTTGGTTCCTCAGCAGGTTTATCACTTCTGATTCCCTTCGATTCAAAACTGCACAGTCGTCACTTAACTGATGGAGGTTCTGGAGTTTACGCTTGGCCTGAACTTGTTCTTATCACTTGCGACGAGAACTAAAACAGAACAACTACAACATTCTCTGGAGGCCGTAGAACCTGTCGAATGTGCGATCATTAGCGCTGGAACCGGCATGAAATGCTCCCGCAGACGAGAGGGAGAGAGGGAAGGTGAGCCTGGGTATGAGGAGACAAGGAGAAAACATTATGGAAAATACCAGAGGGGGAGAGCAGAGCGTACTGTAGTGTCCTCTGGAAGGCGAAGAGAAGAAATGTTGATATGCTTTGCAGAAAACTCTCCCTGAAGGATCGTCTTCCAAATCCAGCGGAGGCAGGCAGCGGAGCGGAGAAAGTGGGTTTTTGGACGTGAGCACATGTCCCACTATCAAGAGCTCCAAGATCAGCTATACAGCGTGATGAGGTGTCTATGAGCGGGGACGGGGGAGGCCTCCTTAAACCCTCCCCCGTCACGTGAGCTCAGCCTTCCAGCTTCGTCACCGTATGTGTTTTGGTGGCAGTGCGTTGAATGAAATCCCATATAACACACACACACACACACACACACACAGGTCTCTGTGTCAGAAGACATCATGTCTGCCCACCTTGTGTGTAATGGAGTGCTCGGCCCGCTTCCCCTGGAGCAGAGCCCCTTTATGGTCCTTCACTGAAACTGTCTAACTAAATATTACAGCGTGCCTCAGCTACACTCCCTCACTCACCTGGAGTTAGTTAGAGACGTCTCCAGTGTGTGAACCCGAGTGTCTGAGTCCGTGTTTCTACGTGGAACGTGTTCAAAATGCACAGCTCCTTGTTTTTAGTCACGATCCACCGCTCGGATTAATGAATTCTCACACGAGGGTGACAATGAAACAGTTCACCCTCATTTTATACAACATGGTCACCGTCACGTTTTAAGTCACTCCGTGTGTTTAGATTCACACTTTCCCAACACAAGTGGAAGTAAACAAACGTCACATGGACTCACGAGCGGCCTTTCTGTTGGACAGTGTTGTATCTTCTGTAACCTGACATTGTGCAAACAAAGCAAAAGCAAATAAACCCAGGCTGAAGTTTATTTCATAAGAATGAAAAATGTTTGCTAACATAATGTCTCCTGCGGTGCCAACTGGATTTCAACTCGTGTTACCTGGCAAAACGAGCCAAGCTCATTTTAATAGAACACCACTGTTCCTTCCCCACCACTGGAAGCCGTCGGACGTGGAGCTGGAAGACGAGCCACAACATCTGGTGGACGTTTCTGTCAGGAGTCATGGCCCCTCTCCTTCTCCTTCTATTTGTTTGTTTTCTCCCCTCCGGCTCCTCCATCTCGTCAGCCGTCGGACCTGCAGCCACCAAGCTGGGTCCAAAATGTAAATAGGGATGAATGTTGCCCGTGTTGTCACGTTTTTGCATGCTGCTGTCGATGAGCCGCTCTCATTCAACGCAACCCATGAAACGGAACAGGAATTATTTTTGACAAATAATGCTCTCGGGGATGGAGAAAAACAAGCCCGGAGTAAAATAAAGGATACTTACAGTAAACGGCTGCAGATGTGACCCAGTCATGTATGTGTATTAATAGACATGAGCTTGATACCACCTACAGTTTGAAGTGGATTCCCTTTCTGAGCCCGGTGGGTCCGGTTCAGGCTTCAGAGCCCGGCCGGCTTAACGTGGATTCACTTGAGAGGAAGCTTTGGTCCGGTGTGATCCAGAGCTGAGCACCGCCGAGGGTAATTGGGCTGATTTACGAGCGTGTGAATATGTGACCGTGTGCGTCTGACCATGCTGTAGCCTGAAGCTATTAAGTATCATGTAATCTGGTGCTGTGGGTTAATAAATGCTGAGTATTTTGTCTTTATTACAGACGGACAAAATAAACATCTAAAAATGAATTATATACTATATATAAAATGTTGTATTTGCCTAAATACTAACAGTATTACCTCCTTGGAATCAAATTAAAGAGTTCACTTACAAATTACTATGCCATAATTCATTAAACTATCCCTTTATGATGATGTGTTTAATTTATGAACTAATCTGCAAGTTCTTTAGAAGAAAAACGCTACTGTACCTTCGTGAGGTAGTAAACAATGAGCACATTGCTGCTCTGAAGAGGCTTCTTGACAACAGTAGCCATACACACACGCATAAACACACACATCAAGCTTTCCGATGCCTCACAGCAGCGGCTCAATATCCTCGCAATAACAACGATGACCAATCCACAGCGAGCGGCCTCATAAGAAAAAAAAAAAAAAAAAAAAAATCATCATGTGTGACTTCTGATGGAAACTCTCCGTTCTGCTACTGAGCCTGGAACAGGACGCAGTGTCCCGTCCACTCAGCCCTTAAAGGTGCCTCTTAAAATAGCACCGGCCAAGAACCGGGCCAGGAGTCAGCGCTGCAGCACCTATAGGCCGCTTTAGAAATGTCAGTTCTCCTCTAAACCCTCAGCGCGGTGAGGGGAAGGTGTTTATTAGTTTCCTCTCTAAACCCCGCCAAAACAAAAACCTCGGTTAAACAGTCGACGCCTGGGCCCCTCCTCTGCTTAATTGCCTCTATCGTTGGCCACAGACGTCACATGTGATGGGTGGAGGGGGTGTAGCCAGGGCTCCCGCCCTCTCGTGGTGTGTTCAGGTTTCTGGTGACTGGCTGGCTGGCCTCAGTGGCGTGTGTAGTGTCTATGGGCAGCTTGGCTGGTGAGCCATGTTATTACCAGAGCTCGGTTAGACTCAACCAACAATGTAGAAAGAATATGGGACAGCTTTCAAACATTTAGACTGATTGAGCTGTTTCATTAGACGCTGAGATGATCTGATGTTAAACGTGTCGTCGAATGGTCCCCTGTCCCCTCCTTGAAACTCTCGCATCACTCGTCGGTGTGTGAGAATTAGTGGGGAAACGTGCCCGTTTGCGGGGGGAACGGGGCGGGTGGGGGCGTCCATAATGAAGCCGAGCAGGAGCGCAAGGCTGTAATTTAGCAAACCATGAGATTGCGGAGGTATCAGCGCCGCCGAACAAATCAAAAGTCACAGTCACACTGTCTCCCTCTCGCTCCCTCCGCCGCTTTTCCAGCCGGGGTTTCGTTAGCGCGACGGTTATTAGCCCATACCCACATCCCAGAGCCATAACTCTGAGGTCAGCGCTGCTGTTCAAAACGAGCCCTCGAAAGGTTTCTCAGGCGGCGTGGGACCGAGCGGCACCAGCACAACACAAGGACCCGACCCAGTTTAGTTTTTCCCGCGTAGGCCCTGTTCAGTGAAGACAAGTAGCATATAAATGTTCCCTTTTAGCCAAGAGAACCACAGTGACATCATGAGAAACCCAACATATGCGCTATTTATTCAAATACGTTTCATAAATTCATTACGTCGCTGCTTAAAGTAGATTTATTTCAAAGTAGCATGACTTGTGTGATGTGATACGAAATGCAGCACAGTCATGTCCCATCAAGTGTCCTATAGCAGCTCTGCAACATAGATATATCCTGATACTGTAGATGTCTATCTCTATCTCTAACTCTATCTATATCTATATGGAGCAACGCCATGATTTTCATAATTATTAATATTTGTGCTTGTCGACCCAGGTTGGACTTGTTGTAATCACATATCCGTGTCACACTAACCCACATTTTGGAATGAATTGTCAGTCGTTTAATGATATAACAACGCGGCCTCAACAAAGTCCCCAACGCTTCAGTAATCAACCTATTTTAAAAGGTCTTGGAATTCAGGGCAATTCATCCACGATGTGGCCAAATGTTTGTTTTAGCACTCTGCTCTGTCAGATCGCTGAGCTCAGACACGGCTCGCGACAGGCAGAGGTGACTCAAGATCCCCGGTTCGTATAGCGGGGCGTGAGAAACGCTGCGGAACAATTGCGCCCAAGTGAGGTCACTGACATGCGTCTGCATTGTCTCCAGCGCGATGGGGCAACGGGCGGCGTAGGAGGAAACGAGCTGCAGACGTTGCGAATCAGCGGCGTCACTTTGCATTAGGAGCCCGGCGGAGGCCACCTTCGTGTTGAACGGGCTGCACAGACCTTTGCCGTTTCGCTGACGGATCAGTCATTGGCCATGTATCTTTGAAAAACTCGATCAGGTCTTACATTTCCATACATTTACTCATTTATTAGCAGCTCAGATTCGGCCTTTGAAACCACGGCCTTTGCTGTTGCGGCTCCTCTTGGCGCTTCTTTAGGAAACAGATCTAGTTATTGTAAAAACAAATTGCTGATCGAAGGAAAATGCTGCGATCTGTGAACGGGAAACCGTCCTAGCGGGCATGTTTGCTTACCTTTTTGGAACCTGTCTCTGGAACAGTAGAGATGGGTCACTACCGATAATGACTCGGTGCCATTGTTCACAGGGCGGGTAGGAGGAATAAGTGAGACATCGGGTGGAAACAAGTGGGAAAGTTTCTCCTTTAGAGGCCGAGTCATTTCGTCCCCGTCCTATTCGTCTTCTTCTTTCAGGCTGCAGAGAGCCACCTCATATATCTTGGTGATAAATTACAATTGTGGGGAGGTTCAAAGCCAAGTGTTGGAGGACTGACAGCTAGACAGACGCAGACGGACAGCTAGACAGATAGTCATCCCGCCCGCCAATCTCACCTGCTCCTCCGAGAGGCTAGTGTTTCTGGGAAAGTCCCGCTCCGCTCGCTGCCCTGTCAGTTTCCTACGGCTGACGCGGGCAAACGGACGGACAGGAGTGGATAGGAGTGGATACGGTTCAGGTGCCTCTGCCATTGGACGCCACCGGCCTCCTCCTCCGTGTGTTTACAACGCCAGCACGGCAACGTTGTTAACGCAGCCCCGACACTTCCCTGGCAAACGGCGGCCCCCGCACGTTGCACTCTTTCAGCAACACTTGAATCAGGACGAGTTCCAGGGTATGCTCGAAAAAAAGGAAAGAATCCGTGTAGGAATCCTATGACAACAGGATGCAAGCAAACTTGTTTTTCAGACTTTGCTTTACACTGATTTCTCTCGACTTCCGTACAAATTAGGTGCCACTATTGGGCCGGCAGACCTGGATTTGGAGGCGCTGTCTAAACAAAGGCAACAATGCTTTTTACTGTCACACTGGCTCCAGTGTACCCACACACCCCTGGCAGGGAGCGCCGTCTTCAGTGGAACAACCTGTCAGTAAGAATAAGCGGGATTTGGCTGATTATGAACTTGAGTGGTGCTCTTACTGAGACACGACTTCAATTTTTCTCTCCTCTTTCATTCGCTCCCCCGGTCGCCCGGCTTCCCTGGACAGAAAGATAAAGGGGAAAAAAAGAGGGGGACGAGTGATGGAAAAAGTTGTTTTTGTGCTCGTCCCCGAGCGCTTTGGCTGTGTTTCCTCTCAGCTGCCAGTTTCCCCTCGCCTTTCATATGCGTGAACAATGAGGACTGGTAGCGGTCCAGCTACTGTGGCCCTGCCGACTGGCACCACACGTCCATCACTGCGCTGGCCCAGTGGCTGCACTGAAAAGTCCCTGGTTGTTAGTGGTTAACCCAAGACTCCCCACGGGGCTTCCTGCTCACTCCTCATCCCGGCCGGCTCCGAGTGTGCTGCCTGAAAGGTTTGTGTTAATGGTGCACTGAAAAACTACACTGGATGTTGAGAAACACCATTTTCTACATTTGACAAAGATGTTTTACATGTAACTTAAACAGTCTTATCTTATTTTGCTAATGTCACAGTGATGATGGCAGCTGGTTTACTGGACTGCTTCAAGCTTGAGAACGTCTTGTTGCTTGTTACAATCATTAATTACAGCCTGAATCTGTGATGTGGCATCTTCTTGACTTCACATGGACTCCCTTCCCTTGTGCACTCCTCTTTTCTGATACAGCTCCTTCCTCTGCTTTGTATCTCTTTTTGTCTTTCAGTTATGTCAGAATTGTACAGAATCTGCATGTCTTGTCTTCGTCTTTGACCTATGGCCTGGAGCTTGGATAAGTGAATTACAGCACCAACATGAATGTATTTTCAGGTGAAGAATCATGACACAAGGTTCGCTTTTCTACATTTGGCTGCCATGTTTCTCATTTTGTAAACTAAGTACTTAAAATAATCTCCCTATTGTTACCTAGGTTTCCTGTGGAATGTTGTGCTTTCAAATCCAACGGCAGAGGTAGATTGCCTAAAGGGCACATCCTAAAACCACAGCATTGTCAGAGTAGAACGCCACAGATGGTGGGACAGAGTGAAGGATGCAGTTCTGTCACTCGGTTCCTCTGTCTCTCGTTTTAGACAAGCCTCATTAACTAGAAGCGCGTCCAAAACCAGAGAGAGCCCCTGAAGAGCTCTCCCTGCCGCTGACTGTGGAAAGCAAGTGAATCAAATGCAACCGCTGGGTCGCAGCCGGCATATAAAGACATAATATTACATAGTTTTCTGTGGGTGCAGCAACAAAGTAGTAGTAACATTAGTGCAAACAAAACAATGACAAAGAAGCCAAAAGTAGATTATAGCCACACTCACAGCATGGCCTGCAGTCCATCACCACAGACTGGAGGCTTATAAAATCTAACAAAGGGGTTTCCACTGATCAGTGCTGTCAGATATGATGATTATTTTATTTACATAACCCCCACAATTCATAATTAACCATTAAAGATTGGACTTCATGCAAAATAACCTGTAATCATGGCCATTTGTGACCATGGGAAAACATTTAATTAGGTTGGACATTACTACTACTGTTGCTTTACCTTTATTGACATAAAGCACACGATGTAGATGAAGATGTACTTGTAATGTGCACAAAACATATGGTGCATTTTGTGCAATGTACTGTGACACATATACTGTACATGCCAGTGAAATGAGATGGCCAGCGTCAGAGACAGAGACACAGGGAAACAGACAGAAGCAACAGAGGAATGTGGGTCTAGTGTGTTGGGTCACATTTCATCAACACGCAAACAACACAGATCCCAAAGGAAACATACAAATCCTATACGAATCCCCTCAACTTTAAAAGCTAACCTGCTAACAACATCATTCTAACATGCTAAGGTACTATATCAATTATTTTAAATTCAACTAATGTCAATCCCACCGGTGGCAGTGGGTGAAGGTATAGGACACCATCACAAGACCCCGAATAAACCTTTAGCTGATACATTGTGAAGAACATATTGTCAAAGGAGGAGAGTGATGGTGCCAGCACCTCCGCTCTGAACTACTCCTAGACTGACGGACAACCCTTCCAGTGACTCATGAGTCTGACTGAATGCAAAGTGTGGTTGTGGAGGATGCTTTAAGGAATCAGAAACATAAATCATTATGACAGGACTCAAACCACACGCAGACTAACGCACAATTCACAATTAAAGTAGTAAAAAATGACACAGTATTGACACACATTCTAATATTCCTCAATCTTTTATGTTAATTCCCTATGTGCAAGAGTAAAGAAAACTATCTAGTGCAGTTGGCGAAGTCCTTTATCTGTGCAGGCTTCACCCTGTGTGGTTGAAATACCTCAGTCAGGCTGAACCACATTCCCCGCTCCGCCACAAGCTGGGATCAGATTCTCCCAGATAACATCAGCGGCTGTTGGTGTCTCGTGCAAAGCGGGGATCGGGTTCGCACGTGGACGTCTCCGTCGCGCAGCCACCTCGGCAGGTTTGTTTGGCCAGCGTGGCGCCGGCACGTACTGCAGGTCTACCTGGAAACGAGGAGCGCGCGGGTGGTGGGGGGAGGGGGTGGGGCTCCCGCGAGACGCCCCGCACGCGCGAATCTCACAGCAACAAAGAAGGAGGATGAAAAAGCCACAATGTTGTCCTTAATGAAAACATTTCCCAGTTGACATGGCAACAGCCGTAGTCGGCCAAGGAAATTTAAACCGCACATTTCACCATCTAGCCCTTAAAGATGACAACTATTTATCTTGTCCCACATTCAACTGCGAAATGATACAGTATCAAATCTGGTCCATACGAGCGCATGAAAGGCTCCAAGACCTCAGCTAAGCTGCTGTGAAACACATAATCTCATCGTGGATGGAAAATCAATTTCTGACGACTCTTTAAAGAGTTTTTCCACAGCGCACAGGATTAGGTTAATGCTGTGTACAGGTAATAGTGACTGTGAGGGAAACAAGCTTTCAAACACCGTGAACTGTTGCTATGAAAGTCATAAATGTGTTGGTTCAAGTTTATGTGTACGTGCAACGTTGATTTTGTTACGCTCGATTAAAATAAGCACTGACGCGTCACGTCACGATGAACACGGATCAGGCACATGATGTAAGCTGGACACCAGAGCTTGCATCACTGCAGAGGTTGTGGCACCACAGGGACGGGGGAATTATGAAAACAGCCAAGTCTTCACGCACCGCACACAACCCACGTGCGTCATCGGCGTATTAATGGCATTCGGTAGCGGCAGCAGAGGAGCCCAGGTGAAAATTTGCCAGTAAAAGATATGAGCTCCCATTAAGTTTTAACGGGGAAACGACCCCCCGCCCGAGGTCCCGCCCCTGCAACAGCAAGGGTAGAATTTTACTAGCCCGTTAACGTGACTGACGGCTCGGCGAGGCCCATCGGTGGCGTAGCTCAAAGAGGGGGATGACGGCAGCCGGTCAGCGGTGCCAGTGGGTGAATGGCTGCAGATATTACAGCAGAGGGGCTGGGGCCAGCTGGTTCAGCTCACTCTCTCCCTTTTATCATCCACCATGCTTGTTAACTGCTGATGAACAGGAAACCACTCGGCCATCACATAGTCAAACAGCTAATGAACTTGTATTAGGGGCATAATCCCGAACTGAACTGGCTTCCCTCATCTTTTCCACCACAACTATCAATTATCTACAAATATTTATTTACTGGCTGCGTCATTGTTCGACTTTTGTGTGTGGATGTAATTTCTCCCTGCTGTTCCTAAAATGACCTGAAACAAGTCTGAATGTCTACAGGAGGCTGCCTCTGGATTGCAGATGCCAGGGGTGATTCTAGAGTATAGGTGGCCCAGGGCAAAGAAGTCCATAGAGGCACCTGAGACCCCCCCCCCCCCCCCCCCCCCAGCTGATGTGACACCTTACAGTACAGTGAGTTTGACAGTATGTGTTGTTCCTCTTATACCAGTTTCGCACAGACATTATAGTTGAACTCAATATGCTAATAATCTTTCTCAGCAGGAAACAAAGTTTATCACAGAAGTATCAAAAAGTCACATGTCATATTAGACTTGTGACTGAGCTTGTTTACCGTCAAAGTAAAGGCTAAAGTTGTGAAATTGCCTCATTACATCTTTTACAGCCCCCACTCTTCCTCCAACGCAGCAGATAATTTGAGTCTCTGTCGAGTACCGTAGACCTTTCACACGGAAGATATTTGACATGTCCCAGCAAGACAAAGATTTAATGATCCTTGAGTTCCATTTGTCTGCTTCGATTTCAGGGGCTTGATTTCTTGCATGCTGACTCACTGTCACACTGACAATGACAGTGTGTTACTTAAATTATTTTTTTGTTTGTTTGTTTTGTTTTTTTCATTTTCCAGAAACTCTTGTGACACATTTGACCTTGTGAGATGAAGCAATGCGTCATATCTTGTCACCACATCGGTGTATTTTACTGCTATTATGGTTAACCACAACACAGTCCAGTGTCATGTTTCTACTGCCTGTACAAGTATTAATACTCTATACTAATCCTGAACTAGTAAAGTTTAATGTCCCCAAATGTCCCACTCACTACATTAAAAAAGTTTGAGTCAGAGCCTGATTCAGACAAAGCAGAGGACAGTTTCTACAGACAAGTTTAGCATGTTTACACATCATACAGTAGTTAGTTCCAGTTCCACTGTATAAGTGAAGGTGGGGCAGGACAGATGCTCTTCCCATGGCTGAATGTGAAATACATGATCTTACTGTACTTACTGTGCTGTAAATTTTCCAATGCATGATGTTTTACCTGATGCCCGCTGATTGCAAATGTGCAGTTATTCTACCTCCTCTGAGCCTACTTATATCAGTACAGATGCATTGTGCCAGCTGGTTCTGTATGGCTTCTGATTGTTCTGCATCTTTATCTCAACCTACAGGAGCATTCCTGTTGTTGTTTCCTTAAGGACTTGTCCAACCGTGATCCAACATACAACATAATAACAGCTCATACCCGTAGTCTCTTTACGAGGCACCCAATGGCCCTTGTCATGCGCTGAGGGCAGTTTACGATGCACGGGAAAACCCAGAATTGGCACCCAACGCACTCCATACTGTTCAGCTGGGAATCAGTGGCACACGCTGAATAAAACCGTGTTTTACAATGAAAAAGTTTAGCGGGATGGCTCGTGCCAAACATGCGAAACAAATGACTGAGAGAATCATATGAGTGGGAGCGATTCTGCAAGCCTCCTGTGACACAACCCTAAAGTCTCTGCAGCGGAATTCTGAGTGTGACGCCAGGCGCACTGGTAGTTCCTGAATTGGTTTACACTCCACATATTTAACTTGTGATGTCATTTAAAGTCTTTTATTAAGCGGTCAAATGGAAATCGATTAGCCTGTAGGAACACACTGAAGCTTAATGGCAAAATATTAATACAGATCACATCTGAGGGATCGTAAACACCCACAAAAGCCTGGTCAGTCTCAGATGTATATCTTACAACATTGCTCACGCTCTCTTTATCGCGCCATCTGAAACATTTTCTCTGAAAGCTTGTGTGCTTATACAGTAAATACACACCAGTTAGCTGCAACATCACGTAACACAACACATAAAGGTTTAACTGGTCAGGGGTTAAGATGGGCACCTCCACAAGTAGCATATGCAGCAAACTGATGCCTCTGACAGCTTTCAGTCGCAAAGACGGCTCATTTATTTCTTTGCTGAAGCTCGTCCAGCACATCGTTAAACTCATGGGAGCTGTCATCAATGATTGAGATCTTCCCGGAGCTGCTGGGAAGTGATGATCCTGCAAAGTCAGTTAAACACTGTAATATGAGATGAAAAAGGTAGGAATGTAAACAAAGGATTGGCAGGGCACCGTACAGAAACAAACATATACGTGCTCGGTGTTATATTGTGTCTATTTACATGACTGTGTCTACAACGATGCGGGATTTATTCCACAGAAAATATGGAGAATTTAATCGAGCTTGAATGGATGACAGATAAAGGCGACGAGTGAGAACCGGTCGGAGGAGGATGTACATGGCGGATCTTTATCTTCATCATTTCTAATGACATTTTACTGGGTTGCAGCAATAAAACTTTGGCCCAAGACCCAGTTCTTTAATGTCAATAGCTCAATCACACATATGAAGTTTCTTATGTGAATGCAAAACTGTCTCGTGAGTACGGTCTCGGAAGGCAATGTGCATCAGAGCATTGGATCACTGTGGCTGAACTGGTTGAGTTTTCTAGGAGAAGACGTCCAGTTGCCATGGCTCAACTTTCAGCTATGATCTGGAGGAACAGCAGCCATTACTATATTGTAGTGATGACTGATATGATATTTCCCAGTCACAGCACTCTCTACCCAACTTTTGTGCCTTTGTTGAAGAGTGCTGGCCTCGGACCTACTGGTTCAAGAGCGAAGTACAAGACAGGGATTATTGGATTGGACCCTAAACCGCAGCCCTTCAGAAACCAGTAACCCAACACCTGAGGCTTCCACCAGGCAAAGACAGACCACAGCAACACACAAGGCCATAAGAAGAACAGAAAATTAGCAAGAGACACACTAGCTCCGTCCTAGTGTTAGGCAATCCTGTACATATTGTATGCATCAGACCTGGAAGAAGATTTAAGGATTCACAGTCAAGGGAAAGAAATGGAAAGAAAGGAAATGCATAGAATAAAACTAAAACCAAAAGGTGCAACTTCTTATTGTGTGTGTGTGTGTGTGTGTGTGTGTGTGTGTGTGTGTGTGTGTGTGTGTGTGTGTGTGTGTGTGTGTGTGTGTGTGTGTGTGTGTGTGTGTGTGTGTGTGTGTGTGTGTGTGTGTGTGTGTGTGTGTGTGTGGCTGATGTAAAACCACAGGCCTGGAACCCACTGGTCTGATTACTAGGGAGGAATGAGTCTGAAATGTGAAACACAGACTTGATTATGTGGTTTAATTCTCTATTAAACCTTTTAATTAGAGGCTTTTTGTGCCTGAGCCTCTGAGACGGGGACTAACACAGCGAAACGCACGTACCTCCTGTTGTCCTGTGGTGTTTGGACTGTTGGGAAGCCGGAGGGAGGGGCGAGCCATGCTACAGTCACTCCCGCCGCAGATCGAAGATTAGACCCATGAAACGTAATACGGAATTTCCAACAAACACAGTGTCAGTGTCGCACGCAGAGGTGTGAAACCTGCAGTAGCGACTCAAGGCCTCGGCTGTTTGCAGACGCCAGGTGTTTCACGGTAGTTGGCCCTGTAGACTGATCTGCTTCCACGTTTGGAATCCAGCGGCAAGTGTCAACAGATCAATAACAGATCAATGCCTGTCAGTGTGTTAGCTGGCGATCAATAGGCCTGTGTTTTCACACGATAAGATAAACCTGACAGCTGGCTCTGATGACCTCTAATCTAAATTATATGAACCCTAGAGGTAAACGATAACTTGTGTGTTCCCCCTTTGTGAGCCATAGAATAACTAGTGAATAAAACTGTAGATTGTTGTAGATTTGGAGGATCCCTGCAAAATCTGATCCCTAAAGGTAATTACCACAGAAAAGAGAGTAGCCAATATTGTATAATATGATATCATGCTAATATTGAGTTGGTAAAGTTGATAAAGACATAATAACTAACCAGGTAGAAGTCTGGGGTTCATCTGGGGGCAGTGTGATTTGGATCCTCTGTCCTTTCTTTAACCTTTTTTTAAGTTGTGCAACCACAAAATGCATCATCATAAGATTTTTAGATTTTGTTTTGCGGTAATAAAGTGTATTTTTTTTTTTTTTTGTCTGTTTATTGCTTTGTTTTCTTCCCGAGGGCACCCCTTTTATTATCTAACTGGTTATCACATGTTATTCTGTGTATAACAGGGAACAGAGTGAGCAGAACTCAGCAGCAGTAACCAGGACACACACACACACACACACACACACACACACACACACGCTCAGCCTTGTGGTCCACACATCTACTAGAAACACCCTGTGCACATTTGCACGCACACCTCATTAAAGGTCATACCACAAAACTCTGCGCCGCGTTGAGTCACCAACAAAAATGGAAAGTTTTAATCTTTTTTAGATTTATTTTTCGCAACAAGAACAAACTGAGAAACGGGACTAAAAACAGCCGTAAAAACCAGGCCGTTTGTCATAATTTCCCACTGCCGGTAGCTGTGGACAGAATGAGAAAGTGATGGCGGCAGCTGGGGACGCGATGGTGCATCTACAGCAGAGTTCCACCCAGAAAGAGGAGGGGACCGGAGCAGCGTATGGGACCGAGGCAGCCTCTGAGAGCTGGAGGTTATGGATGGAGCCGCAGGCAGGATGTCTGGCTAGTGTTGCGCGTGTCTGGTCATTGTAGAGGGGTCTGTTGCGCCGCCGGCCCGGCCGGACTCGTGACTGTCGGACACAAGCCATTCGTCACACAGAGACAGTTACGCACCAGGCTAAATGAGGCTTATCCAGCAGTCTGGCTGGAAGTGTGTGTGAGGGTGTGTGAAGGTGTGCCCCGGCGTATTGCTGTGGTTTTTAGTGGCAGCGTGTGTGTGTGTGTGTTGGTGTGTGTGTGTGTGTGTGTGTGTGTGTGTGTGTGTGTGTGTGTGTGTGTGTGTGTGTGTGTGTGTGTCTAAAAAGGACCTATGAGCCCTCTCAGCCCCTGACATCTGATGCACTTTCATTTTCATCTCCTTTCCCCTTTCAGTTTGTTTGTGTGACACTCCTCATTCTAATACTTATTCTAATACAGTTATTTGGAAAATTCACTCGTTGTCCTACTTTTTTTTAAATTTTCCTTTTGAGTTGCATTTTCCAGAGAATCCACTAGGTCTGATAATTGAGAATCAACAGAGGATTAGCAGGTTCGTTAAATGGGCTCAAAGATGAACGGTGTGAAGCAATAAATCTTTCGAGTGGGAGCCACTTCTGAATCACACCTGCCAGTGACAAATCAACAAACATCTCCTCCGTCCACCAGCATCCACTGTACTTCTGCTTTACAAGGAATCACTAAGGAGCCTTTTAGAATAATTACTCCAGGGCATGACATGGTAATAAAGCCATAAATGACTGAACCTACAGGCCTCTCTCAGCTGGTCACCGACCACTTGTTTTCACCACCGGCGCTCACCCCCCCTCCTCCCCCCTCCTCTCGCCTGCTGCCCTCTCCGTTTCCTCCATAATCACGTTAATAAAGTGAGCAGAATGGATTATCCAGATTCCCATGGCAGTGGGCCCGCCCTCCGCTCCACCTCTGTTTGCCAGAGGGAATCATTAACCGAGAGTTATCGCTTTACACCCGGTCGCTATCTGAGCGCGCGCACACACACAGGCCGGAGCAAACACGCAGAGAGCGATTAGCAGCGTGTTTACATGGATGCGGAAGTTAAGAGGTGGGAAACACAAAAGGTGCTGGAAAGAAAGTCTGGAGGATGAAGACAGGGAGACTTCCAAATAGTTCCTCCCTGCAGATCAGTAGAGATCGCATGAAGTGTGGTTTAATTGCTCTAGCAACCCTCTCGCAGATCTAATATAAACTAATGGGGCAGATCAGCCCGTCCTTACGTCACCAGACAGCGGAGCGGAGGACATGCTGTAGTTCAATTAGGCTGCACTTCCTCTGGGCTGTGGAGAGGTGAGGTGAAAAGAACGCCTGGATCTCCTCTGCCCACGTTAACGGGCCGGCACCAATAGTATTCCCGTGCACTAAACAACCTATAATACAAATCAAATAATAAATATTAACTACCATGAGCGATCCGCGTGATTTACAGTTGCTGAGCGGGATGCAGCGCCCCCTCCCAACGTAGTCGGAGTGGGAAAGTGAACGCGGAGCGAAGGCCTGACAAAGACCAGGCCAGCTGTGCGTCTTTCAGTGAGAGATCGGCCACATCTGGAGGCCGTCAAATGGAGCAGGTAGTCTCCCTTTCCCAGACATGCTACCACATAGAAGGCATGTGACCTTCAAAATAAGAGCACACATTAAACACGTGTTTACAGGTGAGGGTTTGCACTTTCTTTACCAGCAGCAGGTTAGTGAATTATAATGTATCTACTTTTATTTCTGTGTGGTTTGTTAGGGTGGGGAGCAGACCCCGTTTTCTTTTTAATAATGCAAGACACACACTTGAATACATTCATTTATTTATTTCAACTCCTTTTTTAGCTACCACTAAGGATGTGAGGAGTCTCCGAGCTCCGATGAGTGTAGCAAATGTGCCGCCTGCTTCGCCTCAAGGCGAGTAATGAACGCGTCGCATGGAGCGGCGAGGTAAGAGGAGAACAAGATGACGGAAACAGAGGTGAGACTGTGGCGAGGAGGACGGCGAGTGGGAGGCTGAGACGCGGCGCAGGCCCGGTCCTTGAAGGCTGCGCGGCGGCGGCACCTGAGAGAAGCCGGCGCGTTCCCAGTGCACTCAGCCAATTAGCCGACGGGTCGACAGCGCCAGCGCCACCGATTCGTCGCGGGCCTCAGACGCGGCCCTGAACTCATACAAACTGGCGCCCGGCGCGGAATCATGATGGAAAAGTGCTTGATTGAGTTTAGACGGGAATAATCCTGAAAGAATTAGGAATACTTACGTCCTTGAGTTGGTGGCGGTGCAACACTGGGATGTCTTGACTTTGCTCTTGGTGACTAATCCCTGATTACGCTGTGGCAGAAGCGGCCAATCGAATGTGAGGAACGGAGGGAACTCTCCTCGTGCGCTCTCACCCTCATCTCATGCTGCTTAAACAATTACCCTGTCCGTCATTGATTCATCCCCATATCATCTTTCAGACATCATCTATATAGTTCTCCATTACTCAGCCACTCTATTCATCTATCGGAATATACAAATCTTATCTTTGTCATCGTGCCCCCCCCCCCCCCTACTCTGCTCCACTGGGCTCAGGGAAAACCTAATTTAGCCTCTTCATTTTTGTCAGCCATGTTGGACCCAGTTCTGAGGAGGGTCTGCAGACAGCCCGGCCCGGCCCGAAGCGGGACCGGAGCAAAGTGTTCTCACGTGTCTGCTTTTCTACTTCTCTCCTTGTTGCCTTCCTGCATTGTCTCTCCTTTTCTATTTCTACACATCTTTGCACTTCCCCCCCCTCTCAAGATTGGGCCTCGCAACAACTACCCCCCCCCCCCCACACACACACACACACACACACACACACGCCATCCACTACCTCTAATTGGTTCTGCCGTGAATTAATTACCGGGGGGAATCATCCTAAAACAGCGGGGAGAGCGGGTCGAGTGCGGGGTGTAATAAGGGAAGGGGGATCTGCATTAATCACCTCCCCGCTCATCAGCTAAAAAATGAAAAGCTCGGAACAAAAGAGGCCGTGAAATGAAAGAACAACGCAACAAAAACACGATAAACAAAATTGTTTACTTCGCCCTCACCTCTGCAGCTGAAACCCCACGAGGACGTGATTACAGAAGCAGCGCTCCTTCTCTCCCCTCTTCCTTTCTTTTTGTCTCTTTTTTTTTTTTTGTTTTCCGTCTGCCCCTCCTCGCTCGACTCATTCCTCTTTGATGAAGTTGTGGGAGTTCAGAGGGACGCGGCACGGCTGGGATATCGCCTGAGCACAAAGCACCATGGGAAGAGCAAACTTTGGCTCATCTGAGGGGAGGGCTGTGTGTGTGTGTGTGTGTGTGTGTGTGTGTGTGTGTGTGTGTGTGTGTGTGTGTGTGTGTGTGTGTGTGTGTGTGTGTGTGTGTGCGTATACTCAAGAGTGCTGTCATGCCCGGCTGATTAAAACTTCAAAAGTGAGAAACCCAGCGCTAACGCCGTTCCCTCGTTTGTTACCTCATGCCAGATCACTTCCCTGTGACCTGAATGCTAATCGTCGTGTTTTTGTTTGGGCTCGTCAAACTTCAGGAGGCCGACAAAACCAGCGATTCAGTTCTTCCTAAGCGCACGTTGCCACGGTAACCCAGACTCCCAGACTGACTGACAACACGGGGACGTGATGTCAGCAAGGAGGATGCTAATTGGACAACACACGAGCGTCAGACGACATCACACGTTCAGGTGTCGGACCCGGGTGGGAGGCGTCACTCCGGTGTTTCATGTCCCACGTGGGCTGTGAGGGAGGCTACATCCCTCTGTGGCTGTTTGAAGGGGGGCGATGCTGGTCATACTCCTGCAGTGATGAGATCTCATCCAACCCAGCATCAAGCCACGAGCACAATAGCAGTTCCCATGCAGTAAAAGAGGGGTTTGAATGGAATCCTAAACTGTGGCGCGCCGCAGAGCCGCCGTGCTGACCCACTGTCAGACGGAATAAAGGTCGTCTGTAGTCGTCTCTCAAAGCACCTGAAAGCAAACGGTGATGGCAGTGATGTCACGTTCTGGTTATTTCCTGTCAAGTGGATTCAGAGCTGCTTGTTTTTAGACAAGCTCCCACCTGCTCACCACTGAAGAACATGAAAACAGCTGTTTTGAGACAGTTACCTGTTGATTCAAATCATTGATTTAATGAATTCCCTCGAGCGTCAGCTTCCCACTGGGGAGGAATTCAATCATGCTGCGCGGCATCATGCTCATCCTAAAAAATAAAACACACTTAATTAAATCCGAGCTCCGGAGACGGAGTCAAACGTTAACTGTGCTGCAATGGCACCGTCTCCCAAGCAGACACCTCTCCTCCAAACCCGACTGAACCGTAAACAAGAGGCTGCAAACATGGAAGCAATCATCCAGCAGGAGTGATGTAACAGGAGCACCGAGCCTGTCATTTGCGAAACGATACTGGGATTAATATGCTTCAAATGGCTTTTGGATGACGGAGGAACTGTCCGAGCGTTGCCAGCATATTACAGTAAATGACACTGGATGAAAAAAAGTGCAGACGTGTTACATAACTTCTGGTAACGTTCGTACTCCGGCTCCTGCCTGTTTTAAATGGGTAATAATGCTGCCCGTCTGCTCGCCACTGTCTCAGGCATTATGTTGTTACGTTGCGTTACTATGGGTTGACGACTAACACTGGTGGTGTCTTGTATCGCTTAAAGGTCCCAGCAAATGTAAAGTAAAATCCACATTTTGGTCATTGTGGTACATTTCTATGACTCTCTGGTTCACGCTAACACAAGTGCACTCGCTACGTGTTCACCAATCTAAAAAACAATTGTGTCATAGTTCAATTATTGTCTACGTCGCGCCCAGGCAAACCCAGAATGCCAAGACAGTACTTCCGACTGCCTAGTTACAAGGTGCTGCGTGGACTCTTTTCTCTGCAGAAGCTCCAGCTACAATCATGAGGTCCATTCACTGCCACCCGACCGGTGTTGTTTTGGCCGTTAGCCACTAGCGGTCAACTTCACGTGCGACAGCCTCCTAAAACATGAAATACATGCTTTGAGGCGGCAATGTGGACGATCTACAGAGAACTGGAGACATGAAGGTCCAGTTCTTTAGCATAATTTAGCATGAAAAGAAGAGTGTGCAGGAAATTTGTCCAGTCGTTCAGGTTTAGTTGCCTTTTCACATCAATGTGACAAACCTATTTGTTCCGTTCAAAGGCTGGAACATGTTTCCTGCAAACAGGTGTTTTATTAATAATAAAAATGATAAGAAGCTTACAGTTACAACAAGGAGCGCCTCCGCGCCGCTAGAGGCGCTCCTGGGGTTTTTGTGTGGGTCTGTTCTGAGCTCGTTTCCTGTCTAATTAGTTGACCCACCTGTTTTGGTTTGTATTTAAGGGATGTCTTTTGTTTCACACACTTGTTGGTGAGAGTTAAGGAAGTGGACTTCCTTTTGTTCATTTCATGTCCTGTCTCACCAGTTAAGGTTTGTGAGTGTCTTGTGTTTATGTTTCATGTTTAGGATCTTGCCCGTGTTACGGAGCGTGTTTTGTTAAGCCTGTTAGACAGTGCTGTGTTTTAGTTCTTAGTTGTCCTCAGTTAATGTCTTGGGTTCATGTTTAGGTTTTGCCTGTCGTGTTACGGAGCGTTTAGTGAGTTAGTTTGTTTCATAGTGTTTTCCTGCATTGCAGCGATTTTTAGTTCTCACCTGTTGTATTGAACTGGATCCTGCCATGCAGCGAGTGTTTGTTGTATTGAAATAAACCCTTTTATGTTAACTGTAAACTCTGTGTTGGGTCGTGCGCTTGGGGTCTTCCCTCTCCTAGTCTCCCTGCGACCTGGTCTGCCAGTTGCAGCCAGGTGTCTGTGTTAAGGGGGTTCTAGCAGAGGGCTTTTGTAGTGCGACGGGTCGCAGCTGTGTGCTGGATGCACGTCGGCGTCCCGGCTCCGTGAGAGCCGTAGCTTCCCCGCTCGGAGCGGGGCTGCCATTGTTCCATCTCCACCGCATCTCCTCTCCTGCCCCAGGATTCCGTCAAGCCCCGCTTGGGAACCGACGGGGCGAGTGTTTAGAAGGTTCCCTGTCAAACCCCGCCGGTTCGGAACCGATGGGGCGAGTTCGGAACAAAGAGCCTGGATTTTAACTGGCTCTTTTTCATTTTTTTTCTCCTGGGATGAACAAACCTGCAGCTCACACTCATGTAATTAAAGGCAAAATATAAGCCAATGTGAAAATATGATGAATAAATACACAACGTATGAAGAAAAGCTTCAATGTATTAAAACAGAAAGCATCAAAATGAAATTTCTGCAGATGCAAGCAAATCCCAGAATAGCTTCGCTCAACCCAACTACATCACCAAAGACCACAGATTTCTCCAGCTCCATCTTTCCATCACCTTGGACACCTGCCATTGTGCTCGCCGATGTTTTTCTTATTTTAGAAAATAAACTACAATGTGTCTCAACTTAGTCTGGGCTCCTGTCCTGCACGCTGAGGCCTCTCCGCGCCGCTTGGAAGGGCGGATGATCGATGGGCTTCTGCGTCATTCCCCAGGGCGCACCTCGTCACGGCCAGCGGTGTGCGCGCCTCACGCCGAGCCTGCCAACATCCTGAGATAATGTATGCATCAGTCATCGAACCAGACTCTTCCCCCGGGCCCAGACCATCCACGCCGAAGCCGGGGGGCGGCGCATTTTCCTCCTGCTTTAATCCCGTCTTTAGCCGTGATCTATCAGCTGCGATCCCAACCCAAGCCACATAGAAACCTACGTGTTGCATATGTCATTCTAACTGTAACATGGCGCAAATTAATCAGACATTATCCTCCTCTCGGATTCGCGACAGCGTTTTGTACTCGGCTTCTCAGGCACCTAACGCCGACAAGTCTTTCGCCTCATGTTCAGGGACCCTTGATTCCTTAGCCCTCAGCTGGCACCGTGTGTAGAGAGGGGTTTGCTAGGGCATGGAGCGGCAGGATGAGACACATCCGCACAAACAGGAACCAGATGAAGGGGTACAACGGGGCGTGAGTCCACAGGAGAGCCTGAGTCATCCTCACTGCCTCCACCCCCCCATTCCATTAGATTTTTACACGCCTTGTAAATGGCACAGAAATAGAATGGGTTTCAGTTAGATTCTGTATGATTCTCACCTGTAGCCAAACGGTTCAGTCTCATCTGACCACAACACTTTCCCAAAGGACATTTAGTTAGTCTGGGTTTTCAAATATTTCATCTTTCACAGTTTGATTTTATCTTTTACATTGACAAAACTTATGGCTTCGTTTAGGCTCCACAGAGTCATAAGAGGCTGTGGACGAGATTTCCCACGTGCAGTAGATGTGCATGCTTCATCCGCAAAAAGAAACTAGAGAGAGGGAGAATAAGAGCAACATTGTAATTTGAGGGAAAAAAGTTTAAAAAAAGTAAGAAACATGACAGCTGTGATGTCATCCACCGTTAGTAGCCATTAGCGGCTGTGAATGCTCCATAGAATGCATTCAAGTCACGGTCGCGTGGGTGGAAGCCCATTGACATCTTCCAGTCACCCCATAAGTAACTTCACACACGCTTGTGTGGATGTTTAGTGGTAAACTGGGAGTGATGAAGCAGAAGTGGAGTCACAGTAGCTCTTAGAGTGGCAGAGCTTCCCCTCCAGACGTTTACCCCGTCACCACCTACATGCAGAGGCCGACGGTAGGAACTTCACCAATTAGCTCATCCTCTTTTTCCCCTGGCAGCGTTTCTGGTGTGTCACCCATTTGAGGAATGAAAGATGGAGGACAGTCACAGAGACCTGTCACCACCTCCTGCTGCTTTGAACCGCCTGCTGCTGCTCCTTTAGGGCCTTTATTGGATTTTATTTCCATAAATGGACCATGGTGCGTCTAATACTAATACTGACCGTTTAAGTGCTTCTAGCTGGATGTGATACATGACAAATGCATGTGAAACAGGAGATTTGTAGTACAATTAGGCCAATGCTGTACAATGACAGATGAGTCATTTGCAAATGCTGGTGCTGATGAGCTCGGAGACTGTAGGTCATCTGTAAATTGCACTGCAGCGTGGTGTGCAGTGGAAATCTTTCTTCATAGCGCTAGCTTCTGGTCCTCATTACGGAGAATGCTCCTCATCCTTAGCGCATTCTGTGAAATGCAAGTCCAACATATTCAAGGGTATAAAACTTGGGATGACTGGAGATGTCCAGTAGCACAACCGCTATTCCTTAGGTGATCGCCTCTACTGGGACCAACAACTGAGGCCACAGCTGGGCCCCATCTTCCAGACTTCCTCTCAGGCCCTAAAGGTCTGTGTATGTGTCTTGAGCATCAGTAGATGCGAATACTGTAGCTGACATGGCCTTTACAACATAATTAGACACCTGGCCAGTGAACACACGGTACAGGCTCCTCCGATAGTCTGTTGCAGTAATGAATAACCATGGGTAGATGAGCACCGAGGAGGCCCGCAGGCCAGTGAAGGAAACTGAAAACAGGACAGGTCTGAGCAACTGCACCCTCATACTGTACATGGACATTCAAGTCTGTAATCCAGGTGTAATATATGCTACAGCTCTGAAAAGTTGTACTTGTTGTTAAAGAACAGGAAATACCGTTCTTATTGATGAACTAAAGGGTCCCTGGTTCGATGCCCACGTTTCCCAGATGTGTTTTGTGTGTCTGTGCGGAGTCTCTACTGTATGTTCTGTGGATGGGTTCTCTCCAGGTTCTTTGGTTCCCTCCCACAGCCAAAGCAGTGAGGTCAACTGGAGGTTCTAAACTGAGTGGTCGTTTGACTCTGTATGTGCTGGGATACGCTCTAGCAGTCACTTTGTGCTTTGATTGATTGATTGTAAGGTTTTAATCTCAGGTTGTCAGTCATCTGTACACTGGAAATTTAACACAAAATGATATTAAAAATTGTTTATTGCTCACTATTTGCTGATTTCACTTTAATGACATCCTAGTGTATAAAGGCCAATTGAATTTTTGATGTACTGGATTAATTTTCAGATCAGAACTATTTACTGCTTCTTTCCTACAGGATCATGTTGCAATGTTGGAAACTAATTATACAGTATTTATCATAAATTGACTTAAAATTCACATTACATTTTAGGAAAGCAAAGCAAAGCAGCTGTTTATAGGATTCAGGGAGATGATCTTAGGAATCCCCAGCAAAGATTTCCAGCCCCGCGGCCTTTTAGGAAGACCAGGGAGAACAAACAACGCGAGGTAAAACAGGGTCAGACCCGCAGTTTACTGCTAGTCACTGTACAAGGCAGCGATCCTGCAGGGGTTCAGCTGGATGTAATAAAGTAATCAAACTGACATGATGGCTTGTAATATAAACCAGACTTCATAAAGTGATTTTCAGAAAGGGCTTCGCATCAGAAAAAAAAGAGAAAAGTCCTAAAAAATGAAAATAGTGGAAGATTTGAAACAAGTGATTATTAGAAACACAAGAAAACCACACAGCATGACAAAGTGGGGAAAAACATTCCATAAACGCAAGTTGGTGGAAATGCAGTTCAGAGAGACCAATGCTCCTTCTTCTTTGGTTTTTGGACTAGAGATCGACTTCTTGGGCTTCAGCAAGGTGGAGGTGAGATCCTGCCTTCACCGAAATAATTAGAAATAGAAATAGAAATAGAAATAGAAATAGAAATAGAAATAGAAATAGAAATAGAAATAGACATTGACATACTGTAGAAATAGAAATAGACTTCTTCTGCTATCACTTAAGGGCCGCTTGGCTCGACTCGTGCTGTCTGATCCTCTCAGACGTTTCCTCCTTCTGCACGAAGCCCCTCAACTGCAACAGTCGCCACCTTCTCAATGAACGAATTTTTAGCAATCGAACCCTTCAGCTCTGGGCACGGACGCTGATGTAATCACTGGGGCAGGAAGATGCACGCATGTGACGGCTCAGGAGCGTTTGATGCACATTTACTGGACAAAATGTGACTTTGACGATAATTCAGATATTTTCCGGTGTAGTTTCTGTGTACTGATGTAAACAGACTTTGTGTTTTTAGGCCAGTGATGATTTCTCTCCCACTTCATTGATCGCCATGCTTTGCATGAATGTGGCCTGAATGGGGGCTGCAGGCACGGCGTGACCTTCAGGCTTCATCAAAACGCCCTGAACACGTGAGGGGATGATTTACAGAGTTACACTCGTCATGTTCACGTGCGGTGAATGCTGTCTAACGTCTGACCCCGTTTCCTCGTCAAAGGTTCCCTCGACTCGGTCCAGCGGCGTGAAAAACTCCCACATGTGGAACCCGCCGGTGCTGGGCCTAATTGCATTAAGTCAAAATGCCGCTTTCGCTGACCGCAGCACCAAAGGTTTACAGAGCTCTCATTATACACTTAGTTCCTACAGTAAACTGCTGCTTTGGAAACCGCACCACTTCCTACCAGGCACATTCCCACGTTGTTGCTTGTCTCCATTGTCTCTGCGACCGCTGTGACAAATCCAACGATTCCGCTGATTTGTTTCCAACGTAATCAACTCTGTGTTTGCAATTGTTGTACAGTAATTTGGCTTGATGTGATGTTGGTGCTTTTGGTTTCGTTACATTATTCTCTTTAAAAAGTGTCTTAAATCATTTAGAGTCGCCAACAATGACAATGGGTTTATAAGTCAGAATATACAGTAGCTCAAAACTGATAAGAGAAAGTACCCAACTGGCATAAAGCGTGTGTCTATGTGTGTGTGTGTGTGTGTGTGTGTGTGTGTGTGTGTGTGTGTGTGTGTGTGTGTGTGTGTGTGTGTGTGTGTGTGTGTGTCTGATCCCAGAGCTGGCATTAGTAGAATTAGACGGTATATGAGAGCGGCTCAAGCTAAGCCAGGAGTATCAAGCACACTGCTGAGGATTCGGAGCGGCCCGCAGCCCTCTGCCGTCCTGTTTCCAGGGCTTCTCCTGCAAAAGATCATGGTCTGTTGGCTGAGGGTAACTGCACTAAGTGCCATGGAGGGGAGAGAGTCGCACTCAGCCAAGTCCACTGGTCCACTGGCAACAGGGGTTGGCAGTATAAAGTCCCAGCTCCATAGTTAAACAGCCAACAGTAGATGATTGGCCTGGCAACGTGGAGCAGCTCTAGCAAACACATGGCAGCGCTTATGCTCTTAACCCTTACTCCGCTTCCAGATTCCCACATGCGGCAGTATATGCGTGCAAGCCGTGCAGGATGTTCCTTTTTATGCCGCTACAGTGTAGTTCTAACAGCTTCTTATGAAGACGCAGGCCTTTGATCAAACCGAGTCCGATGTGGACGATGGAGACACAAGTTTGAAGAAAGTCTTTATTGGTCATTATCACATACAATGTAACACAGAAATTGGTCTTGTGCGCTTAACCCTTCCCTGGGGGAGCAGTGGGCTGCCATGCAAGGCTGCCCCCCCCCGGGAGCTAGTACTCAAAGACACGCTTGGTGCTCTGGCGGGGGTTTGAACCTGCAACCTTCCGCTCCCCAAACCCAACTCTCTACCACTGATGCATTTGTGTCCGATTTCTGAATATCTGCTTACGTACAGTTCTCATGCAATTAATCACGTGCAGCTGTCCTCATATAGAATGTTTTACTATTTCTGTCCTATTTTGTGATGATTAACAAACTGTATTTGGGGCCAAATGCTATTGATTGTAGCGCATAGATCTGTGACGTGTTCGTAAAATACCTTCACAATGATAACATTGCACACTGTAAAGGGGGCAGACAGTTGGGTTTACACTATGGAAATGCAATCAATAGCAGAATAATGCAACGCATCTGCAGCGCGATCGATCTGTCATCACGAAGGAATGGAGAGCGATGACATGGGAGCCAATTAGGGGGCAAGTGACAGTTTACTAGGGATGAAGAATTCCCGTTTCCATGGAAACGCACCTGTACAGTGCATCCAGCCCAAAGTGTCCCAGCTTTAGCCCAGAGGTCAGAGTGTGGCGCGTGTCCAGGGACTGAGGCGGAGCCTGTGCTTGACAGCGGGGGACTGTGCAGCAGGAGGAGACGCCTGTGCCTGTTCATTTTGGTCCCGCGTTGTTGGTCGGAGGGGGATCGGGTTGCAGCGTCGCGCTCCGCCAGCCGGATTTCTTGGAGCGCCCGCCGTCGCGTTCTGCCAGGATTGTGTCAATAATCTGAGGCGGTGGACGTCTTCCACCTCCCAACCCACTGCCTGTTTATCAGGCCTGCCAGCCACACACACACACACACACACACACACACACACACACACACACACACACACACACACACACACACACACACACAGACTTTGTGTTTGATGTCAGTATTAAGCTTTTTGTTGTTAGATATTTAAATTCTTCATGTATTGCTTCACTTTCACTGTGTCTTTATTCAGGTTTGTGAATAGATAGATTTCGTTTTGTTGCTGTAATAACATTTTTTCTTCATTATGTGTAGACAGGCTACGTGTATTTGTGCCAACGGTGGTGCTCGATCACTATAATCACAGACGCTCCACAGACAGGTACATTTCTCATTCGTCCGCGATCGATGAAAGGTTGAAAGTGGTCTGAGGCAAACATCCAGCATGAACCAAGAGGAAACGCTGAATAACTAAATAATGTCTCTCACTCCACCTCAACTGTCTACTTCAATTCTCTAAAACGAGTTTGATCTCTTTTAGCTGTTATAAACATGGTGGAGGGTCATGTTTAATCAAACTATTACCTCCCACATGTTTTGCATATGCTTCTGTTGAAAAGCTTTGGGTGGGTTCACGTTGTTATGGTATTAATAAACAGCACAGCAGGCAGGGATGTTCTACATCTGGCATGGGGTGTGTTGGATCTGTGCAGGGTTCGGCAGAACCTCAAGGCCATCGAGGCCTTTTGGAGCAAAACGGATGATGAACGAACAGGATGATGACCCAAAGTTCGGATCTTGAGTCTGTCTGACCCTATTTAAACCATTTTCCTTCCCCTGTTCACTGTGTTTCTTCACTGTCTAAACTGTGAAGTGATATAATGTTGGGAAAAATACAAACACTGAATAACACCGACAAGCTGAAATAGTTCTGATGCGTCCTTGCCGAGGCATCTGGATCAGATAGCCTGCGGACTGCTGCAGCCTGAGGCCTGCAATCAGGTCTTCACACAGGTAGAAGAAGCCAAATCGACCCCTTTTCTTTATGGAATCAACCTTTACTCTATTTTGGGATATAGTCATTTAATGAAACGGGGCATGTGAGGCATTGTCCAACTCTGTCAGCTCTACAATAAGGTGGCTTCAGAACCACTTTTACCACAAGTACCAGCTCCTAAGGATCAACCCCACCTCCTTCCCAAGCCAATGTTTCCCTTCCATCTACAAACTGGAGCAGCATCTACATCCAGTCACCAGACATAATGTGGCTCTATCTCCTGCGCCTGTGAGCTCGAAAGCATCCAAACCAAAGCCAGGCACGGAGGGGGCGGGCCCAACGGTTGGGAAGCATCTGGATCCAATCAAGGGTGTTTGTCGTTGGGAATTGAATCAAATTAAAAAGTTTAATATTTAATGCGACACCAGATGGAAGCGGAGAGGGGAAAGAGGCCCTGCGGTCAATGCTAATATCCCCTTCTGAAGTGCCACGCTGCATTCCTGGAGGGAAACACACACACACACACACACGCATCCCTACACATAACAGCATATGAAGTGACATAAACAGGTCCATAACATGCAGAACAGCCCGATGTGACATAAGCAGGTGCTGAGAGCTGAACAAGCTGACATGTTGTGTCGTTTCCTGTCTTATGCTTATAACACTAAACATCCTGTCTTCTTACCAGGGGTTTGTAGTTAGTGGGTCTGTCATACTGTAGGTTACATCACTTTATCGAGCCTGGTCCATCATGTTTGAGTATTTTTATTTTTGTTTGTATTTGACATCCTTTTAAAAAGTCTCCAGAATGGAATTTTATGCTTCTTTAGTTCGATAGTCATGATTTTAGTGTTTGGGAACAATCATGGTAGATTTGGTTTTGCTCATTTGTTGGTGAATATTTTACTGTTTATTTGGGTTTGAAGTAATTTTATGATGCAATATTTGGGCAATAAAACGTAACTAGACCTGATCCGTGCTCATTTGAGTCAAAGTAAACTAAATCTCTTTTATACCTGCCGTGGGTGAGAGCCTGTAGTTGTTGCCTGTTACAGCCCTGTGGTCTCCCACCATCATAAAACAACCTCAGGGCTGTGACGCTCATTAGGTCCTGTTCAACGTGAGGGTAACGCAGACAGTGATTTCGCCCAGGACCGACTTCACATCGATGCCCAAACATTTGGGGTTCTAGTGAACAATCAGTAGTGATGACTGCGGGCGTCTATAAACACCTTCCACACTGAGCACCTGAGGTGATCAATCATGGATGTTTAAGGATATGCTGCCTACAATGGCGTCTATTAGTTTTCCTGCTCAGTGCTTCTATTGTCACATGCTTGGATCAG